>NC_090921.1:1438821294-1439123339 GCF_040938575.1 Ambystoma mexicanum
TTTAGGGGCCGGCGTTCGGCGAAGATGCAGTGGAAGCTGCGCCGACCCGTGAAGAGGAATAGTACCCGCGGTGGTAAAATCAGGTAAGTCTATGGGGGGTAACTAATATTCCTCTGTGCATTCCCTTGGCTCACCTTGCTGTTCCTGTCTTCCCCTTAGGTGCCGGAGTGTGGCGGGAACATGCAGGAGGATGCAGTGGAATGTGAAGATGCTGCGAAGGCCGGTGAGTTCAGCTCGGCGCTGCAGCAGGCGAGGCGAAGCGCATAAAATAACTTCTTTCTTCCAGCTCGAAGGCGCGATGGATCGGGAATTCAGGTAAGGATAAAAGGTATTGCTCTTGTTCTAACCTTTTCTCCTTCTTTCTCCCTTTTTCTAGGAGCTCCAAACTCGAGGCGGGCGTGGCAGAAGGCTGGATGCAGACTTGCAGGCACGGTGAGCGTTACGCTGCTGGATGCAGAATAACGCGAAGCGTGTGCTGCTCTTCGGACGTGGTTTAAATACCCTCCAAAGTAGTCCCAGGTAAGTATTCCTCCCCAGCCCCGCCCAAGTAAAAAAATAGTCCCTAGGTAAAGTAGTCCCTTCCAAGCCTCTTTTGGCTTGGAGCTCTTGCAGCATGGTCTGCATCAGGTAAGTTTGCAGCATGGTCTCCATCAGGTAAGTTTTAATCTATGAGCCTGGCACCTATGGTGCCAGGACTGACTCTCCATATGAGCCTGGCGCCATAGGCGCCAGGACTGGACCCAAATAGCCCCTAGCAGGGGTTGTTGGGCTTGCTTAGGATAACTTGATGCCTGCTTCCGGGGTTGCTGGACTTGGTGTGGGTCCCCGGGGGTAGGCATCGTGACAGCACTCCCCCCAAGATCCCTCCTAAAGTCGTTCTTCCCTATGGTTTCGGTTTGTCTGGGAAATTTCAGTGGAATTTTTTCACCAATCGGGGTGCTTGAACATGGTCACTAGGTTCCCATGACCTTTCCTGTGGTCCGTAACCTTTCCAGTCAATTAAATAAAAGAGTTTGACTTTATCAGCTTGGAGTCCAGGATGTTCTTAACCTCAAATTCGGGTTCTCCGTCTACAAGGATAGGGTCTGGTGGCTTGGTTAGTCTTGTCCCTGGTTGCACTGGCTTCAAAGTGACACATGAAAGACGGGGTGAATTCGCATATTAGCAGGTAAGTCCAACTTAACAGCCACCGGGTTGATAATGGCCTTAACAGAGTAAGGTCCCAAATATATGGGGTTAAAGGTCAGTGTTCCCTTTAGAGGTATATGTTTTGTGGCTAACCATACATGGTCCCCTATCTGGTATTGTGGAGTATCACTTCTATGCCGATCAGCTTCTTTCTTGTATTTTTCTTTTGCTTGTTTTAAATGTGTAGTTGCTTCCTTGAAGGCTTGTGTAATCATAGCGTGCAGATGGTCCACTGCAGGCATTTCTAAGTGTTGGGGTGAGTCAAAGTCTGAGGTTCGAGGATGGTGCCCATATAAGGTATAAAAGGGGCTTTGTCCAGTCCCAGAGTGTACTGAATTATTGTATGCATAGTCAGCGATCCAAAGAATGTCTTTCCAATTACTCCCAGTCTGATGTAATGTACAACGCAGGTATTGTTCGAGAGTCTGGTTGGTCCTCTCCATTTGACCATCGGTCTGGGGGTGGTGACTGGTCGATAACCTCACATGGATTTGCGCCAATTGACAGCATTTTTTCAAAAAATGTGAAATGAATTGACTGCCCCGGTCAGAGACCAATATGGACGGAAATCTGTGTATGCGAACAATGTTTTCGAGGAACTCCTTAGCCAGGATTGAAGCTGAAGGTAATCCCTTTAAAGGAATAAAGTGGGCCATTTCGGAAAAAAGTTCCACAATAACTAGAATGGTCTTAAATCCATTGCATGGGGGTAGATCAGTAATAAAGTCTAACGATAAGGTGTGCCATGGTGTAGGCGTAATGTCTAAAGGTTGTAAGAGTCCAGCTGTTTTTTTCTTTTGACTTTTGTTTTGGGCGCAAATGCCACAAGACATCACAAATGATTTAATATCCTTTGCCAGGTGGGCCACCAGAATTGTCTTTTAATTTTAGCTTCAGTTTTTGCAATACCTGGGTGCCCCTCCATTAGGGTATCATGATAACGGGAAATGACTAGCTCTTGTAGTTCCTTGTGTGGCAGAAATAGCCGCCCTTGGTAATAAGGCAGATCATTGGTGACAGAGTAGTCCGGGCCTTTTTTTATCCAGTCCTGCAGGGCTGTAGGATCAAAGAGTTGCTGGATATTTACCTGAATGTCCTCTAGTGTCTGTAGATTAGTCATGCCAAGAATTCTTTGTTCGGAAATTATAGGTACTGGTTCTGGGTTCACTTCTGCCTCTCCCATCCCTATTCAGGATAAGGCGTCTGCTTTACCATTCTTACAACCTGGTCGATAGGTTATTGCGAAATCGAACTCGGCAAAGAACAATGCCCATCGGAGTTGACGTGACGATTGGGCCTTGGCTGTCTTTAAATACTGTAAGTTCTGGTGATCGGTGATCACAGTAATGGTATTCCTGGCACCGAGAAGATAGTGCCGCCAAGCCTTGAAGGCGGATTTAATGGCTAATAACTCCTTGTCGGTAACCGCATAGTTTAACTCGGGTGCCGAGAACTTTCTGGACCAAAATGCTACTGGATGAAGCTGGCCAGTTTCAGGGTCCTTTTGAGACAGGACAGCACCCATGGCTAGACTGGATGCATCAGTTTGCACTATGTATGTAAGTTCAGGGCGTGGGTGCTTTAATACAGGTGCAGACGTGAATTTCGCTTTCAGCTCTTGGAAGGCATTTTCAGCTTCTTCAGTCCACATAAAGTGTTTATTTTTTCGCAAGAGTGCTGTGATAGGATGTACAACATGTGAAAAATCCGGGATGAATCTGCGGTAGAAATTGGCAAAGCCGAGCATGCTTTGTACTCCTTTAACTGAACTTGGTGATGGCCACTTAAGGATTGTGTCCACCTTTCGTGAGTCCATTCGGACTCCCTTTGGGGTCAGGATAAACCCAAGGAATTCAACTTCTGTGGCATGAAAAAAGCATTTTTCCAGTTTTGCATATAGTTTGTGCTGGCACAATTTCTCAAGGACTGCTCGAACGTGCTTCACATGGTCAGATTCTGAAGAGGAGTATACTAGAATATCATCGATATATACGACAACACAAACGTCAATGAGTTCACGAAGGACACCGTTCATGAAGTATTGGAAGGCTGCTGGTGCATTGCACAACCCGAAAGGCATCACCTGGTATTCGAATAACCCATACTTAGTGCGGAAAGCAGTTTTCCATTCATCGCCTTCTTTTACACGTACCAGATGGTATGCCCCCCGGAGATCTAATTTAGTGTATATACAAGCGTCCTTCACTTGGTCTAGTAGTTTAGGGATCAGAGGCAATGGGTATCGGTTCTTAACAGTTATCTGGTTGGTTCAATGCGCAGTAGTCTATGCACATTCTGAGGTCACCTTCCTTTTTGGGCACGAAGAACAAAGCTGAAGATGCAGGGGACTTGGATGGGCGAATAAAGCCATTGGCAAGGCACTGGTCTAAGTATTGTCGTAGGTGAAGGTTCTCAGGTTCTGTAAGGGCATAGATCCTGCTACAAGGGGGTTGTGCACCGGGTATGAGATCGATTTGACAATCGTACGATCTGTGAGGAGGTAAGGTGTTTGCCTGTTCTTTTTGGAAGACATCCTGGAATTCTTGGTATTCTGGAGGTAGTTGCATGACTGCTGTGGTTACTGTGGCCAGGCCTGCGTTCTGACTTTTCTTTGGGTAACAGGTTTGTGCACAATCCAGGAAGGTTATTCTCTTCTCTCGCCAATCAATACAAGGATTATGTGTTTCCAACCAAGGTATCCCCAGTATTATTTGGAACTGTGGGGCTTTGATTAGATCAAACACAATAGTCTCTCGATGCCCATCCTGACCCAATAGTGTCATCTCTGCGGTGGAATGAGTTACAGGCCCAGAGGCAATTTCAGTTCCATCGACTGTGGTGATGACATCTGAGGTGGTTTTTCGGCAGAGAGGTAGATTCATCCTGGAAGCCAATTCATAGTCCACATAGTTTCCTATGGCCCCGCTATCAATGTATGCCCTTACTGCGTGCATACGCGATGGCTGCCCTGGATCTACGAGGACCATTGGTATGATGAAATGCGAGGTCTGAGTATCCTTCTTCAAGCTCGGCAAGCGGACCTCTACACTTGTCCGGCGTGGTCATTTCCTGAGTCTGACTACATATGGCTTTTATCAGCAGCTCCTACCACCTTCTTGGGTGGTTGTACCTCAGGCCATCCAGCTTCCACTATCAACCTATTAAAACTTGCGATGTAGGATAGAAGGTCCTGGTTACTCTGTCGTAGGGACAAAAGTTCGTTATCCAGGGCCTGTCCTTGGGAGTGCCGGGCAAATAGTCTTTCCATGCTCGTTTGAAAGCCCTGAAAATCCCGAAGAATTGGGTCATCCTGAGTAACTAGTGGAATTGACCAATCAGCTGCACTGCCGCTGAGATATGACAATACAAAGGCTACCTTGTCTTGATCGTTTGGGAAGGCTCCAGGTCTGCATAAAAAGTGCAAGCGGCATTGGTTCATAAACACGGCGAACCTTTTGGGATCTCCGGCAAAGCGTTCGGGTGGAGCTAATGGAATATTTCCTGGTAGGTTTATTTGCACAGGGTTACTCGATAACACAGGAGCTGGATTTCCCCTGGAACCAGGTAAGGGTGCTTGTCCAGCCTGGCTTTGCAATAGTTGCCTAGCAAGGTCATGAGTTCGCTCCTTTGACAAAATCAGTTCTCTCCTAAGAGCATTGGTTTCTTGATGGGCGGAATGCACTTCAGCCCTCAGTTCCCCTAGTAATTGGGCCAATTGGTCAGTCTCTGAGGAATCCATAACGCCCGGGTGGAAATTTGTGGGTAGGCTTCGCGTTCTGTTACGCTCACCTGGCTCCCACAGAGGCGTCGATCGGAACTGGACAGGTGCGGTCTCCACCAATGTGACGCGTAGGGCCGAGATGACGGCCTGGACTGGCCCACCTAGCTTTGTTTGCTTGGCCCGTAGGAATATTCTTCTGCAAATGGAGAAAGGGAATTAACCACCCGTGGAGTTGAGCGTAAATCCCCCCCACCCCCGCTATTCTCCCCACAGATCACCTTTGATGTCCCCTCTTATAGTCTCACCTGATGGTTTGAAAAGATGAGCTCTCCATCCTGCATTGAGCACAGGGGAGCGTTGATAACCAGTTGCTTCACTGGCTCGAAGGAATTGGTGAGTTCCAGAACAATATCGAACTCTGCTCTCATCTGCTCTGCCAGTCTGCTCTCCCAAGCTGCATTTCAGCTGATTCTCCAAAAGCCTCTCCTTGCATCCCAAAAAGCTTCTTGATTGCTTCCCCAAAAGCTTCTAATTCTGCTCCCTCACTGCTGTATATAGTGCTAAGTGACATACATATATCCCTATGGTAACTCATATCTAAGCATTTCTAAATGAGGCAAGCATCAAACTGTCTCCCTACGTAGACAATGTCCTCTGTAGGCCCACTATGTTTTCTTGTCATTGTGACATCTCAAAGCAAGATGGAACCGCTTTCAAACTGCGTCTCCCTCTATCTGTCAGTCAGTACATGTGGCCTTCCTCTCTGTGTTACGAAACATAACATCCTCCCATTCAGCTCTGAGTCCCTTTCTCGCCACCGAAATCCCTCTGTGCAAAGCACCTCACTCCCTGAAAATGCCACCCTCCTTCTTGCTGTCTGCAAACCCAAGGAGGCCTGATAAACCAGGCCGTCTCACTCGCTTCTACTAGGGCAAAGGTGACCTAACCTGTTGACATTCTTCGATTCACAGTCTACCGTAAACAACTCTCCTCGTAACACGAGCAGCTTCTCATGGTCTTGCTTAGTGTCTGGCTTAGAGAGCCAGTTTCATGCATTAGCGCCAAGCTCCCATCATATCTCTTCTAGCACTACATAAATGGCATAACACATTATAAATGCATATCTTTCAGCATATATAGCAACATTATAACTAAGCAAACCCTTCATATAACAGGGCCTATTTCTGTAGCAAAATTCATCCAAAATGTGGCATTCAAATGCAACATAGCATATGTAGATATAATGGATATATATATCTGTCTCTGTCTGAAATGGCTAATGACAACACAACAGTCAGGCCCAATATCTTATCTGGACTAACAGGAGCTGCTCCCATGATTGTTATCTCTGATAGAGATTTTTTGCAATGGTTGCAGAGGAAGTAGTCGCTTGAGGTGTGCAAGGTTTATCTAGATCATATCCCAACAACTCCAATGAGTCAACCTGGTTTCTGATTAATGAAGCTGTCATAGGAAATACACAATGAACACAAGCCATCCCACCAACCCCACCCCCGCACTCAGGTGCAACGAAATCAAAATCACATGAATTCAAAATGCGAAATGATGGTATTTTAGCAAAGGGTTTTAGTAGGTTCGCTCTATTAATATGCATTTTCACGCCAGCCTCGGCTCTATGTTGGATCGTCAGAGTCTGAGCGTCTAACTTTGCTACTGTGCTTAATTTACCAACAGTAACCAATGGAGAAATGTGATGTCCAGTTTCTACCTCTGCACACATGTTGTCTAGAGGTGCACATGGCTCAGAGGGCGAGGAGGCTGTCAAACCAACAGAACCAACTACTGATTTGTTGGAGGGTGAATTAATGACATTGGGACAAAAAGCATTTACATCATTATCTTGTAGTAACCGGCTGGTTAAAGTCCCCACATTTTGTTGGCAACGTTTCTTTCTCCTTGTTGCTTTTGTCTTTGCTTTATTGGTTAATTGACTGAGTTACAACAGTCGCAATAGCTGAGTTCATTGGCTCAGCTGTGTCTTCCTCAGATAGGGTTCCAGATAAGTCCAAGTTGGTAAGTTTCGCCTCTTTTTTTAGCTTCTTTATCCTACGAGCCTGCATATGTGTGGGATAGCTAAGAGGCGACTCAGAATCCTCATGGGGCTGGGACCCCACATCTACAACTTCTTGGGACTGATTTGAAATAGTAGTATCAGTAGTGGGTTCAGTCTCCTCGTTAAAAGGAGGAGCAGTTACATATGTTGGGCATTATTACTGCTTGTCAACAGTTGGGAGATCGACAAACCTTGCTTCTGGACATCATCATGTATGCATCCACAAAGTTTCAGAAGAATTATGAAAGCAACATTTAGAACCCCCACACCGGGTCATCACTTAAATGTTCATACCAGTTATTCATTTGGCAGTAGAGTGAATGCAGCCCATTTGTAACCTTGTGCCTTCACATAGGGCTTGCTAATTCTTAGGTTATACATGCTTTTGTTTTGAGATTTTCCCAGCACGATGCTGGATTTCAAGTGCCAGTGTTTCCTTTGCAATATAAAGTACAATACAGATGTTAACTATTGCAGCAAGTCTAGCGAGTGAGGACACCAATGAAAGAGGCAGGGTTCAATTAAAAGCTTACTGCATACACAACAGACATTTCCTTATGGTCTTTCAGGACTGGTAATGGCACAGCACAGTCTCTCTGCCTCCTCGCTAATCACGCCAATCAATTGGTGCACTTTTCTCGCATCATTTCCGGTGAGGTATTTAAAGGAGCGTTTCTTAAAGGAGCATACACACGCTCAGCAGAGGCTCAGGAACAGAGTCCAAAATGCAGCAAATTTACCAAGAAATATCCAGTCTCCACAATCACACCAATCACTTGGCGCACTGTTCTCCCTTCGCAACCGGCGAGGTATTTAAAGTAGCATTTCTTAAAGACGCATACACACACTCAGCAGAGGCTTGGGAACAGAGTCCAAAATGCCGCAAATTCACCAAGGGATTTCCAGTCTCCTCAATCACACGAATCACTTGGTGCACTTACTCTATAACATATTGTCAGATTATTATTATTGTTATTATTATTATTATTATTATTATTATTATTATTATTATAGCTAAACACAGGGTAAATGGTCCATTGTTTTGTTATTTTGGAAAGAATATTACTAAAATGCTGCATTTTGAGTCCAAACTACCACAAATGCAAGCTTTATATTGGAGGTTCCGGCAAGAATATGCTCTTATCTGTATTGCTAATATTCATTATTGCTGCGAACAAGCTTTTCATATCTCCGTCGCTAGGGTAACCCGTCCTGTCTCCTTCTCGGGGGCGTATATCCACTTGCCCATTCCTGAAAAAAGGGAGGGAAAGCTGTATATTAGTTTGTCTCTGTCCATCATCTGCCTTGGTATGTAGTGCGCGTCTTCACTCCCCTCATGCAACACAACAGGGGTAGTTGGATACAAGGAATGGAGCCTTACCTGCATCATTGGGCCTTTAAAACTGCCATCCTCCCCTTTTCATTGTGGAGTGCCTGGAACCAGTCCCTGCTCTCTCCCTTACTAGCCCCGTTTTCTCTCTGTCTCCATCCCCTCTCCTTCTCCCGATCCACATCCCTGGGCTCATCGTCCACCTTTCGCCAGTACACATGCCCGCCCCATCGTACTCTTCGGAGGGGATGGAGTCCTCTTCAAACCAATCCTGCCCATCCTCCCTCTCGTCAGAGTCTTCTTTGTCCAACTTAAACATTATCTTCCCAGATGTCCACCTATCCTTACCCCTGACTGCATCCTACCCCTTCTCCTGTCTCTGCACCTCTATATCTATCACCCTCTCTGCCTCCTTGAACATGGTGCCCAACTGTTGTTGCATGCTCTCTTCTTTGTCAGCCAAATGCTTCCTGCTGTTCTTCTACTTTTGTTCCCCAGTGCCGCCAGCCTCTGGCTTCCTTTTCTCTATCCTAGTCCCCCTTCTATTCAAGGACAAGTGCCTTGGTTTGGTGTACCCTGTGGCACGTTTCAGTATGGGGCACAACCCGTAGGGAGGGGGCAGCGAATTAGGCAACAAAGCTGTGCCACTGTCCTGCCCATACTCATTAGGATTCTTCCTTTTTCTCTTCATAGAGCTTCCAGTGCCCTAACATATTTTGCCTTTTCTTGCATGTAGATCCTTTATATGTTGCTTATGAATACAAAAACATACTTTCTATTATTCCACTATTGAACTTTCCTTCTCCTAGCCATTTGTGGAAGCACTGTTCTGCAGTGTACTGTACCCACTGAAAATGGTACTTGAGTATTTTATCACAATATTGGGGCAACTTATAACATAAATAGTCCATGGGCATGTCCATTCTGAACACCATTTCCACCCACTTCTGTACTTCGGCTGCACTCCTGTCCAAAGCCCGCAGCCCTCTCCTTTTAATCCTCAAATTACCCCAATTACTCTTGTTTCCTTTTCATAGTCTCCCAATTCCCTCCCCCTCACTCTTACCTCTTAAACATCCCACCTTCCGCTCCCACATCCATGCTTACAATTCCACCTGTTCACGCCCTGTCCACATTCACTGGCCCGCTCCACAGCTCTGCCTACTCACACTTATCACACTCACAAGCCTTCTCCAAAGGCCCACACAAACACTGAGTATTAGTACACCTATGGCCTTCTCCGCAGGCCCTCTTGCTATCTAACATGTTCTATTTTAGTATGTAAATACCTGATCACACCCTCCTCAGGCCTTGCATTCACCACTTCTGTGCCAAGTGCAATTATGTACACACTACCACTGGTGTCGGCCTTTCCACCTCAGCCAATCCATATAAATCAACAAATAATATACAAGATAATCTGAAAAAACACAAAAAATCAAGATGACAGACATATCCAAGATCTGCTATCCTACTGCATCCCTTCCTTGAATAAATTAACAATTCATCAGCACCCCCTTCCCCACAAAATACCACCATACAATCATCTGCACTACTCACAACTCCCATCTAATGGGGTCTGCCACAGTCTAAACACCCACCTACACTAACGCAGACGTGTCCACCAAACACTCTCTCCCTAATTTATTACCATCAACTCCCTACTTGCAGAAGCGACTAACTCCGAGGGAGTTGGAGGCTGATGAGCGAAGAGCTCGAGAAGGAAGATATTTAGGGAGAGAGAGTTGTAGGTATTGAGGTCCTAGGCTTCAGAAGGCCTTGTGGACAATGCAGAGGGTTTTGAACTTAATCCACGTCGCCACTGGGAGCCGGTGCAGAGATTTCAGTCCTGGAGAGATACAATCCCTGGGCTTCAAGCCAAGGACAAGTCTTGCAATCCTGTTTTGGATGAGTTGCAGAGGGCGGAGAGGAGAGGCAGGCAGATTTAGAAAGAGGCTGTTGCAGTAGTCTAGCCTGGAGAGAACCAGAGCTCTGGAAACAGTGAGCTTCTGGGGGAAGGAGAGGAAAGGAAGAACACCTCGGAGTAGGTGCAGCTGGTAGTTGACTTCTTAGAGACATCAGAGATGTGAGGAGAGAAGGAAAGTGTGGAGTTGAAGATGAAACCGAGATATTTAGCCTTACAGGTGGCAGCAGGAAGAAGGCCAAGAGAGGGTGGCAGAGAGTGACAGGAAAGGAGGTGGCAGGTGTTCCGATGAGGAGAATCTCAGTCTTACCTGCATTAAGGCAGGGATCATTGGCGGCACACCACTACTGGATAGCAGACAGACAGACAGTCAAAGATGAGAGAAGGAGAAGAGGTAGCAGAGGGGGGCCTGAAAATGAGTTGAGTGCCATCCGCATAGCACTGGAAGTTGGGGCAGAGAGCGGCAATGCAGTGGCCAAGAATTGCCAGGTATTGGTCTAACAGCCAGGGAGATAGGTTAGACCCCTGGGGAACACCACAGGTAGAGATAGAGGAGAGGAAGGACCGAAGTTAGACCTGGGAGGGTCTGTCAGAGAGGAAGGAGGTCAGCCATGCCAGGGACTGATCAGTGACACCCAGGTTATCACGGAGAAGGTTGAGCTTGTGTATAGGCGCGTTACAAATACCTTATCATATCATATCATATCATGGCATGGTTGACCGTGTCAAAGGCAGAAGAGAGATCAAGTAAGATGAGGACAAAGGTGGTATTGGAATCAAGATTGGAGAGCAGGTCTTCAAGGATGTTCAGGAGAGTAGTTTCCATGCTTCTGGCAGCTCTGAAGCCAGACTGATGGTCATGGAGACAATAACAGATTCAGTGTGAAGATTAAGCTGGGATATGGCCAGCTTTTTCAGGAGTTTGCCAAGGAAAGGTGTGATGGAGATTGGACGATAGTTAGCCAGGTAGGACAGGTCGGCAGAGGGTTTCTTAAGAAGAGGGTGCACAAGTAAGATGAGGACAAAGGTGGTATTGGAATCAAGATTGGAGAGCAGGTCTTCAAGGATGTTCAGGAGAGTAGTTTCCATGCTTCTGGCAGCTCTGAAGCCAGACTGATGGTCATGGAGACAATAACAGATTCAGTGTGAAGATTAAGCTGGGATATGGCCAGCTTTTTCAGGAGTTTGCCCAGGAAAGGTGTGATGGAGATTGGACGATAGTTAGCCAGGTAGGACAGGTCGGCAGAGGGTTTCTTAAGAAGAGGGTGCACAAGGGAGTGCTTCGGGGCGAGGGGAAAACTCCAGTGGTGAAAGAGTGGTTGCAGAAATAAGCCAGAGCAGGAGCCATGGTGTCAGTGTGGTCCTTGATGGTTTTGGAGGACAGGGGTGAACCTGTTTTGACGAAACTTTCATAGATCAGACTTGTCTAGAAACCTTGTCTGAGGAGAACGGGGGAAAGGCAGAGAAGGAGGGAGGAGAGGTGGCCGAAGAAGGGCCAGAGGAAGAGCAGGGAGTAGAGGGAAGAGGGGGAGAGGAAGAGAAAGAGGACAGGATGTCCTGAGTTTTAGAGATGAAATGAGAAGCCAGGACCGTGCAGAGGGCCTAGGAGGGGACCAGGGAGGTAGAGACTGCAGCAGGATTGGCCCACTACTTGCAGATTTTAAAAGAGATCAGCCGAGTTGCTAGATGCCACCGGCTTGGATTTGAGCTCTCTTCTTGGTGTGGACAGAGAGCCAGTATTTCCTTTGGAGCAGGCTGCAGGCCAGTTTGTCAGAGGATGTACCGGAAGCATGCAATTTCCTCTCATCCACCCTGTACTTGCGTTTAAGGGGGACAAGGTCCAAGTCATACTTGGCTTTGGGCATCAAGCAGATCCTCATAACAGGGGCAAGAACATTGAGAGTATCAGATATAGCATAGTGGAGCATGGAAAGGGCTGTGTCAGGGTGTGTGTCAGCCAAAGGGGGAGTAGGAGGCAAGAAAGTGGTGGCAAAAGCCTCATCTGACACATGCTTCATGGGTCGGATAACCACAAAGGTAGGTGGCAGTGCTGGAGTTGGCTTGACCTGAGGGGTAGAGAGGGTGAGATGGGAGGAAAGGAGAAAGTGATCACTTCAGGAGAGAGGAGTGGTGAGAGGTTTTGAAATGGGAGGTCTGAAGAGATCAGAACATCCAGAGTGTGCCCTGCAAAGTGAGTTAGGCTAGAGGGGAGAATAGAGAGTGAGAGTCGCAGAGGTCACAAAAGAGTCCAGCGGAAGGACAAGAAGCATCCAGTTGGATGTTGAAGTCTCCAAGAAGGAGGAGTTGAGTTGTTGAGAACAGGGGGGAAGAGGAGAGGTCTGCCCACTCAGAGAGGAAGGAGGAGATCTGACCAGGTGGCTGATAGATGGTAGCCACAGTAAGGGAATGGCCAGGAGAGAGACCCATTTACCTTTAATTGGATGGGATTTTAAAAGGAGTGAAGGTACTTTTTATATCCCCCTGAGTCTTCTTTGTTTCATCATATTGTTTAGTTTGTGGCTTGCTACAAAGTGCTTCTTCTTCTTTCTATAATACTGTACCTTGCTCTGTGTGTTGTTGGCACCACACTAACACCTATGTCCATGCACCTACCTGAGAGGGGGTGTTCAGGTCCACACTGTGTCCTCTCCTGGTGACTTGTAGATCCCTTACTGACAAATGCCCCCCTGTCATTAGCTCCCCAATTCCTTGTTTCTCTGCTCCCCTCAACATGTTCCCCATATGATTGAAAATCTCTCTGTTGCTTCTCGAAGCTAGATCCACGCCCAATAAATATCATACTAATAACAAAAAACATTGCTCTAACATTTTATTTTTTACCCCCAAACTGTGCTAAGGAGATAAGGTTAACCCCCTCATTCTGCAGCAATCATATCCAAGTGTTATGCTGTTAATGGCCATTCCATGATGCTCTGCAGATGATAAGTCCTAAGATCCAAGATGATTGAGTGAAATCCAGCCCTTTGATTGTCGCATTCAGATGTTCACATTTGGATCCTTGAATCCAGATCACAGAGCTGACAAGATTTGACAGGCGTAAATTACGCTTAAGTGCGGATTATGAAGCAGCTGCTCACAGATTCCTACTGTGGTGTTAAAACCATGTTCCAAGGGCTGGAACGGGGTGGGGTTAACGGCCTGTCAGCCAAAGTTAACGGGCCGAGCAAAGCGAGGTCCATTAACATGCGCTCTGGGCCATTACACCCCTTCCAGCCCTTGGAACGGGGTGTTACTATTATTAGCACCCCAGGTTACCAAAGCAGTAACTTATGTTCATTCATTGAACAAGACGCTGCGTGTGTACTGTTCAATGAATGAAAATACTATGCCAAGATGGCCACCATGGAAAGGGAAGGCGGGGCTCCGCACGGAGCCTATATTCCATTTCCTGGTCAGCCCCCCCCCCACCCCCGCCCCAGGTGCTAATGAATTTTCAAACAAGGAAGTCAATATAAATGTTTCTTCCCAAAGTGCGATAGACAGTGGGAAAACCCAAACCATTAATAAATTAATGAGCAACAGAGTTTTTTTCTGCGTACTACATTTTAAACTTTGTTGACTCATCCATGCACGTTGGAGTCAAGTGGTTCCATAGCATTTGAAAGTTTTGTGTAGATCTGTAGTTGCTGGCCAAATACAGTAGCTCAAATACGTTTGCGCCCACTGCCTTAGTTACCTTCCAGAAGGATATTTTGTATTAATTGCTTAGGAATAACGTCTTGACTTTTAAGGGTAAGTCAGTGCATCTATAAATTCCCGGAACAGAAAAGAAGAAAAAGTGTTGACATTGTGGGCCTCATTACGACCCAGGCGGTAAGTTACCGCCTGGGCCGTGACTTTACCACCATGGCGTAAACTATGTTTACGCCATGGTGGTTGGCGGACTTACCGCCCCATTCCGACCTTGGAGGGGCGGTAAGTCCCCAATCCCCATTTACCCTTCCCCATTCCCATTTTTGCCCCATAGGGCATAATGGGAGTGGGGAAGGCGTTAATTACGCCACCGTAAATTACGGTGGCGTAATTAACTCCATGGTCCCTTAGCGCCATGGATTTTAACACCTGCTAAAAGCAGGTGTTAAAAGCGCCATGGCGCTAAGGGACCTCGGAATCAGGCGGTAAGGGTCGGCGCTGTTTATGCCGCCGTAAACCCCTTACCGCCTGGGTCCTAATGAGGCCCCCTGTATCTTAGAAAAGAGTAACTGGTTTTGAAGCTTATGTTTTTCTCTTTTCTTAAACGTAGTTATAAGGTTTGCTCAAACTCAAAATGTATACATTATGTTTGAGTCGGTAATAGTTACACATTAAAGTTGAAGTAAACATTATAGTAGAAACTATTGCTTTCAATTGCATCGAATAATTATTGTTTTAACTCGTGCCCTAATGATAATCCGAGCTAAATATGGTTAATTGAAATGAATCAGCATTTGTAAATTTAGTGTAACTTTTGTATGTATTTGCCACATTTTTTAATTATTTTAAGAGTCTGTATGTACACTTTGATAAATTAAAATGTTGAATTTGTTTTCTCTCAACGTGGCTACTTTTGCCTCACATATGTTCTGTCACGGCTTTACGGAGACCACACCAATCAAACTCCCTGTGCGGATGGATACGTCGTCCCAGGTAGACGGGTACATACCATAATGAATCGGGCTGAATGATGGTTTTACTCCGCCAAGACTCATATCAAGTATAGTTCGCATTCCCTGGGCACCTTCCTCTGTCATAAACGCTCGAATCCCAGGCCTCTCAGCCAAGAGCTGGCATACCTGTTTCAATTTGCCCCATGCCAACAGAAACACCTCCAAAACTGAACACATTTGTCCTGCTGCATAATCGTAAATGGTTTCTATTAATCCTGCTGATGAATAATCGCCTACACATAAGAATGCAAATAAGGTTGACGTTGAATATTAATATCCGAAGCCCCCAACCTCTCGCCTTGCTGGCATTCTGCAAGTCATGTCTTTTAGGCATTGGAGAAATCTGTTGGCACGATGGCCAACTAGCCCTCAATGGTGTAGGTTTAAAGACCCACCTGGCACCATGCGCTGCACCGCGTCCTTCACAGAAGATGTCTCTGTGCTAAATGGCTCGAAGATGAGGCTGATTGGCTCTTTTATTTGCTGGTGTAAAATATCAGGTTGCAAGGACCCTTCAATCAAGATTCAAAATGGACCTTGTGCTGGCCTGCCTTTCCAATTCACAAGGATTTAAAATGGAGGCTTACATGGAGATGGGCGGTTTAACAGGGGTCCCAGGAGTACTTTAAGCAGGCAGTTTCAGCATGCACAGTGGTTTCTAGCATACTGTTTCGAGTCCTGTATGAACCCTTTACAAATCAAATGACATAAAAGGAAAAATAAGTAACATGGTAAAGACAGTAATGAGAGCGCTTGAGCTAAAGTGCCTCTTGAAGAAATCGTAATAAATTCTCGGATTTCTAGTCTGCTGGCAAGCTTTCCATTTAGAATAAAATCAATGATCAATGGCTGCGTGGAGTCTGCATCGGCCCGCGCGGCGCCTGCGGAGGAGAAAAAACTCATAGACGAAAGATGACATTTAACGCGAAAAAAGCTGACATTGCCTCCATCACTGTCATTGCTTCTGCCATAAAACAGCTTCAAATATTAAAACATTTTTCATCTCTGCTGCATTATTGGCACCAGAAATTGTTTTCTCTCTGTCTGATACTCACTTGAACTGCAGCGGGGCTCCCTGGAGACTACAGATTGTTACCGAGGCCTCATAACATATTGGCAGTTGATGTGGTGCTGTTCATGTACACTTGCCACTCACAAAGGGGGCCGCCTGCCCCTCCCCCCCCCTCACTCCCTCCCGGCTGCAGGAGCGGCTTCGACAGGAATGTGACTCGAGTTTAAAGACTGGGATGTGAGAGGAGGCCTTCATCTTGCTGTGGCTATTCACTTGCTGTGCATATTACTGGGTTCCATTGGAATACAACACGTTCACCAAGCCCTCCTGCCAACCGCGCCCTTTCTATGTTCTGCGCATGGGTGAGAATGGCTGGCCTAGAGGGCAACAGGTGAATGCCCGAGTGACAGGCAGACTCGGACTGGCCTACAGGCCCACGGCCGAACCATTGTGGGCTAGTTTTTTTGGTCAAAGTGGGCCACATTTGTGGCAAATGTGAGCCAGTTTGAGGAGGTACTTAACTGTGCGGCTAATATTTTTGACCAGTGTCGCTGAATACATTTTCTTTAAAATGTACAATTTGCATTGCATGTTATCAAAACAATCTCCCTCATGGGTACTATTCAAACTGTCACAAAAGGAATGAGTAGCCATTTCCAACTGTGGGACACTTTTTCATTGGTGCCCTAGACAATTTTATAGCCCATTCCGACCGTGGTGGCAGGTAGCTATTTCGGCCAGTTTGAATAATTAGTGGACCAGGATCCTAATCGTTTTGAACACATTCAATGGCCCAATGGGTTTTTAAAATGCTCTATTTGGGGTGCAATTTGAACATATCCTACCCCGATTACTAATCAAATAATATATTGTGAAAAATGCTGCACAGTGATATGCAAATATGGTGCCCATATGTATTGGTGTCCGATCCCAGTTTTTGGTCTTGTTCGATCCTGATTCTATTCTTGGGCACTTTGCGGAACACCAGAGCGATTACATTGGCTGAGGGAATCGTTTTGATAAGGGCCAGATTCACAAAGACTTGCCTGGGAGCAAATCAGGAGATGACCTGAGCATCTCAGATTTGTGCCGCCCACCTAGTTGCAGCCATTTTACTGCATTTGCTGAACGTCTGTTTCGCCAAATTATTTGCCGCATTTTTTTAGGGGTGGCCACATGTATATTGAATTTAAGAGTAGACGGGGAGGTGTTTGGATCTGTAAAGGGCTATGTGGGGCTTGCCCCCCGTAAAAATGGCACAAGAAATGGATTGAAATTGCCACTGCGATGAAACATCCCAGATTCTCTCAGATTTGCTCTTACTACTTCATACCTGATTCACTGAGCCTAACACTGGTGCAAATCCAGAGCTGTCTGGAGCATCGCCTGAGCAAATCTTTGTAAATCAACTTTACTCATGGGCATCTCAGAGATGCGCCAGGCAGCTTCCACATTTCCTCGAGTTTTATGTTTTATGTTAAAGGTATATGTGGTCGAAGGACAAAGACATGTGCAGGGCATCTCCTGATTTGCTCCAGTGCAAATCTTTGTGAATTGGCTTGGTATACATGCCATTCTTGGGATTTATATTGCACAGTCATAGGCCCTCATTACAAGTCAGGCGTTAAGGGTTTAACGGCGCCGTCGGCGCCGTTAACCCTTAACGCCTGATTCACACTTTAACGCCTGCTTTTTGCAGGCGTTAAAGTCCAAGGCGCTAAGCGTCCTTGGTGCTAATTACGGCACCGTAATTTACGGTGCCGTAATTAGCATCTTCCCCATCCCCATTATGCCCTATGGGGCAAAAATGGGAATGGGGAAGGGCAAATGGTGAATGGGGAATTACCGCCCCACTCACCTTGGAATGGGGTGGTAATTCCGCCATCCACCATGGCGCAATCCGGCATGGACCATGGTGATAATAGCACCATGGTCCACCGCCTGACTTGTAATGAGGGCCATAGACTGCAGTTCATTAATGACTGTGGGGGATGAATTCCACATGCTAGTCTAATGTTTATGTTTATGTATGCTTGTAACGCGCCGAAATCCCGCAGGCATCAGGGCGCGGAAACACAGAGGATCGGAAAACGTCATAAAGCCAAGCTAACAGTCGTGGAGTCAAGCTAACTGACCTTTATCTGATAGAATAGTTTAGTGAAAAAGATGGGTTTTCAGCAATTTCCTAAAACTCTGATAGTTTTCCTCTTGCCGGAAAGTAGCGGGCAGCTTATTCCAATGTTGTGCTGCCTGCACTGGAAAGGATCTGCCCCGGCCTGTGGCGCGATTTGCACGCGGTACATTAAGTAGGCCTAGATCGGCTGATCTAAGATGTCTCCGAGCAGTAGAATAGCTGGTATTTTAGATGGAATGTGTGACTTATCTAAATAGTGACAAGTCCCAGAAAACGGAATCACTGTTTAGTGTGGTACCTTGGTGTTCTTGAGCTTACATGATAATAAACTGGAGCAGAGTTAGCAAATGTTTCCGTACAATGATGACAATGGACTGTGATTGAAAAGGTAGAAAATACTTTTGGGCCGATTGACTGAGGACAATTTTTGACCAGGTATGACTTGTGCCATTGCAAATGGAGTAGGTTACACATGTGTAAGGAATAACCCATTCACCAAAAGGCGGTGACTACTCCTACCGACCTTACGCTGATCCTAATTTACACATATAAAAAAGAAATTATTAACGAAAGGCCAAAGCACAAAAAAAAAACTAAAAATAACCTTACATCACATAGCGGCATATCAGAAAGGGGAGACTGCCAAAGTGCCTCGCCAACAAGGTCTCCTCACAAACCATAAAGCCGCAACAAGTGCATGACATTACACTCTTATTTTTTTAACTTTGTTTATTTTAAATCAAGGCAGGATGACAATTACAAACATTAGAAGCAGTGATTATTTAGGCATGTTGATCCCCAGTCCTTTATCCCCCCCTAAGTTTCCTCCCTCCTTCCTCCCTTTGGTCCCTCTGTCCCTTAGGCATTGTAGGCGGAATCTTCCCTCCTGGGCTGTCCAGTTTGCGCCTCAGCGTCTATGTATCTTCCTCAGGGATCTCTTGATTTTTCAGGATCCAGCGGGCCCTGGTAGGCTTATAGGTCAGGGCGGGGAAGCGCTGGTCGAATTCCAGTACTGGGGCCCAGATATTCTGGAAACGATGGAGAGTTCCCGCTTGTGCTGCCGTTACCTTTTCCGCTACCAGAATGTCCCAAAGTTTGGTCCACCATTGGGCTATGTGAGGGCCTTCCGGGGTTTTCCAAGCTCGGGCCACCACCGTTTTCCCTGCTAGTAGGCAGTGAGTTAGTAGTTTCGATCTGGTCCCGGAGCGTGGGTAGGTCCCGGGGATTGGAGCTCCCAGCAAAACTGGTTCTGGTTCCAGGGGAATCGTTGTTCCGGTAATTTGTGTGATGGACCCCAGGCACGATTTCCAGAATTGTTGGACCTTTGGGCAAGCCCACTACATGTGGAAGAAGGAGCCTGGGTGGCCGCATCCTCTCCAACAAGAATGATCCACCTGGGGGTTCATATGGTGAAGTCGGAGGGGCGGGTAGGACCACCACAGCGTGATCTTGTACGCACATTCCCTATTGGTAATACAGGTCGACGAGGTGTGTGTTCTGGTCTATATGTCCACGTAGGTTCGATCCTCTATTGGGTGACCCAGGTCCGCCTCCCATTGGGCCATGCAGCGGGTCTTTGTGGTCAGGAAGTCACTTAGGAAGCGCCTGTATAGGGTGGATACTCTGCCGCGGGTTGGAAGGTCTCCAAGAGTGAGTTCTAGGGCAGTAGGAGGGCGTGTCGCTGCTTGCAGAGTTTGGGGGTATGAGCACCAGTGGCGTAATTGAATGTAGGTGAATCTATCCCTTTCCTGGAGTTGGAATTTCTCCTTGCATTGGGCGAATGTGAGAGGTCTCCCCCCCATATACAGCTGGTCAATGGTCTCCAGCCCGCCCTTAATCCAGTTACGAAAATTGTGAGGATTCGTTCCCGGTGCGAACGTTGGATTATGGAAGACCGGGGAGCGTGGGCTCAGTCCTCTTGGCACTCCTTTTCGTTTTAGCGCCCAGTCCCAGGAGCTAAGGGTGTGTTTGGTTGATAGCAGGCGATCTCCCCATTGAGTCCTGAGGGGTGGCGGGATGTGTGGTAAAAATCGTAAGGGTAGGGGCACTTGTGCTTGTTCCAACTCTACCCATCTAGGGCGGTTTGTCGTATTCTGCCATGCCAGGACCTGTGCCAATTGAGCTGCTACTCTGTAGGCCTGCAAGTCTGGGACCCCCATTCCTCCCAGTTTGGAACTCCCCAGCATAGTTCTGAGAGGGATTCTTGCTTTCTTACCTTTCCAGATAAAGTTCAGCATTTTTCTCTGGATCCCTCGAAGAGTTGGTGTGGGGATCGCTACTGGTAGGGAGGCACAGGCGTATAGGAACCTCTGAAGGAGGTTCATCTTGCATGCAGTGATGCGCCCGAGCAATGAGATCTCTTGGGTCTCCCAGCGTTTCAAGTCGCCTTCCAGTTCTTTAAAGAGTCGGGGGAAATTAGCTTTGTATGTGTCTCTTGGGTCAGCCGGGATGTGGACCCCTAGGTAGGGGATGGCTCTTTTTTCCCATGTTATTGGGCACATCTTAGTCAGTGGTTCCCGTTCTGCTGGGGTGAGGCCGATGCCCAGGGCGGATGATTTATCGAAGTTTATGGTGAGGCCTGAGACCTCGCCGTAGCTGGCGATTTCTCGTATCGCGTGTTTTAGAGATGAGTGGGCCTCCGAGATCGTGAGCAGAATGTCGTCCGCGTATAGGGCGATTTTGTGATGCGTGGGGCCACTTTGTATGCCCTTGATTTGGTCGTTTCGCCAGATCTTTTGTGCAAAGGGCTCCATGGTGAGTGCGAAAAGCAAGGGTGACAGTGGACAGTCTTGCCGGGTTCCGCATGATAGGGGGATTGGAGCCGAGCTGTGTCCGTTGATTCTCAGGCTAATTTTAGGGCTATTATAGTTGGCTAGAACCATCGTTTGGAAAGTTGACCCGAAGCCGGAGGCCCCTAGGGTGTGTCTCATGAATGTCCAATCCACCCTATCAAATGCCTTAGCTGCGTCGAGAGCCACTAAGACTAGTTTTTGGGAGTTCCGGGAGGCAAGGTCCACCAATTTCAGGGTTCTCCGGATGTTGTCACCTGCTGTCCGGTGTAGGATGAAACCTGCCTGGTCGGGGTGAATGATCTTCGGCAAGATGCGATTTAAGCGGGTTGCTAGAATTTTTGAATATATGTTTGCATCAATGTTTAAAAGTGCGATCGGTCTGTAGGACGTTATGCTTCTTGGATCTTTTCCAGGTTTGGGCAGGAGGATGGTGGTTGATTCCTGCATCGATGGGGTCACTGCTCCCATTTCCCTGAAGGAGTTGAATAGGGTAACCAGGTGGGGGGGTCAATTGTGCTCTGAATAGTTTGTAAAACCTGGTTGAAAAGCCGTCTGGGCTGGGGGCCCGTGTTTTAAGTGATTTGATGGCTTCCTCAACTTCCTCCCCTGTAATAAGCTCCTCCAGTTCATCTCTCGCTGTGTCGGAGAGGCAGGGCACTGCTGCCTGCTGCAGGTATTCCTTCTGTTGTGATAAGTTTCATGGGGTTGCCTTCATGATTTGGGTCAAATAATCTATTGCGAGTCGTTGCTTTTCGGGCTCTGAGTATAGTGTGACCCCGTTGGGATCACGCAGACCAGTGATGGTGTTGACGCGTCTCCGCTTGGCTAGTTTGGCCACCAGGAACTTGTTCGCCTTGTTACCCTTCGCGTAATATGACTGTTTGGCTTTCGCCATTAGTTGGGCGGTTTGTTCCGCATAGTCGGCTTCCAGTTTTTTCCTTGCCGTACGAATGATCCGTTGCGTTTTGGGAGACCAGCCTTTCTCCTTGTGGAGTATCTCGGCCTCTCTTAGTTCGTTCTCTAGAGCCGTCCGGGTCTGACACCTGTCTCGGTGGTAGGCTGCACCTTGGGCAATTAGGGAGCCCCTTATTACTGCCTTCATGGCGTCCCAGTAAATTTCTTATTCCTGTTGCGATCTTGTCTCTGGTGGCCATGTCGTTAAGGATCGGGTCGTACAACGTCCATTTACATGGGTTATTGAAGTTGGGATTCTGAACCCGGAGTTCCAAGAGCACCGGGGTGTGGTCGGATATCGCTCTTGTGCCGATGGAGACTTCTTTGACTAAGGGGAAAGTTTGCGGGGAGATCAGGAACAGGTCGATCCTTGAAAAGGTGCGGTGGACGAATGAGTAAAAAGAGAAATCTATTTCGTCAGTGTGGAACACCCGCCATGAGTCTATTATCTCCAGGGTCCTGAAGAGTCGGAGGAGACTAAGTGCTTGGGTGAAGTCGCTTTGGGTTGGGGGGTGTGACCGGTCTTTGGTGGGGTCGGGAACCCCATTGAAGTCCCCACCGACTATTGTTTGGCCCTCCACAAAGCTGGCCAGAGATGTGCCCAAGGAGTCATAGAAGTGTGATTGTCCAGTGTTAGGGGCGTACACCGAGACGAGGGTATATAGATCTCCCATTAGGAGGCATTTGACCGCTGTAAATCGGCCTTCTGGGCAGATTTTCGTTTCCAGAATCTGTGGGTTCAAGTCTTTCCTGAAGAGGATCGCCGTACCTCCTTTTTTGTTTGTGCCAGAGGCAAAGAATTGGAGCGGAAATAACCGGGAGCGAAGCCGGGTCACATCTACCGGCAGCAAGTGAGTCTCTTGGAGCATGGCTATCGCTGCGTCTTTGTCCCGGAGTTTCAGTAGAATTGCCTTTCGCTTGTTAGGGGAGTTCAGGCCATTAACATTCAGGGAGAGGACCCGAAGCGTCTGGAGGTCTGCTGAAGTCTCACTCTCCTTTCCTTGGTTTGGGGGGGTCGTGGGGAGGTGATTCAACTGCCATGTCTGTTGGGGAATCCCTTGATATCATCCTGCACTTGAGGTTTTAACGCAGAGCCCCAACGGGGGGCTGCAACTTTAACTGGAGGGTAGACCGACATTGTAAGTACGGGCGTACCCTCGGCCAACAGGGCCAACTGTCCCATCACGTATTGTGTACTGTGGGTTTCCAAGGAACAGAGGTTGGAAAGTATCCTTAGAGTGGGTATGAACCATGGGTATGGCCCATTGCCACCGCCTTCAAGGTTCCTTAGTTCGAGGCAAAGGTGGCAGGTCCTAATTTAGGTAAGGGCACTTGCGTCCAGGCTAAATTGCCGACAGAGCCTGGGACCATGGAAGCGTCCTCGTTCATCTTTTCCTGTTGCTCCGCTGGGTTGACGACCATGATGTGCGTCTGGGCTTTGGGGAGGGAGGAGGTCCAGAGTCCTCGGTCCTCTCTGGGTTTGGCGTGGAAGGATCTCGGGGCGAGGCTGGATGTAAGATTCTCTCTGCGTCTTCCAGGTGGCTGATTCGGCGTAGGGTGCCTTTATATGTAAACTGAAGAGCTGTCGGAAACAGCCACCTGTAACGGATCTGTTGCTCCTGAAGGAACACTGCCAGAGGTCGGAGTGTTCTTCTTTTCTGAAGAGTAAGTGGTGAGACGTCCTGGTATATTTGAAGTGGGGTGCTCTGAAAAGTGATCTCTTCTCCTTGGCGACTGATCGCTGATATTGCCTCTTTGGTTGTGAAGAAGTGGACCCTTGTAATGACATCTGGGGGGGGTCTGAATCTGTCCCTCGGCGCGGGCGGAGTCTGTGGGTCCGGTCCAGCAGGAGCTCAGATTTGTCCAGATCCGGGAGTAGGGCCTCGAAGAAGCTTCCCATGTAATCCGCTAACTTGCTGTCGGGGACAGAGGTTGGGACTCCCTGAATGCGGAGATTGTTGCAAAGTGCCCTATTTTCAAGGTCTTCATGTTTGAACTCCAGGATCTCACATTTGTGGTGCAGGGAATCGATGGATCTTTGCATCTCCCCCAGCGTGGTAGTGTGGTCCTGAGAATGGTCCTCGATTTCTCCGAGCCTCTGTTCGATTTCTGTGACCCTTTGGTCCGTCTGTTCAACTTTAGCAGTGAGTTCCGAGAGGCAGGCGCGGAACTCCGATTTAATATCTGCTATGAAGGCTATCAGGTCTCCTTTGGTAGCGAGGGCGCCCCTGTCCTCTTGTGGCTTCTGTGGGGTCAGTTTAGGAGGATCTTGTTTCTTGGGTTTCTCCGGTGCAGTAGACATGGCGGAGATATCTGTGCCCTTGCTCACCTTTGTTTGCCTAGACATGCTGCTCCTATTGGGCGGTCTTGATTGAGATAGTAGCAGAGGGGCCCAGGGCAGTGGGAGGCTGCACTCGGGGTGTGTATCGCTCTCAACCCCCTCTCTGGTCCAGATCTGGGCGAGTGGGCAGGGGCGCCCCAGGAAACGTTGGTGTGGGGGGGTCTCAGTGAGCCGGGAATGGTGCAGGATGGCTGACAGTTGCGTGAGGGGGGTATGTCGCTGCGATGAGGCCCACGGGCTCGAGGCCTCTCTGGATGAAAGCGGTTCTCTCGCTGCTTCCCCGCCCCTCCTCAAGTCTCCATCGGTGGTCCTTCGCTGATGGAGGTCCCAGGTCCCTCTGCGAACCTTCCGTGTGCAGTTCTGTAATGATGTCGGCTGTCACTGAGAGGAGGTCCCGACTCGTTCCACGTAGCGGAAGCCTGTTCTCCCGGTCCCTCGGAGTGTGCGTCGGGCACTCAGGCCCCAGCAGCCGAGGATGCACTCGTGTGCATTCCAGGCAGCCTTGGTATGAATCGGGTGGCTCTGTGCTGGAGTCCGCTCCCCTCCTCCAACTCCCCGGCGCTCTAAGGCCCCGTTACCACCAGGTGCGGAGTGTGTTGCTGGGTTCCGGCTTGGCGGCCATCTTGGTTTCTTCGGCTGGAGACAGGGGAGAAGTTCGGCCGCTGAATTCTGGTGGAACGCCTCCCTGGTCGAAGGCTATGTTCGGCCAGGTTGTGCCATGTCAGTTCCGGTCGCCTTAGATGGCATTGGTGTTACGGTAACCTGTTTAGAACCGCCGGGAATTGACAGCGGTGGCAGGCATCCCACGGGCGGCCTCAGAGGAGCGACCACATCGATGGCGCTCCAAGCCACCCCCCCCATGACATGACACTCTTAAACATGAACACATATCACCATTCCTGCAAACTATGAAGTAAATGTTTGTTATCAAGAAAACCCCCTAAAGCATTAAGACATCTTGGGCTGGTGGGAACTAGTGTGCAGTACTGCCTATGGATGCATCATTTTCCCGTTGTCGGGGGGGGATTCTGCCGGGGTCGGCCGGGCCGTCCGCAGACCTCCGGGCAGGGAGGCCCCAACTCCTCCCGTGTATATCTCGGATCGAGACAGAGTATGAGGCACACACAAGGAGCAAGGCAACTTCTGCCGTTTATTATGCAAACGGCAGGGATGGGTCAAGGAGCGTACGCGTTCGTCCTGACACACACACAATAGTGGGGCTCGCAGGCCCTTTTTACTACATTATGACGCGCTACTTGCGTCATTCCAAAAAGTTACCAAAAGAACCTATCGCCACTCTTGATTGGTTGCTCGAGTGGTGGGGTTAGTATAGTACGCATATAGAGAATGATATTAGTGGTTAAGATGTAGTCAGGTGGTATATCTGGGTTGTCCCTACAATTAGATACATAAGAATTGTTACATGAAGACCCCTGAGGATTGGCTAACGTTACTGACGTCTGAGATAAGAACCTCATGTTCTGATTGGTGCATCCGTGAGCTCCCCAGCCTGGGACCACCGTTGTTCCCAGCACACGGTGCACCTGTGGTTGCAACAGTGTTTCAATATGGGTACGTGCAGGCAATGTGAGGATTTATTCATAGGTGGGAGACTGACCGTTCCCACTGTAGCAGGTGTCCATTGAGCCTTTCAAGTGTGTCGGCCTGCGTCTCGTAGCGAGGTACCCAGACGCCTTTTCTCTCCTGGGTTTTGGCATCTCGTCAGGTTCGGCTTGGTCACGTGGGGAGGGACCGTGTTTGAGGCATAATTCTGCACAATTAATATTGTTTTTCCACTGTATGTCTGGTTTAATTTGCAGATATGATTTTAACATTGGTACGTGGAGTGCGAGGTTGCAACATCGTGCCTTTGAAGATTTGTTTCTTGACTGTGGGTTTGCAACATTACGACCTTGGCTGGTTGCTCCACTGGGTTCTTTCTGCAGGCTCAGCAACCTGACTTTTGCTTTGTTAATGTCCACGGGAACTCTTGCTTGAGGCCTACTTGGGCCTGGTGCACGAGTAATCCATTTAGTGCATGGATGCTTTAGGTTATAGTGGCATACAGTTTCATGGCCAGTATCGTGTTTCCATTATATCTCTCATGATGGTAACGGGTTTCAAGAGAAGCGTGAGCAAACGTTATAAATGAGCTCATGGTGCGTCTTGCGTTTCTGCATTCTGAAAGCCTATGTAAAAATAATAAAGATGCACGTCCGTGAATAAGCCTGTCGCCTACGTCAGAGCACTGAGTATGTTCTTCGTGTAGATTGGTGTGGAAATGTTCAGCGTGTATAATAGTTCAGCGGTGCTTCCCGTTATCTAGGTCGTCATGGCATCTCTAACGATGTGTAGATTTCAGTCTAGTTGGTCCGTGCCGCAGGTGTCGGCATGGCCAGTGCGGGCTGTTGGGCAGGCAGATGGACACATCCGTATGTTTCTGTACCAGGGTATTTGGTCATCTGGTAAATGGGCAAACTCTTCTCGTGGCGGGTGTCTGGGCCGCGACCCTCTAGGCCAAGCGCGAGAGGTGAAGGACGGGAGTCTGGTTTTCCATTCTCCCACTTCAGTCCCCCCTCTGGTCGACTTGTCGACCACAAACATATCCTTCTCGTTATCTCCTCTTACTCTCCATATCTTGGTTATCCCTCCGAGATGTCCATAATGGTTTACGTGATCTTCAAATGACCAATACATGTATTCGCATGTTCCTCCAGGAGTACAGTACACCCATCTTCCTATGTAGCTCCTAGGGTTCCTTGGGTTCTCGATCTTCACTGATGGTGGGTCTAGATGATTGGCGATGATTTGGGTGCGCAACTTCTCCCTTTCGTGTATTATCACACCTGTGTGCTGGCCGTCATCCGCTGGCATCAAGGGGTGCATTCCCACCATTTCCAGCAACTCATCAGTTGAGCGCGCCTTCCGGGCTTTCCAAAATCTAATTATTATCAGTGCAGCTCCAGCCAAAATAGCACATCCCACTATTATTTTCAGTCCATCTGACAGCCAAGATGGCATCCATGACCATAATAGTGAAAACCAGCTTTTATCCTTGTTTACGCCGTTACTTTCGTCCATCATTTTGGAGTGCATCTGGGCCAATTGTGAAACTGCTTCTGTTAGTGTACCATTGTCGGCATCGTTGGCAGGTATGAACGTGCAGCATGATTGTCCTATCTTTGCACAAACTCCTCCTTCCATTGCTGTGAGAAGGTCCAATACATATCTGTTCTGTAGTGCTACCATCCTTACAGCTCGCAGCTCCTCTTTAATTGCGTTAAACCCATTTACTGTCGAATTTATGGTCATCATTAGTTCCCATCTGGTTATTTGCAGCCATTTTGCGTTTGCGTATGCCTGCAGTCCCGGATGTATTATTGAGGAGAAGAACATTGCTGCTCTGCTGAATAGTCTGTGTTCTGGCGGTATTGATGTTAGTTCCGTTTCCGACCTTCCCCACAGATAATTTCCTGTTAATGGCTCTCCTTGTCTTTTTCTCCTGTTTAGGACAGTATCATTGCTGTTGGTCCTGTTTTCTTGCTCCTTCTGGAGTGGTGCAGATCTCTTTCTTCTCCTGTCTCCTTCATCCATTTTCGGAAATTTCGCCACATCGACATGCTTCTTAGGTACCACTAGTGATGGTACATTGACGTGTACCATTGTGCACACACCACTCCACAGGGGAGGCAGTGTATGATATGCCTTTTCTCCACAGGCCCAATAATGGTCCATTATTACTGCTGTTCCCGCTCCCCCCTCAGGTAACTCCATCACACTTGCACAATTGGTGTTATATCCCACGTCCACCTCTCCTTTATGCTGGTAACATACTTTGGGCGCAGTCAATGGTAATATAGTTATCGGGTCTTCATCTTCTTCTACCCACGTGAGCATTGGTACATACTTGATCCATGTCGTCCAACATCGATGATTGTGTGTCTCGATGGTTGAGATAGTTTCTTTTGTTACCATGTTGCTGCCAACCACTCCTATCTCCCAGCTGGTACCCAGGAACACCTTTCCTGTTATCGTCAGTAATGGCCTCTCCCAGCATCCTTGTTTACCCGGAACTTCCGTGGCGTACCAATCACATGGTAGATACTGCAGTGTTACCTTCTTTGTTTCTCCTTTTTCAGGGCCACTTGTTATGTATCTGAATGCTTCAGCATGTAAACTGGTCTTGTGATAACTCAGATAGGTCTTGAGGAAGTTGTTTTCATATGGGTATGAGTCTCGTGTTTTCCATGTCATGTGCACTACTGTTCCTTGGAATCTTCCTTTCGTTTGGAACAGGGCCAAATATATTATGCACTGTGCTGTTTTTTCATCTATTTCTGTGGCAACAAATGTTCGTGAAGCGCTCATGGCGTATGGTATTAATGAGCAAACGTAACAGCTATCCTCAGTTGTCTGCTTACCAATGCGGGTCATGTGCTGGTACCATATGTTGTTTGTGACGTGTGCTGAATCTTGTACATAATTATCAATACCTTTATTGTCTGAGTATGTGCTGCGTTTAACTTTATTTCGCTTTTGTTCATTGTTACTGTTACCACCTGACGTAACACCTGTTGCAGCAGGGAGGTGGGGTACATTAGGTTTGGGTGCAGCAAAAAAACTCATAGCATAGCTGTACTGCCATACAGAGGCAGCCAAAACTCCGGTGATCATAAAAATCCCTATTATTTTTATTACATATGCTAACCTCACCGGCATTTTTGCTCTTACCTTGCTGCAGTCCTGGCAGCGTATTCTTGCGACGTTAAAGTTGCCCGCCTAAAAATTCTCAAAAAGTGCTTGTTATTAAATGTTAGTTTTGTTTCATTAAGCTCTCCCTATCAAATAGTCATTCAGTGCCCAGGTGAAGAGTTGCTCCCACGCTACTCTAAGTGATCGGTCTCTCAAGACCGGCAAGTATGGGCGGAGGTGGGGCATGTAATTTTCTATGGCCAGGAGGAAGGCCGTGTAGTATACACGTACCCTTTTCTTTTTTAAGTATGTTGGCCTTTTTATTTCGTATACAAATTGGTGTGACAATTCTTCTGGGTAACTATCGTCTGGCAGCACCATCTACGCCTGCACACTGAATTTGTTAGATAACTTTTCTTAACAATACAATATTACGCAGCTCCTGTATGTGCGAGAGAAAAAGAGAACATTCACGTGTTTACATGTGTATTGGTGCAAGCGAAGTCCTTAGTTTTTATTACAATTGTATTTAGTAGTCAATGGGGGGGGGGGGTTTGCTCAGATGGCGGGAGCAGTTTTACTCTTTGAACGTGTGACCATGGGGTGGGCAGTGTGGGGATCACCCCCTTCTTCGTCCGTTATTCTCTCCGAGGGAACAATTGGGTCGTTGTCTGTGGTTGTGTTTTCTTCCGCTGCCGGGGATGTTGTTGGCGTTTTTCCAATGGACCTGTCGTTGGCGCTGGGGCGGGTCTGCAGTTTGTAAATTTTTACATCATGCAGGTGGTTCCACGCACGCTTATCCTTTAGTTTTACTGCTCTTGTTGATACGTCCTCTACTAAATGGGGGCCAGTGAACCTCTGCTGGTTCCACTTTCTATTAAAATTTCGAAGTAGTACGTGGTCACCTTTGGCAAGTTGGCACAAGTTCTCCTTTCCCAATTCTGTATTTTCGTCTATTTCTTGGTTGCTGGTGGACCCGCCCCGTGTGCGCTCGAGCTGTTGAGACACAAACACAACGCTAGTAATCAAAGAAGACACATATTGATACATTTCATCACCTAACACATTCGCAGAACTTTCTTGGTCGGTGAATGCCCTTGACGTTGGTGTTAGGGGAAGGCGCATTTGGCGTCCAGTAACCACCTCGTGTGGGGTGAGGTGGTGGTCGGACCCTGGCCTGTTTCTAAGTTCGAACAGTGCTAACGGAAGGCAATACAACCAACTTTTCTTTGTTGTTTGCTGTATTTTAGCAATTGCCTCCTTCAGTAGGCCATTCAGGCGTTCACATACACCATTAGCCTGTGGGTGGTACGCACATGCAAATTTGTGTTTAATGTTCAGTAGGGATGTGATATGCTGGAACATTTCATTTGCGAAATGGGGTCCGTTGTCTGATCTTAACACCTCGCACACTCCCCACCTGGGGAATACCTCCCTTACTATAAATTTGGCTGCTCTAAACGCATCAGGGTGTGAACAGGGCCCTGCTTCGATCCACCTAGAAAATGGGCATACTACTACTATCATGTATCTATTGCCTTGACAAATGTTGATCATATCAACATAGTCAATGTGGAGGTGCCGAAAAGGTCCTTCTGGTCGGGGTATGGTACCTCTTATCACCTTTAAAGTATGACCGGCCGTGAACTGTTGACATGTAAGGCAATTGCTGATAAAATTTGACACATGGGATGTTAACTCGGGACAGAACCAATCTTCTCTAATTCGTGCTGCTATTATTTCTTTGCCTGTATGGGCAGGGTGATGTAATTGGTTCAAGGCGGTATTTAACAATGCCAATGGTATTACAACTTTCCCAGTGCCACCCTGGCGCCATAGTGCGTCGGTTGGTGACATTGTGCATCCTCTTTTCACCCATACTTCTTTTTCGGCCATTGGTGCAGCCGCTTGTAACTCCATAATCTGGGTGGCTGGGAGATGGGTGTACCCTTCTTTTATTAACATCTCCCTCGCTATTCCCCTCCCTCTCCCTCTCTGTGAGTCTGTGGGGTTCCATATCTCACCAAAATATGCAGCATATTTTGCATGTGCGTCTGCTGCTGCATTTCCTTTTGATATATAGTCTTCTCCATTGGTGTGTGCGGTGCATTTTACTAGGGCTAGTTCTTGGGGATCGTTTATTACTTCAATTAGTTCAGCCAACAAGAGGGCATGTTGTACTGGAGTGCCGTCAGCTCTCCTAAACCCTCTTCTTCTCCACTTTGATAGCCCTGAGTGGACAGTGGATGTAACATATGCACTGTCGGAATATATAGTAACTTTTTTATCAAAACTTTCCTTTAGTGCCAATATGAGTGCAACCAGTTCCGCCGCTTGAGCAGAGTAATGCTGTGGTAATTGTACACACTTAATAGCCACACACACTGGCGCTTCCATCATTTGTACTACTGCTGCCCCAGTCCTCCTTATCCCGTCTCCTTGATCAATAGTTGATGACCCATCAATAAACAAAAGCTCACCTCCCTCTAGTGCGTTTTCTTCAACTTTCCTAGTACATGAGTACATCTCAGTTACTTGGGTGCAGTCGTGGGCGTAATCTCCCTCTTCAATTACTTCTGCTAGGAACCTTGCAGGGTTAACCGTGCTACATCTAACAATTGCCAGTTCAGCTTTGGACAAAATAATCTCATAACCTGTTGCCCTCTGTGTCGTCAGTGTGGACTTAGGTTTATTCAATATCGCAAATAGTGCATGTTCTACAAATAGTGTAGTTGGACACCCCATAGTTATTGATGATGCTTTTTCTACTGCAAATGCAGCTGCAGCAAGACCTTGTTCGCAAGAGAATTGTCCTAACATTATTGGATCTAAGTGACCGCTGTAAAATGCTACTGGTTTATAGCCCATGCTAGTCTTTTGGGCCAATACTGCTTTCATTACTGCTGAGTCGCAATGTGAAAATATAAAAAATCGTCGCTCATAGTCTGGGGATGCTAGTACTGGAGCAGTTGATATTGCTTCTTTTAATTCATCAAATGCCTCCTTCATTTCCATAGTCCATCCCAACTTTTTCTCCCCTTTATTTGCTTCCTTCAAACCCTCAAGCAGGGGTCCTATGTAAGAACTGTAATCAAATACCCATGCTCTACAGTAGTTGCACAGTCCCAGAAATTGCTGCAGTTCTCTTACAGTCTGTGGCACGGGAGTGCCTGATATTGCCTGTGCTCTTTGTGGTGCAATCCTTCTTCCATGTTGTGATATCAGTTGGCCAATGTAAAGTACCTGTTCCTGACAGTATTGTATCTTTTCCATGTCTACCTTGTACCCCTTTTCAGCCAATATCGTCAACATTTTTAATGAGTCCTCTCTACATTTATCTTCATTTGTACTGCAAATTATCATGTCATCCACATACTGTAACACTGTGCTTTCCAACTCAACGTTACCCAAATCCATCTGTATTACCCTATTGAAAATTGAAGGTGATTCACAATATCCCTGTGGTAATCTGGTATGTTTCCACTTCCTATTTCGGTAAGTGAAGCTTGTCAAGTCTTGTGAGTCTGGGTGTAATGGTATTGAGAAAAAAGCATTTTTAAGGTCAATCACTGTAAACCGTGATGCTTCTGCTGGAATGCCACACAAAATTGTGGCCGGGTTTGCTGTTACTGGATACTCTGCTTCTACTATGTTGTTCAACGGTCTGAGGTCCTGTATGAACCGCCAAGACCCTCCTTTAGCCTTGCGCACCGGGTACACAGCTGTGTTGCATGGGGATTCTGAGGGGACCAATATGCCATTGTTTATAAGGGCTGTTATGGTTTCGTATATGCCCTCATCTGCCTCTCTTGACAATGGGTATTGTTTCACTCTTGGTAGTATGGCACCCTTTTTTAATTTTATCCTTACACCCCCTATGCTTTTAATGCATCCTACATCATAAGGGCTAATAGTCCATAATGATTTTGGCACCTTTGACATATCTTCTTTAAAAAATGGGACTGGTGTGCCAGCGGGTGCCTCAAGTGCCATTGCAATTTTCTGTGCCACTTGTTTGTGAGCCACTGTTAGCCACATTTCTACACTCATCATGAACACCATTTCATTTTCCTCCTTTTCTTCTGAAAACAACTCTTCATCTGACACCTGGGTCAGCCTACATCCTTCTGCTAGTGCTATCACCGCCCTCCATGCTCTCCCTTCTTTATCTTGGGCGTGCACAGCAACATAATCAGCTGTTGCAATAATGCTCTCAATGTCCACTGCAAGGACCTTCCCTTCCAGTTCATTAGCTGGTGTTTCTGGTCGGAATAGATAGGCTGCTGGTCTCCTCCATATTTTCCCTCCTATCCCTGGCATCCATGCAAATGCCATGTCTGTTCCGTACTGGAATAGCTCGCCGTCTACCGGCTCCGCCCTGATCGCTATCTGTCCACAGTATGCTTGCAAAATCTGTCGTGCTGCAAGCATGTTAATCCCTGGAGTAGAGCAAATTATGCCATCCTCTGTAAAGGAGATCGTCATATTTAATCTGTTCATTATGTCCCTCCCCAGTATGTTTACTGGTGAGGCACTATAATACAAAAGTGGTACTGACAGATCGTAATCTCCAATAGATAGCGGAACGTTATCAGTAAATGGAACCAACCCTTTAGCCCCAGAAAACCCTTGTGTGTTCATGGCTTCGCCTGACATCTTAAACTTACCTTCCCTTATGCAAGACCGGGTTGCCCCGGTGTCAACAAGGAATGATAATTTTTTGTCACCTATCGTTACCTCTATGCGTGGCTCCTCCGCACTATTAGGTGTTACTGACAGGATGGGACACACCAAGGCCGTCTGTGGGCTGTCCTATTGGGGGTACAATGACTGGCCATTCCCTGTGTAAGGGTTGTGTCCCAACACCGTCACCCCACCCAATTGCGTTCGTTCAGGTTGTGGTGGTGGTTGTATTAACGCTGCACCAGTTACTTGTGGCAGGTATTGTTTTATTTGTTGTTGTGGTAGGGAATAGTGTTGGTCACTCCCTTGTGGTGACATCTGCTGTGGTTGTATGCCCTGCTGTTCTTGTGATGTCCTATGTTGTGCTTGTTCGTTCCATGCTGGTGTTCCTGGCCTGACCCTGCATGTACGTGACATGTGTCCTAATAGTCCGCAGCTCCAACACACGGGTGGTTCCCTGTTTTGCCATGGGAAGTTCCCTGTGTTGTCCTGGTATACTGGTTGCCCTGTCTGGTAGTTATTTCTGAGTCCCCCAGCCTGTTGTTGGGTATTATATCCGTATCCTCTTCCCCTCATAAACCCTCCTCTCCCTCTATTATAATTATAATACCCAGCTCCTTGCATTGGGTACCCTCCTCCCATGTTCTGTGCGTGTGATTGCAGAGGCAGCACTTGCTCTATTACCTCTTGTGGAGGCGCTATTTGAGCTGGATTTTGTGCAGCCACTACTTGCGTTGGGCTTTGGGCCATTGGTGTTGGCGCAGTTATTAGTGCCCCTTCCATGGTATATTTAGTAAGTTTTTTCTGTACTAATTTGGCCTCTTCTGTTTTCCTGTCCTCTTCCTTTTGTTTCATTTTTCCTTGCCATGTTCTACAGTGATGTACTATAGTCAGTTGTATTTCCGGCCATGGTTTTGCTTCCATCCCCACTACTTTCTTTAATTGTCTCTGAACTCCTTCTGGGAGCCCTTGTACTAGTATATGATAAAATATGGCTGGTGTTTTGTCCCATTGTTCTCTAGTTTCCATGCGCCACTTCTCTTGAATATCCTGGATATAATCAACAGGATCCTCGTTCTCACCCATCTTACGGGAAGTAATGGCTCCTATGTCTGATGTGTCTGGGTACTGCACTCTTAGTGCCTGCCATAGCGCATGTCTGCAGTTTGCAAATGGTGCCCCATCATGCGATGTGTTTGTTATTGTTACCCCATGGAATCCCGCTCTTTTCCAAATGTCATCCGCTCTATCCCCTAATATTGATATTAACAGGCCCTTAACATCTCCCACTGCTAGTTTCTGTCCTGCGGTGTGTTTTTCCATTTCATATATCCATTTACCCGCACCTCCACTTAATGATGGGAGCCTACATTTTATGTTTTCCTTATCCGTATGTTTCCAAGGTACATACTGTGGTCTAACCCCTCCTCTCTCCAGCAGTGGCATTACATTCTGTCTTGTGTCATCCTTTATGCTCCATGATGTTAACTCTTCACACCCCTCCTCTTCCCCCATTCCTTTTACTACTTCAAATCCTTCCTTACTACCTCTTCTCCTACCTCCCTCTTCTTCCTTTCCCCTTTTTTCATCCTTTCCTGTGTTCAACATTTGCACGTCTGTTTGCCTGTCTTGCCTGCGACTAGGGAGGTCCCTAAGCCGACATGCATAAGGTGTAACTTCGTCCATGAAGGGTGCGAGCTTTATTCTGTGCAGAGAGCGTGCAGTTGTTGAACATGTGGGGTGTGGCGTTAGAGAGCGTGATGGTGATGTGGGTGGCGTGTGTTGGTTGGTGAGCGTCGGTGGCGTGTGTTCGTTAGTTTGTGTTTCTCCCATTCTTTTCACTTCCTCCTTACTTCTCTCCAGCTCCTCCCATCTTCTATTCACCCATGGCGAATCTATGTTTGTTCTAGTGAGGTATAGCTTATCTAAGCTTTCCCTTTCACTCTTCCTTCCATCCTCACTACAAAAATCATTCATAAATTGCGCCCCCCACTCTGCCTTTTTTCCTTTTATTGTTACAGTTTTTAAGTCTATTAGGTCTCCCTCTTCCTTTCCGTTGTTACCAACTGTTCCCCTTAGTGCTGACGTTGTTGCTACCTCTCTATTTTTATATACTTCTCCCCATCTTTCACTCTCCCTCTTACTCTCTTCTCTCTCCCCTTCACTCCTCTCCTCCATCTCCCTACTATTTTCCTCTCTTTTCCTTTTTAATTCCTCCATTACTTCGTTGCTCATCTGTTCCAATATCCTTTCATCCTCTCTCCTCCTTTCCCATTTCACCCTTTCTCTTTCTACTATACTCTCTATTACCTTCCCCTCTTCATATTTTTTAGCTGTCTCTGATATTATCCTCCTCCTCCATATTTCCATTTCTTTTTCATTTTCTTCTTCTTCCTTCTTCTTCTCCCTCATCACTACTCTTGATACCCTTTCTGCTGCTGCTTTTACCCTTACAGCTTCCCTCTTTCTCTCCTCACTTTGCTCCCTTAATTTTTCCAATTCGTCCTTACCTTCTTTCCTTTTCCTCACTCTCTCTCTTTCCTCCCCCTCAAGTTGTTTTATCAGTTCATTCTGCTCATCCCTTAGTTTAGCTAATCTTTCCTCCAAAATCTCTTCCTTCTGCCGTAGCAGCTCCTCTCCCCTCATTTCACTCTCTCTTTCACTATCCTCGTTTGTTCTCTTTACCGCCTCCCTTTCCTCTCCAGTTAGTGATCCTCGTAATTTCAACAATATCTGTGCAGCTACCCACTCATCGTTTCCTATCTCTACAGTCTGCTCTTCTCTCCTCCCGTCCCCCATTGGTATCTTTCCATGAGCCACATATGGTGGAGGGCTGTATGCCGGGTTTGAGTATCCTTCAGCCGCCCTTAACTGTCCTTTTATTTCTCCTAATTCTCTTAAAGGGTACAACCCTCCTCCCTCTGTTTTCACTCCCGGTGTTAAGGGTATCTCATTGCTCGGTTCCTGTTTTATGTCAGCTAATTTATCAACCTTTCCTCCACCCAGTTTTTCATTCCCCATATTCTTTGTTCCTTCACTCTCCTTTTCCCCATCCGTTCCTTCTTTCTTAATCTCCTTTTCTTCCGGTGTTTCCCCCATAGTGAACATTCCATTTGGTCCTGGTCTAGACCCCTGGAACATCCTCCATAAGTTAAACACCTCCACATGGTTTGCCAACTTCTTCCCCTTGTATGTATTGTGCAGATGGTTTAATAGTGAATGTTGGGCATATGGGTCAAAGCTACCATTAGGCGGCCATGGTGTCAACATTTTGTTGTCCGTCCCCTGGGTCCACTCTATGCTGTACTTAATTAACTTCTCCCTATGTGGTGGCAGTGTGGTGCATATATGTTGTAGTGGGGTAGTGAGGGTATTCCCCCACCCTCCCAACCCTCTCCCGTATGACATACTAGCGCACCCTTTCTTACCCTTCCCCTTGCTACCAGTTTGCAACATACAACCTTTTATTGCTTACCTTGCCCCGCAAGTGTGGGGACTTACGACAATCCTTTGACAAATTATGCAATGATAATAATCACAAAAAAAAAAAAAATTATAAAACAAATATATTTATGATGTTATATTATATTCCTTCCCCTACGGCCCCCTGCGGCCGAAGCGCACGCAGCCCCCTGCAGCTGCGTACCCCTTACGACGATCTTACACAGTCGTCCTTTTTCCCCGTTCTCCTCCCACCTTTACACTTGCCGTGGCCGGCGTTCTCCGTGCGCAGCCACGCCCCCTTCCCCTTCTCCTCTTTGATCCACTCGTTTATCGTTTATCTCCGTGTCCGCTCCTTTATCATGTTTCTCTTCCCCACCAATGTCAAACCCAAAGCTTCTTGTGTTCACGATATCTTACTAAATCCCTACTGGTGACGTCACCTATTTCTTCGAACTACTGGTATATTCGTGTTATGTTCTTTAAATTCAAAATACACTTGCAATCTACCCCGCTAACCCTACAGCTGTCTTCCTGTCTCTCCTGGAACAAGGTAATCTCATCAATACTATAACCGGACTGCGCACGCTGCGTCGCCTCGCGTGTGATACGCCCCTCAACAGGAGGGCTTAACCAGCCAATTATCTTCCGTTTTGGGCAACTACGTAACTAGCCACCGCCCACAGGGAAACGTCATCTACCTATCGAGTTTCTTGCTCGAACAATAGGGAACCTCATCTACCTATCGAGTTTCTTGCTCGAACAATAGGGAACCTCATCTACTCATTGAATGATAAATGTCAAATCGTAGGAAACCACACACACCCACCCTCACACGTAGTCGCGATTTAGGCCAATCAGTGTCTTTCGAGCGGCTGCACGTGATGTTTTCGTGCCCCGCCCCCCTCTTTCGCGTAACGTTAGCCGCCTTCTCTCGCACTCAATTCACTACCATTCATTCCATTATCATCACTCAATTAAACCTTCACCCCACCTTTTTACAATACCTCCCTCCTCCCTTATTTACTTCCGCCCCCTCCCTCACAATTTCGCATTGCTTGTTGTGCGTGTCATGCTCACCAAGTTCCCTCGATGCAGGGCCGCTCGACTGCGTGCACCCCTCCAAGCGGCTCGCCACCTCCCCTCGTCTGGACCACGTCTGGACACTCGCCGACCGCGGGCGGGATACTTCTCAACCGGCTCCCGAGGGCCAATATCCGGATTGCGCTGTCCGGTCCTCTCGCAGCTCCGCGATGGTCCTGTAGTCCTCAGAAGGGGGCAACGGCAGAGGGGGCCGCGCTGTCGGGCCTCCCCGCAACGGGAGTGCCTGGAAAAATAAAAAATAAAAGTCGATCTTAAACAGATCTCAGCAGTGCCTCCAACTTGTCGGGGGGGGATTCTGCCGGGGTCGGCCGGGCCGTCCGCAGACCTCCGGGCAGGGAGGCCCCAACTCCTCCCGTGTATATCTCGGATCGAGACAGAGTATGAGGCACACACAAGGAGCAAGGCAACTTCTGCCGTTTATTATGCAAACGGCAGGGATGGGTCAAGGAGCGTACGCGTTCGTCCTGACACACACACAATAGTGGGGCTCGCAGGCCCTTTTTACTACATTATGACGCGCTACTTGCGTCATTCCAAAAAGTTACCAAAAGAACCTATCGCCACTCTTGATTGGTTGCTCGAGTGGTGGGGTTAGTATAGTACGCATATAGAGAATGATATTAGTGGTTAAGATGTAGTCAGGTGGTATATCTGGGTTGTCCCTACAATTAGATACATAAGAATTGTTACATGAAGACCCCTGAGGATTGGCTAACGTTACTGACGTCTGAGATAAGAACCTCATGTTCTGATTGGTGCATCCGTGAGCTCCCCAGCCTGGGACCACCGTTGTTCCCAGCACACGGTGCACCTGTGGTTGCAACAGTGTTTCAATATGGGTACGTGCAGGCAATGTGAGGATTTATTCATAGGTGGGAGACTGACCGTTCCCACTGTAGCAGGTGTCCATTGAGCCTTTCAAGTGTGTCGGCCTGCGTCTCGTAGCGAGGTACCCAGACGCCTTTTCTCTCCTGGGTTTTGGCATCTCGTCAGGTTCGGCTTGGTCACGTGGGGAGGGACCGTGTTTGAGGCATAATTCTGCACAATTAATATTGTTTTTCCACTGTATGTCTGGTTTAATTTGCAGATATGATTTTAACATTGGTACGTGGAGTGCGAGGTTGCAACATCGTGCCTTTGAAGATTTGTTTCTTGACTGTGGGTTTGCAACATTACGACCTTGGCTGGTTGCTCCACTGGGTTCTTTCTGCAGGCTCAGCAACCTGACTTTTGCTTTGTTAATGTCCACGGGAACTCTTGCTTGAGGCCTACTTGGGCCTGGTGCACGAGTAATCCATTTAGTGCATGGATGCTTTAGGTTATAGTGGCATACAGTTTCATGGCCAGTATCGTGTTTCCATTATATCTCTCATGATGGTAACGGGTTTCAAGAGAAGCGTGAGCAAACGTTATAAATGAGCTCATGGTGCGTCTTGCGTTTCTGCATTCTGAAAGCCTATGTAAAAATAATAAAGATGCACGTCCGTGAATAAGCCTGTCACCTACGTCAGAGCACTGAGTATGTTCTTCGTGTAGATTGGTGTGGAAATGTTCAGCGTGTATAATAGTTCAGCGGTGCTTCCCGTTATCTAGGTCGTCATGGCATCTCTAACGATGTGTAGATTTCAGTCTAGTTGGTCCGTGCCGCAGGTGTCGGCATGGCCAGTGCGGGCTGTTGGGCAGGCAGATGGACACATCCGTATGTTTCTGTACCAGGGTATTTGGTCATCTGGTAAATGGGCAAACTCTTCTCGTGGCGGGTGTCTGGGCCGCGACCCTCTAGGCCAAGCGCGAGAGGTGAAGGACGGGAGTCTGGTTTTCCATTCTCCCACTTCACCGTGATGGGCACCTACAGTGTACATTTAACAGCCCCATTTGCAGGAATAAAACGACTGCCCCCGAGGTTTCTTTTGAAAATCAAAAAAGATGGTGCAGTGTCCTGTTGGCCCAGTGGAAAGTACAGCGATCACTAACGATATTTGCTGTGAGTTCAAGACTGCGTTGGTCGGTCATTAAAAAGGAACATGGGTGGCACTGACTCTCTGTCATGCATTAAAACATGTTTATGCACACATGGTTCCAGATTCCCTTACCCACTTGATTCAAACCCTGCCTTTATCACACTGGCCGCTTACCTCAATCCCAGTGCACTAATGTAAGCAATGCATGTTGCAGGTCCACCAAAGATAAACCACGTGCTTCAACAAGATCGAACAACACCATATCACTCAAGTAGAAAGCATCCTTATTTTTGCACCATCGTGATCGAAAATATGAAAGCGCCTGATCATTACAATCAACTTAATCACTGTGTGTGCTCCCCAATGGACAACATACAAAAAACATATGCAGCACTAAATCAAGCAAATGTCCTGACAGCCGTTAACTCACCAGATATCTGGGTTTCTATAGGCCCGATTAATGGAAAAGTGCACATAGATCCCGCAAAGCCTGCGTGCTGAGAACTACTCTGCCACGAGCCTGCGCGCATATTTTTTGCACACTCTGCGTATTCTTGGAATTGTCCCTGCAAAGTAAGCCTATATGCAAGTCACGCCCCGAACGCCCCCAACACACCCCATGCAAAGCAGAGACAGCCAGTAATACCTACCTGTGCGTGGTCCTCGGGTGCAAACTCATGCACCCTTGTAATCCCATGTCCCCCGCATCAAAGCCAGCACCCCGGTGGCACTGCATACTGTCCCTTGGAACTATTCCCATCACAACATCAAAACGCGGAACATGTATCATAAAAGTTAGCATTTCCAAGTAAATATGCCTGTGAGCAGCCCCTGCACCCCTCTACACTACTTACATGCACCCCTAACTTCTATCGGAACCTCAACTGCATGCACACACCCCAAAATCCAACATGTGATCTTTCCTCTGCTCTGTGATTCATGTGCACAAGTGTCTGTATGCCTGCTTTCGGGTGGCGGTTACATCGAGAGCGTTGCCTGGTCATTTCCCCGACGTGAGGTTGTGTGGTCAGATCCATGAATATGATTTTACCTGCATATTTGTGGCCGTGCAATCATCTTGTGCGGGCCGTCCCTCGGAATGGCCACATTTTCCCATGTTCTTCCCCATTTTGCGAGTTACGCCCCCTACTCCGGTCTACACGCAGGCCACACCCATGCTATGCAAGGTGTCTCGCACAAGGCACTCGGCCGCACGCAGAGATGTGCCGAGTCTGCGCAAAGTCCCCTCAGAGTACGGAATAGTCCTGTGCAGTCGATTCCATGAATTGACAAACGGGATTTTGCGCACGGTTTTGCGCACAAAGTCCCTATTTATTGCGCAGAAAATTCATTGACTCGGGCCCTATGTGTCTGATGGGAATAGCAAGGATCCATGAATCAGAGGCTCAACAGTCCATGAGATTGAGACTGATCAGTGACAAGTAACTTAAAGTAGTGAAACATAATCACTATCCTGAATATAAAAGGGGTACAATAGCTATCCCCGCAAAATATTAAAGGAGTCAGATGCATCCATCAATACAGTCTAATAGCACCAAAGAAATAAGGCGGGCGCGATAAAAAGCTACACTACACCCTCTTTTTAACATCGATGCACGCCAGACAAAAAACATATGGCAGCACTTCTGGACAACATACAAATTGCGTTGCAGATGGCCTTAGGTAGGAACATCTTTCTTCCATGCCCATGATGCTAAGCATTATGGGAATAGTTGTCAAATAAGTCCGCATTGCACATGTTACAAAACACCTAAAACATTTCCCGAGAGCTTTTTTATTTGTAAGCTTCGCCACCATTTTATCTAAGTTCGGCAAGTGAATGCACTTTAAATAATGTATGTGGCCCAATTATGACCACAATTATTAATAGACTTATCCCAGCTCTTAATTTTAAATCTTACCTGAAGTTGAAGCAAAACCATTCCACGTGGTTTCGTGCGTTTCCAAATGGCAGCCCTCTATTTATATTTATCGTGACGACATCACGTTGCATGTTACGCTTGATGGCATCATTGTTTATGTCTGTCATTGTGTAAATGCCAGTACAAGCGACCTAGGTGTATTTTTATCATAACTCCATCACGTGTAATGTTAAATGTGGCCATATCTCTCAAAATGTTATTCATTATTTGTTCTATATCTCTTGTTGGTACTCAAATGTACAAAAAAGTCAGTAATAGTAAAGACATATTTTAGTTTTTCTTATGAGTAAATATATGTCTATTTTTATACAGACTTGATTCGCCAGTAAGTTAATACAAGAGATGATTTGTTTGATATCTCTTGGCACAAATAGAAAGCAGTAATACAAACGTGTTTTATTCTCCCTTCTGAGTAGATGCACATCTGTTTTAGTATACAGACATCATGCGCCTGTAAGTTAATATTTTATAACTAAGGTATTAGTTTTCAAAATAGGAAGAATGTATCATTAATCTAAATTTATGAATGCCTGCTTTTATACAGGTATGATGAGGCTTTGGGCTAATATTTTGTTAGTTTCGGCCTTGATAAGTCTGATAAGTGTTAAACAAGATGTTTTATCCTTGTATTTTATAGAAAGTGAGCATGAACGGTTGTTATCGTTGATTGTTCTTTTTTGATTCTAAGTACTGAGATCGTTTTTGATAAATGTTTTAATGATATGGGTACAATATTTTTTTTTATATAGCCTATACTATTATGTATTATGTTTAATTTTAAGTACGATTCAGTGTTCACAAAAAACATTGTGTTAACAATCTTCCAATGTCACAATATCATAAAGAGGTTTACATTGTCTACAGGGGTGCACAACTGATTTTGACAGAGGGCTGAAAGTACCTTACATGATGGCTATAGTGGGCCAAAAAGTAAATGTGGGTGGGGCGGTAGGCGCGGTGGGGCGTGGTGTGGCAGGAGGCTTTTTCAACCCCCTATTTTTATTAAACACTATGCCACATAGCCCCCACCCCTCAAGCAAACACTATGCCCCATGGCTCCCACCCCCAAACACTATGCCCCATGACACCCACCCCTCATGCAAACACTATGCCCCATGGCCCCCACCCCTCATGCAAACACTATGCCCCAAGACACCCACCCCTCAAGCAAACACTATGCCCCATGGCTCCCACCCCTCAACCAAACACTATGCCCCATGACACCCACCCCTCATGCAAACACTATGCCCCATGGCCCCCACCCCTCATGCAAACACTATGCCCCAAGACACCCACCCCTCATGCAAACACTATGCCCCAAGACACCCACCCCTCAAGCAAACACTATGCCCCATGGCCCCCACCCCTCATGCAAACACTATGCCCCATGGCCCCACCCCTCATGCAAACACTATGCCCCAAGACACCCACCCCTCATGCAAACACTATGCCCCAAGACACCCACCCCTCAAGCAAACACTATGCCCCATGGCCCCCACCCCTCATGCAAACACTATGCCCCAAGACACCCACCCCTCATGCAAACACTATGCCCCAAGACAACCACCCCTCAAGCAAACACTATGCCCCATGGCCCCGACCCCTCATTCAAACACTATGCCCCAAGACACCCACCCCTCATGCAAACACTATGCCCCAAGACACCCACCCCTCATGCAAACACTATGCCCCAAGACACCCACCCCTCATGCAAACACAATGCCCCAAGACACCCACCCCTCATGCAAACACTATGCCCCAAGACACCCACCCCTCATGCAAACACTATGCCCCAAGACACCCACCCCTCAACCAAACACCATGCCCCAAGACACCCACCCCTCAACCAAACACTATGCCCCATGGCCCCCACCCCTCATGCAAACACTATGCCCCAAGACACCCACCCCTCAAGCAAACACTATGCCCCATGGCCCGACCCCTCATGCAAACACAATGCCCCAAGACACCCACCCTCATGCAAACACTATGCCCCAAGACACCCACCCTCATGCAAACACTATGCCCCAAGACACCCACCCTCATGCAAACACTATGCCCCAAGACACCCACCCCTCAACCAAACACTATGCCCCATGGCTCCCACCCCTCAACCAAACACTATGCCCCATGACACCCACCCCTCATGCAAACACTATGCCCCATGGCCCCCACCCCTCATGCAAACACTATGCCCCAAGACACCCACCCCTCATGCAAACACTATGCCCCAAGACACCCACCCCTCAAGCAAACACTATGCCCCATGGCCCCCACCCCTCATGCAAACACTATGCCCCATGGCCCCCACCCCTCATGCAAACACTATGCCCCAAGACACCCACCCCTCATGCAAACACTATGCCCCAAGACACCCACCCCTCAAGCAAACACTAAGCCCCATGGCCCCCACCCCTCATGCAAACACTATGCCCCAAGACACCCACCCCTCATGCAAACACTATGCCCCAAGACAACCACCCCTCAAGCAAACACTATGCCCCATGGCCCCGACCCCTCATTCAAACACCATGCCCCAAGACACCCACCCCTCAACCAAACACTATGCCCCATGGCCCCCACCCCTCATGCAAACACTATGCCCCAAGACACCCACCCCTCAAGCAAACACTATGCCCCATGGCCCGACCCCTCATGCAAACACAATGCCCCAAGACACCCACCCTCATGCAAACACTATGCCCCAAGACACCCACCCTCATGCAAACACTATGCCCCAAGACACCCACCCTCATGCAAACACTATGCCCCAAGACACCCACCCCTCAACCAAACACTATGCCCCATGACACCCACCCCTCATGCAAACACAATGCCCCAAGACACCCACCCCTCATGCAAACACAATGCCCCAAGACACCCACCCCTCATGCAAGCACTATGCCCCAAGACACCCACCGCTCAAGCAAACACTATGCCCCATGGCCCCGACCCCTCATGCAAACACTATGCCCCAAGACACCCACCCCTCAACCAAACACTATGCCCCATGGCCCCGACCCCTCATGCAAACACTATGCCCCAAGACACCCACCCCTCAAGCAAACACTATGCCCCATGGCCCCGACCCCTCATTCAAACACTATGCCCCAAGACACCCACCCCTCATGCAAACACTATGCCCCAAGACACCCACCCCTCATGCAAACACTATGCCCCAAGACACCCACCCCTCAACCAAACACTATGCCCCATGGCCCCGACCCCTCATGCAAACACTATGCCCCAAGACACCCGCCCCTCAAGCAAACACTATGCCCCAAGACACCCACCCCTCAACCAAACACTATGCCCCATGACACCCACCCCTCATGCAAACACAATGCCCCAAGACACCCACCCCTCATGCAAACACAATGCCCCAAGACACCCACCCCTCATGCAAACACTATGCCCCTAGGCACCCACCCCTCATGCAAACACTATGCCCAAAGACACCCACCGCTCAAGCAAACACTATGCCCCATACTCATACAGACCCCAACCCCCCCACCCCTGCATACAAACTAACAAGTATACACCATGCACCCATACAGACCCGAACCCCCACCCCCCAACTCAGCACACAAACCCACAAGCATACACCATGCACCCATACAGACCCGAACCCCCCACCCCCAACTCAGCACACAAACCCACAAGCATACACCATGCACCCATACAAACTCGAGCCCCCCCAACTCAGCACACAAACTCGCAAGCATGCACGCATACAGACTCGGACCCCCCACATCTCAACACACACTGAACGTGCACACAACAACAACAAACATTCAGGCAGACCCGACCTCACCCCCACAGCTCCCCACCCCCACCCTCCCAGCATCTCAACATACACTGCACTTGCACACAAACACATTCAGGCAGACCCGACCCCCCCACCCCCCCACATCTCAACATACACTGCACTTGCCCACAAACACATTCAGGCAGACCCGACACACATCCCACACCCGCATCTCAACATGCACTTTCACACAACAACAAATATTCAGGCAGACCCGACACACACCCCCCGTCCGCATCTCAACACACACTGCACTTGCACACAAACACATTCAGGCAGACCCGACACACACCCCCTCTCCGCATCTCAACATACACTGCACTTGCACACAAACACATTCAGGCAGACCTGACACACACCCCACCCCCGCATCTCAACATACACTGAACTTGCACACAAACACATTCAGGCAGACCCGACACACACCACACCCCCGCATCTCAACATACACTGCACTTGCACACAAACAAATTCAGGCAGACCCGACACACACCCCACCCCCGCATCTCAACATACACTGAACTTGCACACAAACACATTCAGGCAGACCCGACACACACCACACCCCCGCATCTCAACATACACTGCACTTGCACACAAACATATTCAGGCAGACCCGACACACCCCACACCCGCATCTCAACATACACTGCACTTGCACACAAACACATTCAAGCAGACCCGACACACACCCCACCCCCGCATCTCAACATACACTGAACTTGCACACAAACACATTCAGGCAGACCCGACACACACCACACCCCCGCATCTCAACATACACTGCACTTGCACACAAACACATTCAGGCAGACCCGACACACCCCACACCCGCATCTCAACATACACTGCGCTTGCACACAAACACATTCAAGCTGACCCGACACACACCCCACCCCCGCATCTCAACATACACTGCAGACATACAAATACAAACACACCCATAGACACCCGACACCCCCCCACCTCCGCATCTCAACATACAATGCAGACATACAAATACAAACACACCCATACACACCCGACACACACCCCCACCTCCGCATCTCAACATACATACAAAAACAAAAAACACAGGACGGAGCCGAAACAGACACACACACAAACATACAGCCCCCCCACCATGTACTTACCCAGACGTCCTGGAACGCTGGCGAGGCTTCTGGCACTGCCCAAATCGTTTTGGGTTGGGTGTACCTCTACATCTGTGCACCCCGGTGCACAGATGTAGAAGTATACCCAACCCAAAACGATTTTTAGAAATGGAGGGACAGATGCAAAACAAGAGCCTCTTGCTTTGCATCCGTCCCTCCATTTTTAAACATCTTTTTTTCTCCGGCTTTTACCCGGGCCGCCAGAGAGAGACAGTATGGATGGAACAAAGGGCCATCCATACTGCCCCTCTTCTGTGCGGCCCGTGGGGGGGTGGGGATTGCTCAGCCCCGACTTCATTCTGCCGGGGTGTGGGGGGGAGGAGGGCCCCGTAGCCCCCCCTACTCTGCACCCCTGCCAGGGCAGATTAGGTCACCGACCCCAGCTTCCCTGGCAGCATACACACACACACTGCGTGACTCACGGCCCGGCAAGGAAAACAAAGACTTTCTTAATGGAGGGCGACCTTTGCTGCTTGCGGGCCGCCTTCCATTAGGAAACTCTTCAACCCTGCCGGGCCGCATCCAGCAGCATCACGGGCCGCACTTGGCCCGCGGGCCGTATGTTGTGCACCCATGGTCTACAACAAATATCTTGTTAGGTTTTCATTTTCCCAACATTCAAAATCACATTCTACCGAAAAGTATTTTTTAGAGAAGAAAATAATATTTGTAGTAGATTTTAGAATCAGAGATGTTACCAAAGTTCATTGTCCTGGTTCAATCCAGTAAAGAATGTGCACATATTTGTGATCCATTTTGCTTCTTTTTGTCGCAATTTAATTCTCTGTTACCTCCTCTTTTTGGTGATGGAACATTGTCAGGCCCATACATTTTTTATTTTAAATTGGTTGTCCCAAATGCTTTTTCTGATGCTGCAGAGCCATAGGATATTTCAAATCTACAATTTGTATCACTCACATGTGTTCCAAAATGTTAATCTTTAATCTTCTTTTGGTGCTGCCTATATACCAGGTTTGCAGTGGCATTTCATGCCGTAGACAAAGTATTTTGTGTTACAGTTAATGAAACATTTTATTTCTTGCTCTTTACCATTGGGGAGCAATATTGTCTTTTCGTTGTCCATGATTTGAGGACATAGTTTGCATTTGCCACATTTATGGTTTCCTATTATTGGAGGCAATTGCTAATTTGAAAGTAATGTTCCTTTTTTTTGCAATTTGTCTGGTTCTGACTTCACACTTAAAGTCAGTTGTGCTAGAGGAAGTGGAGAGGACAAGAAGGAGAGGTAAAGGCAGAGAGAAACATGATGGTGCATTCCTTTTTCCACTGAACAGAGCTCCCCCTGTTTACACTAACTCCACCCCTCCCCTTCTCAATAGGAGTGATGGCCTTTAGACACGTAGCACCCTGGTGTGAGGCCAAGCCTTCTGTGAATAGGTGTGCCCTTTGATTCCTGTTCCCAGGCCAACTTCCTGTGGAGTGGCTGACCATGGGAAAGGGTGTTACCTGCCCTTACAAAGGAACAACGAGAGGCAATCCCCCAGCCTACATTCTCACCAGTAGGGCAAGGTTCATCCTTCCTGGAGAGCATACACATAACCTTTCCACAGCTGAGCTGGGCCTACATAGCTGACAAATGTGTGATATCAAAATTGATTTGGCTTTAATGATTATGAGCAGTGCCATGTACCATACCTTAACTCAGGCATGGTTTATTTCTAGAGTTTACCCTGCCACAGCATGAGCTACTCATGATCATAAGGTTTTGGTACATGGATGCATATCCTAAATGCAGAACCTCTGCTGCAGATACTTGGTTATCACTGCAGCTGTCATATGGGAACCTGTGTCTTTTGGCCCTGCTCTGTGACACAGGTAGAGCAGGTGCAGCCGATCATTATACTGATGCAGCAGGGCACAGGTACGCACTGTGCTTTTGGCATCGAGCTTATGAAAGGGGAATCTGATTAGCAGCTTACCTTTTCAGAGATGGAATTACCCACATAATTTTATTAATTAATAGAAAGAAAAAATGCCAGAACTTTTATACCCTTGCCAGATGGAAATTCCTCACAGACATCCCCTCATCCAAAAAGCTTGATACACTATGTGCTAAGGTGTCCGCTCATCCTCCTGACAGAAATACCTACTGAGGCCACCTGCAGCAGAGTGCTGTGACCCAGGTTTATGTTGGATATCCATGCTAAATCCCTATAGGGATATGGCATAAAGCAGTTTTGATATTGATATTGATATTTTATTTCTATCGCGCTCGTGCACAAGTGTTTCAGAGCGCAACAAGGCAAGGGAGGCGAACAGGGGAGAACAAAACAGCGAACTGACTAGGCCCAGTGACATTGAGAACACGCAAGGGCATGGGAGAGGGGGAGGGGAAAAGTGCATGGAAGTGGGAGAAGTGGAACATGGGAAGCAAAGGAGAAACAGATAAATAACAATAAATAAATAATAAAGGCAACAAACAGTTCTAGTGCAGCCAGCAATTTGCAAGTGCTCGGTTTAAGGCAGCAGACAGGATAGGTCTGATAAGTGCAGGAAGAAAAGGGGGGGGGCTGTAGGGTACAGATACAGACCCCAGTGCAAGGGGTGGCCCGGAGGCAGTGTGGGAGGGTGGCAGGGTGAGCAGGTACCTGGGCCCGGAGGACAGAGGATGGCCAGGTGCACAGTGCCAAGAGAGAACAGATCAGCAGGGTAGAGGGGGAGAGAAGGCAGAAGAAAAGAGGAAGGTCTTGAGGTGCTTCCTGAACCAGAGATGGTTCTCCTGAAGTTTTAGAGTGGCAGGGAGGCTGTTCCAGAGGGAGGCCCCAGCCGAAGACAGAGATCTACCCCCAGCTCGTTTCTTTGAAAAACGACTGACCCTGAGGGAGTTGGAGGTAGAGGAGCGAAGAGCTCAAGAGGGGAGGTATTTGCGGAGGGATAGCTAAAGGTATTTTGGACCCAGGTCACAGAAAGCCTTGTGGACAATGCAGAGGGTTTTGAATTTAATCCTTGCAGCCACTGGGAACCAATGGAGAGATTTCAGAGCTGGAGAGATTTGATCCCAGGGTTTGAGGCCAAGGACAAGTCTCGCAAACCTGTACTGGATTAGTTGCAGAGGGCGGAGAGTAGAGGTAGGTAGATTTAGAAAGAGGCTGTTACAATAGTCCAAGCTTGAGAGAAACAGAGCTTGGGATACCATGAGCTTCTGGGGGAAGGAGAGGAAAGGCAGAGTACCTCTGAGGAGGTGCAGTAGGAAATTTGACTTTTTAGAGACCTCAGAGATGCGGGCTGAGAAGGAAAGGGTGGAGTCAAAGTAACTTGTAAGTCTCTACCTGCATGGCCGTAGGCCACCAGAGTGGTCAGTGTCCGTTATGGCTCGTAATGGGAGTCCTAAAGATGAAGGTTTTCAGGTTTCATACCATCTAAACTATCGCAAATGCCTCATTTACAATGGGGGCCCAGTTGTGATCTCACTTGGGCAAGTGCCTACTCAGGTATGCACAAGCTTATTCTACCCACTGGGAGTTCAGCCGTGCTAAAACTGCGGCAATTCTGAATTCACAGGTGTCTGTATTATGAATTATTGCAAATAATCTGGGATCTGGAGAACTGGGGCTTTGTACAGGCCATCTTTCGAACTCTGGGTGGATGTCTGACATATAGTGGTCCAGATGACCTCTTTAGCAATTTTTTAGCAGTGACATCATTCAGGTGAAAGGTCAGTGTCCCATACCCATTGATAAAAGGCCTAGTATAACTAGTGAGGTCTAGTGTCAAGCACTGTGTCCCCTCTCTGCTGCATATCTGTCTTTTAGCGAGTTTCATCCTGGATTATGGTTGTCTGTCAACAGACAATGCAGATCTGGAGATGGTAATTGAATGCTGGAAGATAGTTCCTGCACACTCTGCGCTATGACAAATAGCAATACATTTAGAGACCATTTCCCTGCACCATGGATGGCTCCCCTGTTTAGCGTGGTGCAGAGACAGTGGGAGACCATGACAGGGAAGCCATGTGAGATTCATAGTCCTGGACTGTGGCCAAGCAGCCTGGAGTGAGGTGGAAAACTAAAAGGCCGCAGATTAGGGAGCAGCGATGAAGCCAGGCATCCAAAAGCAAATAGAGAACAAATGGCAAATGATCCGGAACCAGTAAGAAGCCAGGAAGACAAGGTAAGAGGACCAGGACAGGGAGCAGTCAAAGAAGAAAGGAGAAAATGGGGTAGCAAGCTAGCAGGAATAGGAGGAAGGAGACACACATGAAGGAGAACCACAGAATGGGAAACTGGGGCCAAGGGAGTGTTGACATTCAAAGAGCAGTGAGAGAAATGGGCTCTTACTAGTCACCTTCATGAAGGAGAGGCTTGGTGCACCTGGATGTATCTCCCGACAATGGGAGACAAACGCCATATTGAGCATGCACCAAACCTGGCCTATGGTTTCCCACGCATGCACCTTGTTGTCAACATGGGGCACCAATGGATGCAGCAGGATCCTTGTACTTCTGCCTCCGCCGGGTGCCCTGTCTGCTCCCCTCTCTTCCCCTGGTCCTGGCAATGAGATGCCAAAATGGATACATCGATGTATAATTAAAATAAACTTTTTTTTCCTGCAAGCAAGTAGGTAAGTATGATACTTTTGAGAAACAACAAACACTATTTTCTCTCATGAAATGGCAGCTTAGTTACCCCCTGCCATAATTATTTTATCCCCCCCAAAATACTACTCAGAAGCAACTGTACGGCCACACATAGAGCTGCCTCACGTTTTACCACGAGGTGTCTCTTTGACATTCAACAGAGTTCATCATGCCTGTGTATGCACATTCTGTCAACAGTGCATGAGGGCATCTTTGAATGGAAGAAGATTTCTTTTTTATGTTTAAGGATTTTATTAATTTGAGAACATAAAAGGCATAAAAAGATTATAGTATAATAATAAACATAGCAGATAACATACGTGTGTCTGAGGATTACAACTAAACAACTAACCCTACTACGAAAGTAAGAGGCATGGCTATAAGAACTTCAGTTTATTAAATAGGCGAGGGAGACAAGACACATATTGAGAACGACACAATAACAGCACATGTACATAATGGAAGGAAGAAGAGGAGGAGTGCGGTTGGGACATTGTGCATGGTGTAGAAATAACAAGCAAGCAATTATACAGGAGTTGAATGGGCTAAATATTCTAAAAAAAAATGTGTCCATTTGAGTGACAGAGACAGGGTAGAGGCATTACACCTCTATAATCTATGAGTGTTACAGATTGAGTTCCACCACATTTTGTAGTGCAGTTTGTTCAGGTTTTTCAAGTTAGATGTTATGGTTTTGATAGTAATTAACAAAAAAGATCATATAAAGAGCAGTTTTCCATGTTTATATTATTTTTAAAAAGAAAAGTTCCTGAGAAAAGAACTTGAGGCTGAAAGTCATGTTGTAATTTGAAGACATCCTTCAGAGTCTGTAGGCAGCACCAGCATTTATCATTTTGCATATGGCCATATTTAAAAAGTAATGAAGGGGTGATGAAGGCTCTATGGTGGAAGACATATAGGGTTTTTAGTGGACTTGCTGAGGTGGTGATTTTAGATATATGGTTCCATACTTTAGGCCATTGAAGTTGATTGTCCAGGAGAGCGAAGACTTGCTGCCACGCCCGACAGTCGTCCCTGAGCTTTGCTGTGGAGGGGTTGTCAACAAGAGATTTATAGAACAATGAGGCAGACATATTAAAGTTCTGTAAATATTGTAACCTATCAGCATTAGGGGCAATGTGTTTACAAATCATGGAGTCATAATTTTCCGTAATTGCATCAATGATAGATACGAATTGTTGCAAATAGGAGGTTGGTGCTTGAAATTGTGTTGCAAATTCGTTGAATGAAATGGGAATACCTTGTACAAATGAATGATCTATATATTTAATGCCTTGAGAGAGCCATGTCCTACAATAAATGTACCTTTTTTTTAAAATTGTAGTTAACGGGTTAAACCCTATGAATGGTGAGATGTACTGGGAGGAATTCGAGATGTTTGGAAGCATATATGTTCTAAGGTAATGAGCAGATAGGCTAGTAGTGGCACATTTAATAAATCTGTTCTTGGTTTTAATAAGGTAACATTCAGCGAGATCAAGGGAGAGGACCATGGCTCTTTACCAGACATAACCAGTGAGGTATATCATTAGGTTGATCAAAAGAAAACCACAACTGTACTTGTTTCAGAATAAAAGCCATATGATATTTTCGAAAATCAGGAAAACCCACTCCCCCAGATGCGCATGCTTCCTTAAGTTTGCATAGGGATAGTCTATGGGCCTCATTACTAGTCTAGCGGTAAGAAACATCAATTACCGGCATGCCGGTACTAGCGCATTTGTGTTGCACTGCCCTGTAATCAACGGGTGATTACGAGTCCACATGCACGCGTGTACCGGCATGCCAGTAACGGAAGTGCCGCCATGCCTGTAAGGACCATACCACCCCAGATAGCGGCATCAGTGAATACGCAGAGACCTCCACCGGCATCGCTGAATCCACTAAGAACAGCATCGTTCACACCTGTACCGCTAATGCCAGTACCTGTATCACAGCCACCGGAAGCAACATCATTGCGCCGGAATGGGAAATGCGCCGGCGGCCATCTTTGAAAAGACAATCCATTGCCATCCACTGCAGACAGGACCTGTTCCAGAAAACACACCACCCTGCCTGCCAGATCATGTCTAATGCAACCAGAAAAGGAACCCCTCGCCTGTGAAAACCCAAGTTCAGTGATGATGAACTGAACATGCTCTCAGATACACTCATCGAGCATTCTGACGTAGTGTTTTGAGCTGACCTGCTGTGGGGACAACTCTACGCATCGTGAAGGACTGTAGGAAGAGATGGGATGACCTGCGGCTGCGAGTGAAAAATATCCTGTCTGCCAACCACAGCCAGGGGCAAGCAACAGATGGAAGACCTGCCTCACCCATGAAGTTGGCACAGTGGGAGGAGACATGTACCTCTGTCATGGATATGGAGCCAATTGAAGGGGTTGGCCATGCGGAGACGGGAGTCCGGTCTTCGGAAGATGATGGTGAGTGACCCTTTGCGCAATACAGAAGTCACCACACACACCTGATGTCCCAAGTACAAAGTTGAACTCCAAATGGGAAGTAGATGGGAGCAAATACATGGTCCATCAGCACCACCTAAACACATCCCTAAACCAAACACCACATCACGGCCACAACAACACACAAGCAATCCCAATGCTACAAACAAAATGACCACGCAATTGCACACAAAAACAACACATGCATGCATACACACACAGACGCACATCCCTGTTGAGATGCTGGCATCACCACCGTCGCATGAAATTGCATGCTGCACGCCTCTCCAAAAGCAAATATGCACTTGATACACAACCAAATAGCACATGGCACACAGCCCCTGATCCATGGCTACAGCACAGAAGCCACGACACCCCTGTAGGCCACCCAACAAACACCATGGACATCATGGCAGTCCCAGTAGGATGCCAATACAACCCCCCAAACCACCCCAATCCTGCAAACACCATGTGTGCCCCTCAAACATGCACACAACGATGCATATGACCCACATTGTACCAACATAGATGCATGCAGGATGTAGGTACTCCCATGACTGATGCCCTGCCTGTTACGCTCACCTGATATCCCTGGGGGCGTCTGGAAGGTTCTGAGATCTGGAACCCTGGATGTGTAGTTGCCCAGTGCTGAATAATGACTCTGCAATTACAGAGGGAGGATTTTTGATAACTGTCTCTAATGGGTGAATCTCCCACCTCCCTATGACGATTCCCTTCCCACTGGGTTCTTTTCTCTTCTTAGTTATTTGTAGGGTGAGCTATCTGTCCTGCATTTCTTGTGCAGGGGCGCTTGACGTTTGTTGGTGAGTTGCCCGAGTTGCTTCACTGGTGCAGTATGCCTTCCTTGGGCCCAGGCCTGCTGTGACCCCAAATCTGCTGGTAGGCAGGTAGGTTTGTTAATTGTAAGTCTTTGTTTTGTTTATGGTGGGAATTCATTAATGTCTTTATCTCCTTCTTTTCAGGTGCGAAGGTCTTGATGCTGGCGTGCCGGATGGAGAGGCACGTTTTCTAAGTAAGAGAAAGCGCGAAGCGCAGCGCAGCGCCTTTATTTTCTTTTAAAGTTAACCTGTGTTTTCTTCTTCTTCTCCTCACAAGCCGTTGTGGTGCTGCGAGTGGATGTGAGCGTGATGAAAAACAGGCCCCCGGAATCTGTTAAGTTAAGTACAGCGCTGTGCGGTTGTTTAATATTGAAGCGAACCTGAATATGTCTCTTTTCCTTTGCAGATGTTGCTGTGGTGCTCCGGATGTAAGCATTGCGTAGCACGATGGAATTCAGGTAAGACTGATGGAATTCGATATTTTGGAAGCGCGCGTTCTAATATTGTTTTTCCCTTTCTCATTATTGCAGGTCGCAATGTTCGAACAGCAGCTGTGGTAGCGGTTCGCCGGAATGACTTAAGCTAGTACTCACAGGTGAGTGATGTTTCTTCTTCTCTCGGTTTCCACAGTTTGCAGCCCAGTTGAGATGCTGACTGCTGGATGGTGTTTTCTCAGGTAAAACATAATAATCTTGTTCTTGCAGGATTGCAGGAAGATGCTGAAGACCAGGAGCTGGACACGGTGAGTGTCACGCTGTGGGTTGCAGAATAACACAAAGCATGTTCTGCAGTCAGGGTGTGGTTTATATAGCCCAGGTAAAGTAGTACCAGGGAAAGAAGTTCCAGGCCTGCCACACCCAAAACACTAGACCGCATGGCTTGGTTCTTAGAACTAGACTGTGTGGGATGTGTCCATGTTGGATTTAAAGGCCCATGTACATAAATGGGACCTAGTTTGAACAGCCCTTCCTTCCTACATATGGGCCTGGTGCCAAAGACGCCAGGACTGGCTCCAGGAGCACTTTTGCAGTGGTTTTAAGGCCCTTAGGGTTCTGGTGGGAGCCTGATTGTGGCACAACTTGTGCCCCCTCACAGTGGTCATGACACTGCCTCTCCATCCCCCACAGGCACGGATCCAGACAGCGACGCGAAACACGCCGCATCAGCAGGGAAGACACCTGCACGCATGGGCCAGGGAGAGGATGACGCCACCAGGCTATCAACCTCTAGGTCTGCAACACGCAAGACAGGTACACCAAAAAAACACTGCAGTGCCCAACAGGGTGCACACCCTCAAGACCAGGAGGAACAGGCACCTGCAACTGGCACCCAGGAGCACCATGCCGAAGACATTTGTGCCATCAAGGCTCACTTGCAACAAGATGTAGCGGCCAGAAAAGTTGCACCAATGAGGAAACTCGCCCCTCAGCAGCAACCTCCTGCTGACAATGACTCAACCACAGTGGCCAGTGATGTTTAGGGTACACATTCAATGGCCACAAGCTCCAGGGGCGAGGTGGCAGCCTCAGCACAACGTAGCGCTGAGGAGGACGATTAGGCCTGAAGTCAGACACACTGCAGGACCTACCATTTCAGGGGATGGGCAACACACCCCAAGCATGCAGGACACACCACAGTGCTCCCCTGAATATGTGGCTGGTGCCCACAGCACTGAGAAGGAGATGGCTGAACACGTCTTCAGCCCTGTGATGAGCATTTCACCACCTCCTGTACAACCATCTGGAAGCACAGCCATACGGGACATCGATGGACGGCTGAGCCAAATGGAGGCCAGACATAAAGCATGCATGACATGGTCAAAGAGCACTTGGCGGAAGGGGAGGCCACACGCAGGGCTAACAGGGAGAACACGCAGGCAATAATCAGTGCAGTGACCCATGTGGCGAGGCGGGTACATGAAGGCATCTTAGCCTTGACACAGACGGTCGACTGTATGTCTGGCAACATGGCGCAACAACGTCCTGCCCCGGCTGTGCCACAACCATCATCGATGAGCACTACACCTGCAAGCTCGATGCAGACGAGCCCTGTGCACATGGCCCTGCGTAGTCTGCGCCAGCTGGAACCACATACACCTCCATCAAAAAGGGGGCGACAATAGTCAGGGACACTGGGACATGCAATGTGGCAGTCCTTTTGAACTCAATTGGGCTGAGGGGGCATGGGTGTGTGAGGGTGTTGGGGGGTGGGGGGCATGGGTGTGTGGGGGTCTTGGGGGGGTGGGGGGCATGGGTGTGTGGGGGTTTTGGGGGTGGCAGTTAATAGTCTGTAGCGTTATGCAGGTGGTGGGTTAAATCATGTACACAGTACCATTACATAAATACACATGTTGTGTGAATATAAGTTATATGACTGGACATTGCTTCTTGAGTGTTTGTCAATTTATTGTTCAACAGTGACCAGTGCCCAGAGTCCACCAATCCCAGCACCTAGTGTCACACGTTACCGGCACCTTCTGTGACCCAGTGCCTCAGAAATATTGTGCTATCAATGTCTGGCGTACAGTACGTCCCACACGCGCATCGCAACATGGCCGATGTGCAGCATCTTCTTCATCATCATCATCTTCACCCGGTGGTATCTGGTCCATGTCAGGTGGCAGAGGTACGTTGCGCAGGATGCATATGTTGTGCAGCATGGAACATGCCAATACAATCTTGCCAACCTTCTCGGGGCCATAAATGAGTGTCCCACCCGACCTGCTAAGGCAGTGAAACCGTGCCTTCAACAGGCCAAAGGTCTGCTCTATCCCCACACAAGTGCGTGTATGTGCACGATTGTAGTCCTCTTCGTGCCAGTTCAGTGGATGCCTGACAGGGGTGAGGAGCCACGGCTTCAGGGGATAGCCTGCATCACCTGCATTGGAGCAATTTAATTGTGACTGTGAGTATTCATGCCATTCCATGTGTGCACTGCCTGTACATTGTTCATGTCCATATGCAATACATTTCCAATGTCAGCTATTGCCATCACATTTGCGCAAATATCAGGCCTGTGTACTACTCGGCAAGTCATGGTGGGGGGCATGGGTGACACACACTACTGAGGGACCTTGACATGAGATACACCACTCACCCAGATGAATTGTGAAGGTCCATGATGTACTCACATGTGAGGGGTGTGTGACAGGAAATGATACCAAATGCATGTTGAGCACTGTATGATGCATTTGGCTGATGTCCTACATGATACAGGTGGGTTTTACCATCATGCTTTCAATGAATCAATGATGTCATGCACATGCCCCTCGACACCTTCAGCCATGTGACCATGGCACGATGTGATTGGTGGTATGGTCCACCAGTGTAGGGAATGTGTTATCATCTTGCTTGCATTACACACCATCTGGACATTGATAGAGTGGTATTGCTTCCGATTGCGGTACATCACCTCCACGGCATGCCAGACTACCAACTCCACATGGGCGCAGTCGAGGGCACCAATGACGTTAGGCATGCCTGTCAGTACATGGAATGCAATTTTGGTGTCATTCACCTCCTGTGCAGTCCGTGGTAGGGATATACAGGCACTTGAGTGCTTTAGGAGTGCATCCAGTACCTGGTTCAGCACACCAGAAAAACATGGATGCGAGATGCCATGCAGCTGACCCACTGTGTGCTGGTAGGTGCCTGTGGCCAGGAAGTGGTGCACAGACACTACCTTCAGCAGTGGTGGGATGGTGGTGTGGATGCTGATCAGGCTGACCAGGTCATCATGAAGGAGATCCACAATGGTGGTGATGGTGTCCCTGTCCAGGCGGTACAGGGTGTGGATCTGTGCAGGGGTTAAGTCGAAATGACTGGCCCTTATGCGAGGGATTGGTGGCTGCCTGTGGGGCACCACTGCCTGCACTTGTGGTATTTGCTGGGCCAGTCTCACCCTCTTCCTCCTGCATCTCCTCTGTCGTCCCTGGTATACTGCCTGCTCAATGAGTAGCAGTGCAGGCATGTCCTCCAGCCCCTGTATGGCGACAGCAAGTGGAATAATTTTGGTCCTGGAAGGGGTGTGGTGTAAGTGACTTCAATCCAGCACTCCAACCAAGTCAATGCTTATTATGGGATGCCTAATGGAAGCCCTTTTTTATATATTTTTATGTCAAAGTTCTTTAAATCTGGATGATGAACCCTAATATAACGCCCCTCGCTTTGAATCCCCTGACCTCACTGAGCCAAGAAGTTGTTTTGTTTTGCAAATTAAAAGGTTTATTTGAAGAATTAAACTATATATATATATATATATATATATATATATATATATATATATACATCACACTTTTATGAACAAAATAATATCTGAATAGCACACTTATGAATATGGACTGTAATCAACAATGGGTAATATTACAAGATCAACAATCTCTTTAATCACTTAGGAGTAGGAATAGGAAGGATACTGTAGCAGAGAATACTTTATATGATTCAAGGAAATGCAAAATGGGAAAGAATGCAACACAGAAATAACTTGATATGATTTCAATCAAAAGATAATGTGATCACTTTTTCCCCTGTGACTACTCACTCCCCCCCTATGCAATATGAAGAGATAGAAATGAGGGCACACAGGTTTCAAGAATACAATCAATAATGCAGTTCAATCCCAGTTCCCCCAGCAAGCTTAGAGAAAACAGGTATGATTTTAAAACAGGCAAAAATACTTTTGAATGTGATTGCAATGAATGGGAAAATATGCCAAAATGATTTTAATTCACTAAAGGAGATTCAGGATAAGTGATAGTTACTTTGGATTGGTTCAGGTCAACACTAGCATTGATTCATGAATGATTATCAGATTGGAAACTAATGTCAGCAGTTAAAAACAAGAAACAGCTATTTTTACAAGTGGTGAAATGGAGCTAAATTGCAATTTGCAGCAATTTTTCCATGTGCGTGACACGCGATTACGGAAAAACTATAAGGAATTGGAATGTTGTTCTGAGTTTGTTAGAAAGCTTAGGATATTGTCTTCAAAATGACAGTTAAATATCGGTTCTAGGGCGTGCGGTTCAAAAGTTACGTAGGTTTTTGTGAAGGTAGATTTTCAGAAATAAAGTCAAGATTTCAAAATGACAGATTGCGCTTTACAGAGTTGGAATCAACAAGATGGACACAAGATTCTATAATGCAGTTCTGGACAGGTTTAAATGGATGGGATAAGATTACTTTAGACTAAGAGATGACTATGCACAGTTCTAGACTAAATACTCACTCCTAGGCTCTGGAATGGAATGGGCCCCGTCAGGATCTGGTCAAGGGTTTGGCTTCACTCGCCACCGGACAGGTCTCAAGCACTCTGGTTTCTGCTCTCAGCACTGCACGGCGGTCTGGACGGCCTCTTAGACTGGATCTGACAGGCTCTGGATACAGCACTGCTTTCTGGGTCTGGAGCTTGGTTCTAGCACAGGGTTCTAGGCTAGAATAGCAAAACAGCACAGCCAGGACCTTGGATGTGAGAGCCCCTTGGCAGTTTAGGGGTTAGAATCAGGTTGCTAGATTCTGCAGGCCTGCTGAGAAGGGTTCAGCTTTTGGGTAGGCCTCTCACCGCTTCAAAGTTCTAGAGTTTGGTTCTAGAGTCTGGAGTCTGGATCTATCTGGAGTCTGGATCTATCTGGAGTCTGGAGTCAGGGTGCTTCGCAAGAAATCAGTTGAGAAGTGGAAAAGTGTGTGTCCTATCTGGGTCTCAGCAGTCTCTATTTATGTGTTTCCAAAGGAGGTGGGGAGACTGATTCTACAATGCCCAACCCTCTAAGGATTTGATAGGTTAGAGGATTCCCTGTCCCCTGATTTGAGACAGGAGCAGTGTGTCATATGTGTCAGAGTGATGCTGTGTTTTATGACTTAACTGAAATCCCTCCGCTTCGCTTTTTCATAGAAACTCTATTTTACCCAAAAAACATATTTCACAGATACACAAGTTGTTCATAATACATATACACATCACAGCTTAATTAAGGCATGTCTTTGTTCAAGTCCCATTCCATTGTCTTGACTGAGAGCAACAGGCCAGGGTGCCTCTTGCTAGTTCCTGTTCACACCAGCCTGTCCATTTCTTGGCCCAGGGCAGGGGAAGCTTCCTTTTTCCAGGGAAAAGGTGTGAAGGGTTCTCAGGGGAAGCAAGCCTTTTGGAGTTTTAACTGCATCAGGTTACTTTCTGCTCAATTGTAACATAGTTCCTTGTAAAAAAAAATACATTTATACATTTGAAATAAGCAACATATCTTTAAATCCAGTCTTTTTCAACATTAAATCAATGTGTGGCACTCTATATGGCATTTTGATCAAATTATCTTCTTTTGGCCTATTTAACTTCTGAAACACAGCTCTCTTGTCAGAATTATAAATTGCCAGCACCTGACAGAGGCGAGTAACGGTACTACACCCATTGATGACAGCTGTCTTTCCATCAGTATCTTTAAAAGGGGATTTTGCTCTGATAACATATGATTCTTGCTGATATTGTATTGATGTGGATTCTTGCTGTAGAGTAATGTGGAACACCCAAAAAAAAAGTTGGATCTTTTCGGCGGTTTTGTGAGCCATGATTTCTACAAATTTTACACCAACTAAAAACGGATTTTTTTCAAACTAGCTCTGTTTCTTTTGCAATCGGCATTGATATTTCCAAGTGGTTTCAGGCTACTTTGTGGGTAGTTTCTGGTGATTCCTGGCGAGCAGCATGCTTTCCGGCGGCCATTATGATGTTTCTGCTGCCAGCAAGGAACAGTGATGTTGCAGGGCTTGGATGAGTGAGTTGATACAACCCACAGTGGTGGGTCGGTGTGCTCCTTTTGTGCTGAGCCAGACTCCATTGCCTACACCTGTGCTGATTGTGTGCACCTGTGGCAGGTCTGAGCACAGCAGATTACCATTAACGCCTGTCTGGTGATGCCCATGTTAACAGCATCATGCTGGCCCTTCCTACAGGCATCTGGATGCCAGTAAGTGCATGTCTGTGCGACTCGTAATGTCCTCTTCCTTGTGGCATGCCGGTGGTAGTGGCAAGGCGACCAGGTGTCCGCGCACAGTCCGGTACGGTGGTGAATGGTCACAGCAGGTCCCTGTCGATGCTGGTATGACTGGCATTGCAGGTTGTGATGGCCCAGTCCGGTAAGTAATGCCGATAATGCCTTACCGGTATCGTTATTGCCGGACCACCAACCTTGTAATGAGGCCATATCTCTCTTTTCTCCCAGAGGAACTTAGACAGGAGTCTATGGATTTAAAGAAAGAGGAGCGAAAGGGGATTGGTACCATAGAAAGGGGGTAAACAATAATTTGGGAGATCAACATTTTAATAGATTCTAGTCTGCCCCACCAGGACAAGTGAAGAGGGGACCAGGAGTTTGTAAGTTAATTTATTTTAGAGAGTATGGATTCAGTGTTGCTTTTGGTAATAATTTTAAGAGAGGCGGAAATGTGCATGCCGAGATATTTAATTCGATTAGGGTACCATTAGGGTACCAGGTCATGCCTGAAGATTGGGTGTGATGTTTGGTACAATGTCTAACCTTGTCTTCTGTTTTTCCTTGCAGGCGCTGCTGTCGACGATGGAGCGTGTCGTGCTGCATTGCCAAGATGAAGATTTTGCCGTTCCAGAAAGTGTAAAGATGAATACTTGGTTCGCCGGAGAGATGTACAGGTAAGAACAGCTTCCCCCAGTTGGTAAGTATGCTGGCAGGAAGCAGGATGTCCAGGAAGCGGGATCTTCAAAGGTAAGTCTAAACTCAGGCGACGGTGCGCGTTACACTGCTTGCAAGGGGAAAATAACGCGAAGCGTCTGTCTTGAGGATCGGGGCAGCTTATATAGCTGAGATCGTGGGCACGTCCATTAGGGCCAGCTTACCAGCCACACCCTGCCACTCCTAGAGAGTGAGCATGTGCGTAGGCAATCCATTAGCAGCCACACCCAAGAATACACTTGGGGCTGATTAAGGGATGGAATGTTCAAGGTTAATGCATCTGAAGTGCTATGTCCATAATAAAAGCTTTTTGGTGTTAAATGGCTGTTCTTGTTTACTTTTGTTCATGAGCCTGTTGCCAAAGGTGCCAGGACAGTGTCCACCCCGGTCTCCTGTGCATGCGACCCCTGCATGCCTGTGCCCCTGACTTTATGACGATGACATTCTGTTTTTCTCCTTTTTGAATTTTGGGCATGTCGCTAGAGGGTTACTTGATCTATTTGAAAATTGATACATTTTTGCTTTATATTTTAAGAGATTAGCACAGGAATATTGTGTAACCAGCTTATTGTATTGTAGCTTGAGGTTCATAATATTATTTAGAGTCATTTCTGAGTTGGTGCATGTGTATTGGGATTCTAAGATTTTAAGTTTCAGAGGATGTTTTTCCGATTCTTGTTTGAGTTTCTTTTTTTTATTGAAGCAACGCATATGATGCACCCTCTAAGAACCGCTTTATAGGCATCCCAGTTGTTACTAACCGAAGTGTGTTGACTTTTATTTTCTAAGAAAAAATGATGGTGATGTTGGGTAATGAAGGGTATAAATAGTTCATCTTTCAAGAGTGCTGAGTAGAATCTCCATCTATTGGATTTGCAAGTGTCTTGTGAGGTTGCTAACTGAATGTGCACTGGAGCATGGTCAGATAATGATATACACTTAATTTTGGCAATCCTAAAACAACTAGTAAAGGTTTTTGGAATTAATATATATTCTAACCTTGAGAAAGTTATGCAGGGATTAGAAAAGAAGGTATATTCTAAATCAGCCGGTTACGTAATATGCCAGTCATCAACTAGGCTTAACTCTGAGATGCATTTCGTAAACTGCATATGAGATTTTAGATTTTTATAATAAACAGAGGAATTCCTATCGTGGAACAGATCCATAATGTCATAACATATAACTAGATTGTTAGGATTAGATTGGAATATGTAGTTTTTAAGCTGTAACCAGAAGAAGGGATCAGGCGAAGTTGGACCACAGACATTTAGGATGGTATATTTCTTGGAGTCAACTAAAATTGTAAGTGAAACCCATCTACCAATGTCACCTGATTCATTTGCTAATACTTTACAATTGAAACCCTTATTAATCAAAGTGATGACGCCATTCTTTTTCCCATATGTAGCACTAGAAAAAACATGTCCTACCCAGTGACGTTTGAGTTTCTACTTGTGAAAGGTGTGTTTCCTGAATACAGGCAATAGATGACTTAGCTCTATTTAGGTGTGATAATATTTTTTGTCTCTTCACAGGGTTGTGCAAACATTTAACATTCCAAGAAGTTACATTAAATTTCATTGTTTACAGTAGAATGATACAAAAGTCTTAGTTAATAGTTTCCTTGCATAAGAAATTGGATATACAGGCACACATGGATAAAACAAATGGGAAGAGACAAAAAAGGAAGATGAGGGGACAAACAGAATCACCATGGATAATATATCGCCATAAAAATATAGGATATCAAAAATTATAGTGGCTAACCGGATACAGCCACATGGATCAATGTCAAGCAAAAAGAAAAATTGAGGTTGGAGCGCTATTGAACAGGCAGCTGCCTCCACATCCCGCTATGGTGGATGACAAAACAGCAGAGATCTATTGTGGCAATTTAGTCATAAATATTTGGTGTACATCACACTGGAGGTCTTGACGTATCAATTTCTTCTTTATTTTTGTTTTGAATGAAGTGTCTTAGGTCCAATGGGTTCTGGAAGGCAGTTGTATGACCATTGAGGGTTACTTTAAGTGTAGCTGGGTGAATCATGCCATATCTTTCATTTAGCTGTTTTAAGGCTGGTCTGAGAGCTAAAAGCTATTTTCTTCTGGCAGCTGTGATGTTGGACACATCCTAGGTAATAAAGATCTTTCTGCCATTCCAGGAGAGCTGCTTAATTAGTGTTGCTTTTTCCACGATAAGAATAACATGTCTGTAGTCAAATAGTGCAAATATGAGGGTTCTGGAGGAATGAATACAGGGTTGCGCTGAGTTAATTGGGACTGCACTGTGGTCTTTTTGGATGTTGAGTTGGGCTGACAATGGTAGGTTCAGAAGTTTGGTGAGCATATTGTTGAGGAATAGGATTGTATCATTTCCTTCAATACCCTCAAGAAGGCGAACAATGCACAGGTTATTCCTCCTGTTTCAATTTTCCAAGTTTTCCATTTGTTATTGCAAGGATTTAACTGCATTTTCAAGAAATGTGTACTTTGTGTGTAACATCTTCGGAATCACTGACTCGTCTCTCAACTTATGTAATCCTTGATTCAAATGTGGACCATTTTTCATCCAGTTGCTGCAATTTGACATTTGTTGCTTCCATAAATGGTTGCAAGGCTCTAATTTTGGTAAGGATAAAAGTGGTTCTTCTTTAGGCGTAGGTGAATCACTCTTCTGTCTTTTAAGAGTGTTGGATGGAGATGATGGAACATGTTTAATTTGTCTTTTATTATGCCATAATGGGTCCCTTGGTGTAAATGATATGAAGTTGTACTAAGCTTGTATACACAGGTTGAGATATTTAGGAAAAAACCTGTTTATAAATAAATGACTCAGGAGAAAATTTGATATCGTGCCAGGTATGCAAAGTTATGTGGAATGGCAGTTATTTCAAATTCCACCAGTCTAGAAACCCTCAAAATAGAATTCTTTAGTATATATAGATATGCAAGGTGGCATATTTATTAAGTAAATTATGGTGGCCACACTTATAGCACTTGTTATATTGAAAAAAGGAAATAAAACTTAAAAGCCCACCACAAGCTTTTGTTTAGATGTAAAGCCTGTGTTGTTGAAGAAACATGCTGCTGGGAGATAAGCGATACTCGCGTTGCGACCCGAGCAGCTGACAGGAAGCACCGGCTAGCTCTGTCACAGGATGACGCTGCTTGGGGACTGGTACATGGAGCAGCTCTGTGGGCCACCAAGTTGGTGTTGGAGCCGGAAAAACAGTGTCACGGACCACCAGGGATAAAGCAGGAACTTGCTGCGGTAAGTTTAAAAGCTTATAGTTGAAAGCGGTTCAAGCTGATAATATACATTATGCCAGCAGAGCGAGACCACAGGAATCAGGCGCACGTCCTTGTCAGCGCTAAACCACGTCCCCCTGAAAGAAGTTTTCTATGTGCTCGGCCATGTACCATTGCCAGAACTTTGGTGGACTGGAGGTTATAGCTCTCACCTTGAAAGCAAATAGCTGCAGGAGCCATGAGGCCACTCCTCCCAAACAATGATCACACAATATATCATTATTTTGCATATCCCCAGATTAATGAAAATAATTATTTGTGCACTCTGCTGTTTGCTTCTTTACTGCACAAGAATTATTTTATTAGGAGATCACTAGCCATGTGCTTGCATACTTATAGTAGCTACTGTGATGAGCCCCCCTGTTTGGCTGTGGGGACATCTGCTTGGGTGACCACAGGGTCCGGGTGCTTCCCAAAGCTAGCTGATTATTGACCAGGTCTAGTTTGATGAGGATTCCCTGATCACCCTCACTTACTCCCCCCTCGCAGTAGGGAATTGTCAGCAGGGCCTTAAGAACCGTATTGCTTCAAAAGATGCAGCTCTCATACCAAGAATATGAATCTGAGTGATAATAGTGAAGCACTGTTATCCCTGCATCCAAACTCAAGTCATTTACACCTTCACAAAGCTGACACAGTTACTAAGACTGTTTCATTAGCGGAAGGGAAGTTTCAGATTCTTAACACGCACGTAGTTCTTAATTCTGTTGTGTCTGCTACTGTGAGAGGACACCCACTCAAAGATGTAGAGAACCCACTGAGCCCAAAAAAGAATGGTGAATTTTCAAATGGTGTGCTGTCACCAAACCTGTGTATAGAAAACAAACAACAGATGATGTTTACTGCTGCATGCTTCATGACCCTACTGTGATGCTGGAAATGCATCGGAGGGACTGGGCCTCCGTATCCTTGTCCTTTACTGTTTTTTATCGTGTGTTCTGTCGTGTTTTCCATGCAAGAGTTCATGTGGGACTCCTGGTGGTGCAGCTCTCTCCTTTGGTTTAGTGTAGAGGCCCATGGGATACCCTTATGGCACCCATGGCTAGAGGTACAACCCTGTGCCCCTAGTGTATGTTTTTGGGCACCTGAGTGTGGCCCGCAGAGCAGGGTATGGGCCGGTGGCAGCTCCATGCTGAATTTGACAGGTGCTCTGAGTATCCTCCATTTTGGGATACCCAGGAACTGCCATTGGAATCAGCTGATTTCTGATAGGAAACCAGATGGCCCCTGTGGCCTCTTGCTTTCTATTGCTTGTTACCTTGTTTTCTCAAAGTCCTGGGAAGCCCTGACTCTGTCTCTTCCCCCTGACTGGCTGCTGGGTGGAAGTTCCATATATGGTGTTGTTGTGAAGTCCAGGCCGGACTGGCTGGAGCCTTCCCAGTGACTGTATGTTGGGGGAACACCCTGTGAGTGGGACCTGGGTGAATGGAGTGTGTGACCAATATGCACTTCTTGTTGTGGATGTCTGGTGTCTGGTGTTTGACACAATGACTGAGACAGCCCTGCCCGAAACTGGTATGAATGCAGTGTGGAGTGTTGAATGGCCGTGTACTTGTCCCAATACTCATAACTTGTTGTGAGTGTCTGGAGAGAAGTGAATGGCCTGAATGCACTATGCACCTGATTGGCTGCCTGCCTGCATGAATACCCTTCTGACCGATTGGTTGCCTGAGTGTGACCCAGTAGAATAAATGGGAGATCAACTAGTATATCTGGGGGCCTCTCACTGCTAAAATTCATGTTCGGAAGCTGAAGAGAAACTGGAGTTGAAACTGAAGCTTAACCTTGAAACTCTGCTGGAAGAGAAGCCTTGCTGCTGCTTGACTTCGTCGATCTGAAAGCTGCTGTGTCTCCCAGGACTGACCCAGAGAGGACCTGGTAAGGCTAGCCTCTTGCTGAGCTATGAGGGACCATCGTGCACAAGCTGATCTTTGCCAAAGCTCCCTGGTAGACAGACCTATGACACGCTGCCGACCGGAGATGGGGATCGCCGCGGAATCACAAGGAGAAGCACCCAGACACTGTTGTCCATCACCGTTGCTGACCGCTGTCGCCAACCGGAGCTGCCGTGCTCCCTTTGCCTAAGTAACATTTGATCCAAAGACGCTCTCGCCTGCACCGTCGACCGCTTTGTCCAGCCGGAGAAATTCGAGACCGCCGACACGCTGAGGAGCATCCGCCGGTGGGTTTCCCACCACCTGACGACCGTAGAGACGCCGGCTGACTCGACGCCCTTGCTGGGCCACAGTTCTTCAAAATCTCTTTGCAGTCCTGAACTATCGTCACTGAGGTGCCCCATATGCCTCTTCCTTGCAGGATGCCAATGCTCCTTCATAGACGAGTACCACTAGGAACGAAGCTGCCACCTCACCGTCGTCGTTCAACCCTTTTTCCCTGTGGGATCTTGATGATCTGTGGCTCCTGCCTTAAAGGGAGCCACTCAAGAAGGATCCATTGACGACCCGACGACGAACTCTGCTATTCCAGGTACATTGGGGTTGTGGAACTATTTTAGAAGGAAATAAGACTTCTAGAACAATATTTGGACTGGGCTTGTGATATATCTTTACTTTACAGGTTGCCCAGGTGGGGGCGTTCTCCACACAGATCTGTGTCTATTTGATAGTGGCCAGTATTCTGCCAATTGTTCTAACCAACTGCTTTCCTCCTATGTCTATTGTGGGTTGCCTTTAATAAGTGATTTGTGTGACTATAACCATACAGTTGATACACTTTAATGTGATCTAATAGTAATAGTGGTACCACGTAGAACTGTATATTTGCCATAATAGATAACCGAGTACAAAGTGAGTTATCGTGATATTCTACATAACCTTGAATATTAATTATATAAAGACTGTGTTTGAACTAATACAGTGTGCGGGCATTCCTTTGTGGGGGCTTGGGGACTACACTGTATTTAGGAACCAGCCTGCATCACCTCCTGAGAAGCTAGGCCTTGATTGTTCGACCACGTACCAATAATAGAGAATCTTGGCTGGGGTCCTCTGTGCCCCTCCTCTACCATATAGAGAGCAGAAGTACAGACCCCCCCTCCAGTCTTTACACCTATATATACAACAGAGGCATCTGGTGGAGTTGTCTGGTCTACACACAGCACACCTGCAAACCTCAGACCCAGAGTCCTTGTTACTCTGTGGTGCCAAGGCACAGGACATTCACAGAGAAGTGGCACCCCATTAAAGCATGTTTCCTTTAACCTACTGGTAGCACATGATCCGGAGTTCCACCCACCCAGGCTGCAGAGTGATTGCTCACTAGCAGGGAAGAAGGTGGATGCCAAGGCGTTAGGAATGGAATTAAAACTGGCTGATCAACCTTATGAAATCTTCATCCAAGCTCATAGCCCAAAGTACACACAGGTGGTTCAATTAAAATAGCCCATTCACTGTCAGTCACCTTATGCATTCACACAGGTGCATACATTTACTAGGAGCATAGCCCCATTAGAGAGGGTCGCAGGCTACATAAGTCTGAAGGCTCTAGCAGGCAGTGCAGGTGTATGGTTTTTGAGATGTGGCAGGGGATGTGACCTAGCAGTTTGGGCTGGACTGCCTCTTTTGAGCTGGCACCAAGACTGATTTGCATATGGTCTTTGCCCTTCTGTAATGGCTTGGCAGGCTGAAGAATGATGGTCTGGAGGGGTGCCCAAGCAATGCCAGAGTTTAGGATTAATTCCAAACCTTCCACCCATCACCTCTTTTGTTTTGCATAAGTCACCCCCAGTGGGACGGATATGTGCAGATGTGGTCCTGAGATGGCTGGGCCTAGAGAACCAAGCTACTCCTCACTAATGATGCCCAATGAGGCTGAAACATGTCTGGGGATGTGTGTGGTCTCATGCAGAAGGGATGTGACCTAGCATGTCAGACTTGACTTCGCCTTTTACCACTCATCACACCCACAAACTCAATAATCTAAGGAGTGGACAACTTATCTCGTAACCAGGATTGGACAGTTACCCTTCTCGCCCCACCCCTGATTACTAGTAGGTGTGGTGGTGACATATCATTCATGGAAATAAGGAAGGGCGGAGACAAATTTGTTGTCTAGAGTGTCTTTTTTTAATGTTATTTTGCAAGATTTCACCTAAAAAGGTCCCTATATGCTAAATATATTTTACAAATACTCATCATGATTTATATATTGTTCTGCTCCTCTCATTGTGACAAATCTATCTAGATGTCTCTCATGCTCGCACCATGTTGCTTGCACAATTGATGACTTCTTCTCAATTACATTAAAACGATAGCAGTGATTATGATCAAAGTGTACCACCAGTTATGTGATACATTTAGCCACTGTTGTTCCACGTTTCAGCTTCTACGCACTTTCTGAGGTGCTGTAAATTACGTTTTGGCTAGGTACCAGAGTTCTGAAATTCTGACTTTTATGCAAATTACTCATCAAAACCGCCTCGAAATGAGCGTTCGCATGACACTTGAATTACTTTTCTCGCCCTTAAGATGATGGAGAAATTCACGGAAATGTGGTCCTATGGGCAATTCAATGAAAAAATACATGATACATATTTTCATCATTAATTCCACTACTAGTTTCAATTTAGCTCTGAGTTCCCAATTCCCAGAAATCAAGTGACTCAAAGTCTGTTGGCAGCAAGGTTGACACTGTCATGTCACATTCATCTTGTGCATCTTCCATACATTGGTTTCCCTACCTGTGTATGCTGCATCTTACCTGTCTATGATTTAATCTTCCCTATCAGTGTACTGAGTCCCTCTTTTGGTATTCCTCCTCCCATCTATGCTATATACAGCAAACCACTTGTGCTTTCTGCTATGTAACTCTGATCAATACTAGTGTCGCACAACCTAACTATTCTTTATGGCAGAAGCGTATACATTGATTGTTCAAAACATTGTTTTTTGGAATCTGTCTTAGTTTGTCTTTCACCCCTAAACTCACGGGGCGATAGTGCTGCCTTAGCTAATATGGGCAGTAGGTAATACCTGCATATTCATATGCCCCATTAAACAACCTCTGTACTGAAGTGACTTGCCTGTCACAACAGCTATCTTAGAGGGCACCTGTGATCTCTGAACCTGCTATCTGTTACAGGAGATCAGGAGCTGCATGTCAAAAGACTGATGCTGCAGGGCACAGGTGTTGCTATGCTCTTTTGCTATGCTCTTTTCTTGAAGTTTACTGTAAGGAGGGTCTGAAGCATACCACCGTGTCTGAGCTGGAACTACCTGCATCATCTAATTTTTTAATCAAAAGCAAAAAAGCATGGGCTTTAACACTCTTATCAAACGGCAATACCTCACACACTTGCCATTGTTCATTAAGCAGTCTTTTGGGATGATAGCACTCTCAGTTTAGTGTAGGTCATCTCTTCTCAGGAATTAGGCTTCAGATGAGATGAGCTTCCCTGACTTCACTGATGACTGTCCATGAATCCCTGCAATTCTTAATCTGTATGTATTGAGAGGACTTGAGGTGATGATTGATCTTTATTCAGTGGTGCTGAGGATAAAGATATGGTGAGGAACCACAGGAGAATAGAAACGTAAGGTCTCTTCTATGCCACATTTATCTGTTACAACACGTGATTCATGTGATACGTGCTCTGGCACAATTATGCTAAAATCTCTTTATCGGAACTGGAATAACACTGTACTAGTAACACACATCATTATGGTCACAGATGCCCACAAGGTAGAGAATGTGTTCGTTCTCCCCAAAAAACTCTGGCAAGCTGCTTTGCACTGCAATAGCACCATCAAAATCAACTGGTGCTACTGATTTCCAAATTCTACTTCAAAGCCATTCTATACTTGTGTTGGTAGTGCACAATTTGCTTAAAGAAATACTGACATCATCAAAATGGAGGCCTTAGTGGAGCAGCTTCTGACGGAATGCAACCGTCCAATTTCATCCTGTTCTGCTGTGCTGTTTCTAGCAGACCTCGCACTGCATACTGCCTACATTGCTGACTGCATACAAAGAAACACCTTACTCCTCGGCATAAACTTTAACTGCATAACTGATTTGACACCCCAACCCTACAAAAACTAAATATAACTATAATCACTGATACTGCAACCATTAAGGAAGCGGTTTTCCTCAACATGTGTAGAATGCTGTGGGACAGGAATAATACTTCACATGTATTCCAATAAGCTGTGTGTTTTTTGTTTGTTTTTGGGCAAGAATCACATGTTTCCAAAATGTGCTTCAGTGGTCACTTTTCAAGAATATTATTTTTTTAACTGATTTTGAATTATTATAGAGCCATTACATATGTTCTGTTGCAGTGTACAGATCTGCAGTGGTTGTGCACTATGACTTCCATTACGTTTGCTGGCTAGGACTGATGGGAGTTGTAGGGCAAAACAAACATCTGGAAAGCCAAATGTTGCAGACACCCGGTCTATTCTATATCTGACATTGTTATATGTTATGTTATTTTATATGTATTTATTGAGCGCGCGGCCACCCAAAGGTATCATGGAGCTAGAGAGTGAGAACAGTTCAGCAGTGCTAAAGGATCAGCAGAGGTAGGTTTTAACAGGCTTTCTAAAGGCTGAGTAATTCGATATTTTTTTTATAGCTAGAGGAAGCTCGTTCCACAGATATGCTGTAGCAGTAGAAAAGGCTTGTCGGCCAACACAGGCCCGTTTATATCTAGGTACCACTACACAACCTGCAAAAGCTGAGCAAAACTCAAGACTGGGACAGTACATGCAAACCTTAGCTTGTAGGTACTTGGAGCCCTGCTCATAGAGGGAGCGCTGGACAATACGGACCATTTTAAACTTGATCCTTTGGGTCACAGGTAACCAATGAAGGGCCCAAAGTACCGGAGTGATATGAGCACCAAAAGGGGAGCCAGTAGCGACTCGCGCTGCCAGATTCTGCAGACATTGCAGTCATAATATTTGTCCCTTAGGTTGAGCCAGATATAAAGAGATGCAATAATCTAGGTGTGATACTACCAGTGCCGCCACCACCGGGGGGCGAAGTGTGGCTGGAATCATAGGAAGAACCTTCCTAAAGACTTTAAGCTGGAAATGACCAGCTTGACAGACTGCAGTAATCTCTGTATCCATACTGAGTGTGGCCGAGAGGATGACCCCCAAGATTGTTCACCTTGCTCACAGGAACAGGCAGGGGTCCCAGGGAATCAGGCCAGAAGGAGGACATCCAAAGTGTAGGATCAGGGGGACAGCCCCCCACCATCACCTCAGTTTTATCGCCATTTAATTTGAGCCAATTGCAGTTTATCCATTCTCCCACGGCTGCCAGACACTCCCTCAGGCACGACGACACCTCAGCCTGATCAAGCTCAAATCTGATCAGAATCTGGGTGTCGTCCACATAAGAGTAGCATCTGACTCTGAAGGAATGGATCATACATACAAGGGCCCAAATATAGATGTTGAATAAGATTGGTGATAAAGAGGAACCCTGAGGGACTCCGCAGCTGAGGTGACAGGGGTCTGAAAAGAAGGATGGCATTGAGAGGGTCTGAGTACGATTTTTCAGGAATGACACAAACCAGGCCAGCACCTGGCCAGATATACCAAATTGGGCAAGACGGGACAGAAGGATGGAGTGGTTGACCGTGTCAAACGCCGCTGACAGATCAAGTAATATCAGGGCGCCCACTCCCCCTGTGTCCACCAGCCTGGGCATGTCATCCTGGATGGTGACCAATACACTCTCAGTGCCTCTACCTCGATGAAAGAGTCAAAAATATTAGAAGATTTCAGAAAAGTAGAGAGTAAATGCGATACCAGTGAATCAAGAAGCTTAGAGAGGAGCGGGAGAAGAGAAATTGGGCGGAAATTAGATAGCACAGCAGGATCAAGGGTAGGTTTTTTAAGAAGAGGAACAACTCTGGCAGACTTCAATTCCTGTGGAATCAGCCCTGATTGGAAAGGGTCATTAATGACAATAGTGATCTCAGAAAGAAGTTCTTGAGCAATATCCTTCATAACCCATACATGAATGGCATCCGACGGTGAACAAGATTTATTTTTTTAGATAGCACAAAGAACGGTTTCTTCTGAGAATTTAGGGAAGGTTGACCATTTCTTGTTAGGAGGATGAGCAGTGACGGCGTGAACAGCAGTATTAAGAGTAGTGGATAGGGCTGTTGTGGCTGACAGAGAAATATTATGTCAAATAGTGTTGATTTTAGTAATGAAATATTGAGATAGGGCATTAGTAGGAACAACCCGAAGGGTCAATTTCTCTGATGAGGAGAGTGCATTAACTATTGAGAAGAGAGCTCTAGGCTGACACAAAGAGGACTCAATGCTGGTGGTATAGTACATAGTTTTAGCTGCTTTGATCATGACAGAATAAACCGCAGAGCAGGCTCTGTATTGTATTTTTGTTGCAGAATCGTAATTTTTCTCACCATTTGTATTCCATTTGATGCAATTTGAGGCGGGTATCCTTCACTGTATCTGTAAACCATGGTTCATTGCTAACAGAATGTATTCATCGTGGGGCTACAGACTATTGGCTACTTGTAGGTGTGAATGCTTAAGGCTACAGGTTGCAGTGCAGAAGGCCCAGAGAAAGTGCACCGCTGTCTGGAGCACTGCATATGGGGGTGCTTAAAGTAGACACTGGCACTTGAAGAGTCTGAAGACAGGGGAAGTGTGAGGGAGACACCATCACACAAAATAGGTTGCAAGAGTGCTGCCAGAATCATAAAGATCCAGTGGCATCTCACAAGGTGCAAGCCCAACTTGTATTGGCCAACTCACTGCTGCCGTTTTGTCACTGTTATTTCAGCATTTTTAGAGGGGGTGTGGGGGTTGGTTATTTTTATTTAAGGGTTGCGAAAGAAGTGGAGGACATAGAGTGGGTTCATGGGGTGCTTGACCCCCCCCATAAAACGCCACACAAAAGCAGCAAAAACAGCATTGGTGAGTTGACACACTAGGAGTTGTACCAGATCCATTTCACATAGCTGCCAATGGGAGCAGCATGGGCAAAGGCAACGTTATGGAGAGGTTGAAGTGAGCAGGAGCTATCGGGAGAAGACTACTAGTACCTTATTTTTTTTTTACTGTGATCGTTTACACTACTATATACAACCACTCTCACCATTCCAGAGATAGTGTTTCTAAGTTAACACACTCCTCTTATTGTTGCCACCCTATGGCAGTTACAGCCATACTGAAATCTGTTTCACTGTACATTTACGAGGCTTGAATCACATCTCAGCCTGGATGGAAGTATCTGGCTACATCTTAACTAACAGATAATAGCGACGGTCCTGCTATCATTAAGACCTGCTCTCTCGTGATTTTTAAAACAACGTGTCATGTTGTCTCAGGTAAAATGCTTAGAGGAGATACAGTTGATAAATAATCAGGTCATCTCCAAAGGGTTTTATTTGAACATCAGGCGGCTACATGAGATTTTCCACATGATGCCTTTGGACAAGTGTGCAGTTTTTGTAATTAGCCACGGACTACTGTAATGCACTCCTGCGGGATGCTCCAGGACCACAGATTGGGTATCTCTAGGGCTCTGTCAGACCAGAGCAGATCAGATGTTCAGTCTTGGGATCCAGACTTGGTAATACATTACCACCCTCTATTCATAACAGCACACATTTCTCTAGTGGCAGGTCCCTGTTGAAGCAGCTGATGTTTAGCTAAGTGTTAAGCATGGGTGCCAGCAGATTAAAGATCAGCGAGTTTATGTGATTGATTTCCCAAAAGCCATATCATATAAATGTTTGAACTGACTGGACAACTCAGAGAAATTCATGAAAAACCATTCAGATGACCTCATTTTGCCTGTTCCACCGCCTCTGCAGTCAGCCTGGCCCACCCACAACCAGGGGAGTTGCTAGGTCTGGAAAAGACCTGGGGCTCAGCTGATGTTGGAACTGTTGGGACTGGGGGCTAGCTAGTCTTTTGGCTGTAGCTCCTGAGATTCTATCCGGGGCTACAACCAAACGATCAGGGGCTTTAGCCCCCTTAGCCCCCCCCTAGCAACGCCCCTGCCCACAACCCATTAAAACATGTGTTGGAACTTGCTGCTTCCCACATGGCCCACACAGGAGTTACAGTTCCACTACTTGTTTTGGAACACTTCTACCACTAGCGTAATGCTGATAGCATTTGGGATCTAGTGTGTGCCATTCGGAAAACAGATTACGGAAGAAGCAAACTAGAAATCTAATTCACGGGATTATCCTTCAACTCAAAATGCTTTGATTCTCTTTTACGCCTTTAAAGTGTAACCTGTGCTCTCCGATATGAACACGTAAAGCAGACTTCATTTCCAACAACGTATTTTCTTTTCTCTTCGTATCCCTGGAAGCACCGTAGTAAAGGTGGTCTAAAACAGTGTGTAAATTGATGTGCTCGGTTTAGCTGGATGGGGTTTTAGTGACACTTGGAGCAATAGTTCAAGTGTACTGTTACTTGAAATGCCGACACGTAGCTGCGATATCCTGCTGGTAGAGCCTGCCGTTCGTGTCGTGTGTAGTATCTTGAAACTTGGCTTTCCGGGCCTCGGGGTTTATGTTATTGCCAGGAATTGAGTGACAGAACAGAAGTATTGTGGTGAAAACAAACACAACGAAATATGGGAAGCACCAGCGTGGGCTGTTGTTCTGTGGAAGTGAACTCCAGCCATGAATTCCAGACCGCCTGGATTAACACATCCTGTGCTCTTTCGTTCGCCTCCCCCGCAGGGTAGAGCCTATAAAAACATAAAAAGAGGTTTAGTAGATCGGGTTAGCTGTGTTTGGACAGTATCAGGCCATTTAGAGAAAGCAGGGACCACACAGAGAGGCAGCCCGGAAAAGCTCTCTTCAGCCATCTGCCACGGCATCACAAGGCGCCCTGCAAACTGACAGCCTCTTCTTTAGCAAGGCCTGGGCACGTCAGATGAATCAATCAATCAAATATTTCTTATGAAACTTAATCACGGAGGGTCGTGTTAGGGAGTGGGGAACAGATTAAATTACCACGGTATTAGATACGGGAAATGATTTCTGTCAAAACCATCTTTACTGCAATTATAATATGTTAATTATGTATTTCATTAAGTAAGTGGATTAGGGCCTGCACAGATGAAATCACGCTGAAGGCTTTGAATCATTTGCTGAGCAGTGTGGGAGGATTGGTGTGAATAGTGCTCAATCAATTTTGAAAAGTTTCACATGCCAAACATTTTTTCCCTGCCCCGTCAAAGGAAATAAATGCCTCCTAGATTATGAAAAAGGAGTTTCAAAAAGCAACATTCATTTAACTGATGCAATTAAATATTGTGTGATGTGGTCCAGTTACAGCTTGTCAAAAGCTGCCAGAAATGTGTGTGTATGTGAGAGACGCCATTACTGTATTATGTGCAGTGTTCAGAGAAGTGAAATTGCTTGTGCAAGAAATCTCAAAAGGTTTACCAATACAAATCTGTCCGTTATGTTGCACTAATTAAAGATTGCACTTTTAAGTCTTTGTTGTAATGTAAGCAGTGACGTAACAATAAGGGGTCATTCAAATACTGCCTGATTTACTGGCCTGGTGAAATTTATGGTGATGTGGTAAAAAAGGAACATTAATTGAATTGCTGTCACTTTTACTGCACTGCTGTATTGCAATGTTTGATGCGATCAGAAGGAAAAAAACTCTAACCAAGTGCTGGAGGTCAATCCTCCACATTACCGTCTAAAAATGAAGCAGTTATCCAGGGTGGTATTACCACCCATTGTAAATACTCTAATAGATGATGAGTTGGAAATAACACCACCATCATGATACTCGTAATCTGTAGATTTACTGCAAATACTAGAGGTGATAACTGTTAACAGGTATAGCATTATTTTCTTGAGTAATACTAATACTCGTAACAAGGCCCAGTGATTATTACCACATGTATTTCAGGAAACCATATTCAGCAAATATGCCATGTGGAGTGTAATGAAAGGGCCCAAACCGACAGAACTGAAGGGCCCACAGAAAAAATGACCTGCCAGATTTTATAACAAAACCTTTACACTGAAAATGGGCCTAATAAGGCAGCCCATGGGGTTTTTGCAAGTAACACAAGGAAGTGCCATATGAGAAAGACCTACCTGTCATTACAAAAGGAAAAGGAACATTTCAATTCACAGTGGCAGATGAAATACAAAGGCCACTTTCACATGGAAAGTAGGATTTTCAAACACTGACACCAAAATGACTTTGCGTGGGTGTTTTCAGTTTAAAGCAAGACATGAGAAAAATGTACCCCTGCTAACACAAAGATGTCAGGGAAAAAGGCAGGGTGTGTGCTAACAAAACATAACATATATTATGCGTCACATGCAAAATACTGGCAAACATTTGAAAAGAAAAGCCCACTTTGTTTCCATGAAAAGTTCACAAATGACTCCTCCACTGAAAGCCTGGCTTGCACCCTAGCTGTTTACAACTGCAACAAAGCGTGGCTAAGGGTGTTGAAAACAAGCTTCCTACATACTGGGTGTCTCTGAAAGCTCATTTCTGCGCAGGGCAGATAACCTAACCGTGCATGACCAGAATGTAGGGTGGAGGTGTGAAAGCAGGGGGCTGCAAATAAGGCTGAACTCTGAATAAAAAATACTGGAAAATACAAGCTTTCTAGATTGAAATGGTCCCCTTCAAAAAGAACACAGGATACTTGATGTCTGCAGTGGGGGATCTCTGTGTTGGCAGGTGCATCCCAGGTATTTACAACATGCAGCCAACAATTCAAACAACAAAGACACTGATACAAAGAAGAATTCTGGTCAAAGGCTGACACAAAGTAGCAAATGTCCTACTTGAGAGCAACAATTTGCATAAAATGAAGATTTGCTATTAATTTAAAAGGACTATTTTCATGTAGGCATTTTTCTCAGCAACCATAAGTCATACTGCCTTCATTTTTGTGGCATTTTATAAAGATAATTTCCAGGCGATTTTGTTGAAATACAATTCATCCACCTGTGACTTAGGGAATAGTAATGACCAGCTAAGAGGTGTCCCTGGCTCCTCTGAACATGTTCCAAATTTGAGAGTTAGCGAACTGGTGAAGGGTAAAATTAGGAATGTGGGGAGTAAATTGCATGTTCCTAATGATTATGCATTTTGTAAAAATGATAGAAAATTGCCAAATGCCTGAGTAAAAAGGTGCAGACACAGCTGTTATTTTATTTAATTCCCCAAGATTAACTGAATCGGAACATATATGTATATATTATGGCAGTTACTAGTAAATTCTGAATTTTTTCCACATGTCTAATTTTTACCAAAAAGTTAACATGGGAACAAAAAAGATTTCAAATGAAAGTTGCCATATGTCTGATCCAAACTCCTAAACCAATCCATAGAGAGAGGTTGGACTTGGGAGGAGAGAGAAGGGTAACTGCCCAATCTTGGTTGCGAGAGCTCTTGCAGGTCACTGCCCAATATTGAGATCTTGATGGTGTCATCACTGGCATGTGAAGGAAATGCACTATGAGAGGGGAGAGAGCTGCTGAAAATTACCATCTGACAGCTGCAAGGATACACCAAAGGAGATTGCATCTGGGTGGAGCTATATATTGGTGGGAAAGCCTAAAAGCTGACTGGGTCCTATGGTGAAGAGCTGGGGTCCATCCTTGACAGTGGAGTGACCAGACCCCTGCCCTGTCCTCCCAGAGGTTCCTGAAATGCAGCTGGCTTTCCTGAACTTTAAAAAGAGTTTTTCAACGTAAGTAGAATTGACCGATTTGAAAACAAATTGTGGCGGAATCTGCTGGTCTTCAATCCTTTCCCTTTATAGCGGGTAGGAAAACTGTGTAGATCCTTAGCCTATTTAACTAAAAATATTAATTTAATGAATACCCCTTGGCAGAAAACCATGGTGTGATTTTTGTTAAAATTCAAAATTAACAAAGTTCATTCCAAGTGTGCGCTGAAAACTATAGACTGTAATTTAATAGAAAATCCAAAATTCTTAAATCATCCCCATTTTTACTGTCCAACTTCTCCTAACACAGGCCTTTAAGTGGAGGTGTGCTTAAAATCCAAATTTCTTAAATCATCACAATTTCTACTGTTCAACTTCCCCTAACAGTGGCAAGTAAGGTAGGAGTGGCCCGGGTTAGGTGTAACGCTCACCTGATTCCCACGGAGGCGCAGGTCGTGGCAGGAAGGTGTCTGTGACTCAAAAGGTGATGTGCAGGACTCGATGGGCTTCTGGGGTCGAACCTCTTCGGACTGTGTGACAAACTCGTAGGGTGAGGTTTCTGCAGGTGAAAGAATATAGGGGTTAATGGTCTGGGTTGTGTAATGCCTCTCTTCCTCTCTCTTCCCAGCTTCTCCATAGAGCCCCCTGGTCAACGTGCTCACCTTAGATAGGTGAATGCTGGACTCTCCATCTGCGTCTGATGCAGGGCGCTGTTGCCAGTTCCTTCACTGGTGAAACATAGGCCTCTTGGACTCAAAGGACCGTTACCGTCGTTAATAGCACGGCCGGTGAGTTTCCAGACACCTTTTAGTCTTCGTAGTCTTTAGAGTCTTTAGGTGCAAGGCAGGACTTCGTATGATGCTTTTCTCCCCTTTTGCTTACAGGACTCTTGAGGAAGGTGAAATAAAGCGCCTGGAAATGCGTGAGTAAATGCAAGCGCTCTAGCTGTTTTTTCCCTTGCAGCGTAGTTCGTGTTGAAGAGGCACCGGAGTATTAGCAGGTGTTCTATTGTGAAGAGCGCGATGAGCGTAAGTAAATACCTGTCTAATGTCTCTTCTTTTGTCTTTCAGAAGTTTGTTTGCAGCGCCGGAGTCCGCGGAATGCCCGTAAATAAAAACAATGCTTTTATCTCCGCAGGCGGCGATGCAGCGTGAAGAATTCCAGAGTTCACGGAGTGCCGGTAAGTAATGACAATGCTTTTGTCTTCACAGGCGAAAATACAGCGTGCCGAAAGGACCGCAGCCGATGGATCAGGTGAGTAAGCACTGCGAGTTAAGACTGCCTTGCTAACCTGCTGTTTCTTGTCTCTGCAGGTGCTGCTGTCGACTGGATACAGGAATGGTGAGTATGATTCTTGCAGATTCAGGATCGAAAGAAGAAAGGCTGGAACAGACTCGGTGAGCATTCTGCTGCAGATGCAGAATAACGCGAAGCACGTTTCTTCTATCGGGTGTGGTTTAAATAGCCTTGGAGTGATGAGGCGTCTTCCTCCACGGCCCCGCCTAGGTAAGAAAAGAGTTCCAGTTCTAGAGGCTTTCCCCATGCTGAATCCAGGGAATGGAGCTGCCCCACCCAGGTAAGAAAGTAGATCCTGTTCACAGAGGACTTCTAAGTGGCTGGTAAGTAAGCAGCATGGTCTGCTGCAGGTAAGTCCACCCAAACATCTGCACACATATTATGAGCCCGGCGCTTCCAGTGCCGGGACCAATGATTCTGATGAGCCTGGTGCCACTGGCGCCAGGACAAGGTCCAAAAGGTCCCCGTGGGGACCGGCTGGTGCCTAAGATTAGGGTTAGGGGCCTGCTTCCAAGGACGTTGGGCTGGTCCTGGCTCCTTGGAAGCAGTGATCATGACATTAGGTATCAGAGAGTGGACAGGTTATCTTGGTGACGATCCATTACCATCTGCCACGGGCTCCTCTTGCGGGTTGTTGGGAAAAGATTTTCGACTTCCAGGAGATCTGGCCTAGGATTTACAAGGTATGAAGCACTCCCAAGTTAGCAAGCCGACTACTATTCTGCCGTCGTGAAGGATACGAAGCGGTGTGTAGTCTTCAGGACTGATCAGAAACTGCGAGCCATCCAGGTGCTTTTGCTTGCGCGAGGTCGCTTCCTGGAGGAGGCGGGACCCGGCCAGCACACGTGACTCATCACGTGACCTTACCAGCTACAAAGCACAGAGCCAACCAGCCGAGCGGCGAATACTGCTGCCTGAAAACCTGCTTTCACTTAGCTGAAAACGAACGTTCTTCTAATCTGCATTCTGCAGAAACTGCGAGCCATCCAGGTGCTTTTGCTTGCGCGAGGTCGCTTCCTGGAGGAGGCGGGACCCGGCCAGCACACGTGACTCATCACGTGACCTTACCAGCTACAAAGCACAGAGCCAACCAGCCGAGCGGCGAATACTGCTGCCTGAATACCTGCTTTCACTTAGCTGAAAACGAACGTTTTTCTAATCTGCATTCTGCAGAAACTGCGAGCCATCCAGGTGCTTTTGCTTGCGCGAGGTCGCTTCCTGGAGGAGGCGGGACCCGGCCAGCACACGTGACTCATCACGTGACCTTACCAGCTACAAAGCACAGAGCCAACCAGTCGGCTGGTGAATACTGCTGCCTGAAAACCTGCTTTCACTTAGCTGAAAACAAACGTTTTTCTAATCTGCATTCTGCAGAAACTGCGAGCCATCCAGGTGCTTTTGCTTGCGCGAGGTCGCTTCCTGGAGGAGGCGGGACCCGGCCAGCACACGTGACTCATCACGTGACCTTACCATCTACAAAGCACAGAGCCAACCAGCCGAGCGGCGAATACTGCTGCCTGAAAACCTGCTTTCACTTAGCTGAAAACGAACGTTTTTCCAATCTGCATTCTGCAGAAACTTCGAGCCATCCAGGTGCTTTTGCTTGCGCGAGGTCGCTTCCTGGAGGAGGCGGGACCCGGCCAGCACACGTGACTCATCACGTGACCTTACCAGCTACAAAGCACAGAGCCAACCAGCCGAGTGGCGAATACTGCTGCCTGAAAACCTGCTTTCACTTAGCTGAAAACGAACGTTTTTCTAATCTGCATTCTGCAGAAACTGCGAGCCATCCAGGTGCTTTTGCTTGCGCGAGGTCGCTTCCTGGAGGAGGCGGGACCCGGCCAGCACACGTGACTCATCACGTGACCTTACCAGCTACAAAGCACAGAGCCAACCACCCTTGCGGCGTTAAGCCCGGCGGGGTCAAGGGCGCTGGCTGTTGTGCGGCTGTTGCTCGAGTGCGCCGCATCCTAATGTTGGAACTGAGACGGAACCTGTTTAACCTAGCATCATATGAGGTGGTAGTGAGGTAAGGTCCCACACCATATGATCTAACTACTATAACACACCCAAGACCCTACGTGAAACTGCGGGATATTACTTCCTTTGATCACGTTAGGATCGCAAAACAGGTTTCGCAACAAAAAAACACATCTTTAATCCCCGATAAGATATATTTAAGATACTATCAAGATATACAAATCCTTAGCAGCACGCGCCTCTGTTCGTAGAAAGTCTCTAATCTTTTTAAGTTTTTTTGAAATATTCTTTGGTTTACTCTGCTTGAATTCTACTTCACAAACAAAACACACACTACGGATTGTCTATCAACTAAACAATAAGTTGAAATGAGATTACGCAGTACAAAAGAAATGGAAGGGGCAGGGGATGGATCTTATCTAAACCAAAACGACGTAGCAAGCATACCAATTATTCAAAATGCTCAGGAGAATGTAAATTTAAACACCCCATTGCAAATCCAAGCACTGGTACATGCTGAAGGAAACCATAGCACACCAGTAAAAAGTCCAACAGAGAAAAATCTACATGTTGCTATAATGCAAAATTGGAAGCGGGGATTGGAATACACCATTACAACAAAAAGGATGCAAAGTAAAATAGACAACTTTTTTGGGAAAAAGCGACATAAAAGCCATAGTGACATTGAAGGTGAATCACTCATTCTTTGGGAAGACCCAAGGAACCCACAAACCCCCACGTCTAGCACAGAAATACACATGATATCAACAAATCTGGAAAAAGAAGGCCCCGTATGCCAGGAGGAGGATAAAGTGCCTTCTCCAATCCCTGAAAGCTCACAGCTAACAACAAATGGCACACAACTTTTTCAGGGACAAAGGGAAACAGACACAAAAAATGAGGAGAAAGCACAAACAAATGTAAATGCAGATACACTAAAAGCCCTGAATTTTGTTCTCAACTCATTGGTCTCAGTCTTTGAGATGTTAAAAGGAGAGGTTCAATCGCAAAATGGGACATTGTTAGAAATAACAAAAGAAATTACACTCTGCGATTCCACTCTAGTGGGTTTGGGGAATGCTATCAATACAAAATTAAGCACCCAAATTCAGGCCTTAAACCTCGAGACTATAAAACAAAGACTCGATATCACATCCATCCAGCAATCAATGAAGGAAACAAATGAAACTGGAAAACAAAACAATAGACTGCTACAAGAGGTTCTACTAACTTTGAAAGGACATGCGTTCCCAACCCAAAAAGAAAAAACTCCACAAAAAACTCAGGAATACTCACTTGATGATTCACCACTTTCAAAATCCATAATGGAAGAATTTCTAAGACTTGCAACGGTACTAGAGGAAGACGTAGACGTTGGAAAAAATCCGCAAAAAAAAAAAGAAGGACTTGAAAATCAAAAAAGCATTCAAAAGGGACAAATGCAAGAATGGCAAGAACTAGGAGAACAAACATCAAGAGGGAGAAGAAAAAGAAGGAATTGCCTTGCAAAGAGAGAGAGATCCAAATCCACACAACTAAGAGGAAAAAGGAAACAAAATAAAGGAATAAAGCATAATAGAAACAGAAAAGAGAAAGGAAACGCACAAGAACAAATGCGATCAACTAGGTACAGTGAAGAACAAGAAAGCATTCTAGAAGATCCTAAAGCCCCTTACAACGGCTAAAAAAAAAAAAAAAAAAAAATGGAAAAGGGGAATCAGAAATGTAGGACTGAAGTTTCTGCAAAAACCAAAACGATTGAAGAAAAACAACTGGATGACATAGCCTTAATAACAAAAGCAAGTATTGGTTTGCAAACAGAGGAGGAAATAGGGCAAAAAGACAACCTAAAAAAGAAAATCACAGAGGATGAAAAGGAAATGAAACAGCAACTAAACCTGGAGAAATTACCACCAAAACACACCTTAGATACACAACACCAAAAAGAGATTATAACAAAAGCAGTTAAATGGGCTCCTATCTTCATTAAAAAAAACCTCCAGCCTGGAGAAAATAAAGCTGTTAGCAAAAATACTGCTATAGATCAATATGACAATATAAAAATTGCCCCAATTTTCTTATCAAAGAAGCAAGTGGCCATTAAGGATACTAGATCAAATCTTCCTAAATCATTGGCCTCAACAAATACGATGGGAAAAAACATACCCGAAGGAAATGATATTAAAATTCAAAATGGAGAAGGAAAATTTGTTAGGCTTGACACTCTTACACATCGCGAGGAAAATAAAATAGGGTCCCAATACTCCTCGGTAACATGTGGTCAACCAATCCAAAATACAACGCTGGAAAACAAAATCAATAGGGTATGGTTGAGACTACGATCAAATCAGGGTCGCCACAAAGCTTTGAATCGGGGAGTGATCTTAGACATAATACAAAAAACTGCAAATCTTCACTCCTTCAAATCTAAAGACATCGAGAGCGTGAAATTCCCACTGTCAACTGATCCATTTTTGGTTGAACTCCTCTTGTCCTCTAAGAATGCAAAACATGATATTCTACAAAACTCAGTTGAACTAGAATCCTACGGGCTAGAGGTCTCATGCAGTGACAGGGAAAGCAATGTTATGAGTAAACAATACAACCCAATACAATCAACCAAAGGAAAAGTATCCCAAAACAAGGTGATTCCTAAAAAGAAAGGAAATTCAGAAAAAGATCTCAAAGAAAAAGACAACACTCTTTTGCTCCTCCCAGAAATACTGACAGAAGTATTACAGAAACTGGGCCTAGGCACACAGCGTCTTTAGAAGGACCAATGTAAATATTTTTAGTTGGAATACAAGGGGCTCAAGTGTCATTAGAAGCAAAGAAACACAATCCTATCTATTTAGCCAGGGAGATGTAGTTCTATTGCAAGAAACCTGGCTGGTAAACCCACTAAATATTGAAGGATACACAGTTTACTGTCTATCAGCTGCGCAAAAAAACCACTAGGACGTCCCTCAGGAAGACTATTGATAGCACTAAAAAATCAAATTTTTAAAAATGTCACAGAAATATGGAAAAATCCCCAGGGGATCCAAGCATGTAGAGCCGAAGTAAAATTACAAGAAACTATTACAACTTGGGTCTTTGTAAATATTTACTGGAACCCTGCAACATCGAAACTAAATTGCTTCTTAGAAAACCTAGCAGCACTATTCGAACTACTAAAAACAACCTTAGTCGCTTATAAAATCGTGATGGCAGGAGATTTTAATGCAAACTGCCTACATCCCCAAAAAGGAGGCTTAGATCGAATGTCTCAAGGGAAAATCAGTCAGGGGAAAAAGTGGCAGGAATTTATGGAAGAATGGGATCTTCAAATGGTAATGTGCACACTAGAAGGCGACCAAGAACTATATACAACCTGGAGAAGAGGGAATACATCCTCTGCCATAGACTATATTTTCGTTTCAAAAACCCTACATGCTTTGCCCTCTACTCTAAAAATAAAACAGGAGTTAGGCAGTGATCACAGTAGATTGGAGCTGTCATTTGAAAATATTATAATAACGGAGGGTGAAAGAGAACTTCAGCTGCTAGAAGGTAAAAAAGGAAAACTTAGAGTTACAAAATATAAAGATGGGGAATCAAACTAAATGAAAAACTTAAAGGGCTCCCGGAACATTTTTGGAAAACGCAATGTGACCCAGAAGGATTTACCAATTTTCTATGGACAACTCTAACGCCCAAATATTTAACGGGAGAAACCAAACAGAAACATCTTCATGCCTTCGATGAACTCACACAAAGAAAGAAAAGAGAGCATAGAAAAGCTCTAAGAGATATAAAAAGAGCAGGATACTCATTTGGAAAAATGAAAATGGAGATAAGAAATCAAAAATCAAATTATAAATCATGGTCAATTTCGCACAAAGCCCATCGGATGCAAACAGATGGCGAGCATATACTTAGCACCCTTAGAGAGAGAAACAGCAAGAACTTCTGGGAAATATTGAACAAATTCGAAGGGGACCAGACACAATCATTATGTAATCTAGTGTCAGAAGATAATTGGGTGAGATATCTGACAGAAACATTCAAGAGTAAAATCAATTGCGAATTCAAAAACAAAACAGATATTCACTGGCAACTAAACTTTAAGGAGGAGGATATACTCGAAATCATAGCCAACTCATCGACATCTAAAGCTTCGGGACTAAATGTCCTGACTTATCAGGCATTGAGAAATGAACCAGTGTTGTGGTCAAAACTTTTATCCACTCTCTTCAAGGAAATACTAAAACAACGAACATTCCCAGCTTCTTGGAAAACGGCTCTCATAGTACCCTTTTTTAAAACTGGGGATCGAAAAATAGCAAGTAACTACAGACCAATAGCATTGCTGGACATTGAAAGTAAAATCTTCATGAAACTTCTACTGAATCACATCATGAAATGGGTTGAAGAGTCCAATATTTTATCACGCTATCAAACAGGATTCCGCAAAGGCCACTCAACATCCATAAATGGCATGATCCTAAATATCCTAAACGAACAAAAAAGAGGGGGAAAAAAACAAATAATGTACGGAGCTTGGATAGACCTTTCCAAAGCATTTGATTAGGTAGAACGAGTACTACTTTGGGAAAAACTCCGAAAATGGGGAATGCCAGAACTACTATTATCAATTCTAGTGGAGCTATATAAAGATACCAATTTGAGAATACGGCTTGATGCAATGGGACATCTCTCAAGACTGGTTGAAGTGAATAGAGGAGTAAGACAAGGCTGCCTGGGAGCGCCCCTGTTCTTCAATCTGTTCTTGGCAGACATGGGCCTTTTTTTGGAATCATCTGCTTTGTTAAGCCCAATGTTAAATGGGAGGAAGATCTGTTGGCTTGCATATGCAGACGATATAGTTCTCCTCGACAGAACACCGGTCGGTTTACAACATCTACTTGATAAAATGAATGAATATGTGGAACTAAATAAATTGACAGTTAATCCAGCCAAATCAAACATTTTGATCTTTAAACATCCACTATCAAAAACGAAATGCAGAAACTGGAACATGGGAGGAGAACAGATAAGAACCGTTGATACCATAAAATACCTGGGATATAACATCCATGCACATCCAGCAATATACTAAGCAGAAAACGAAATTAGGGCGAAAGTCAAACAATTCACATCACAAATGATCAAGCTAAACTATACATTTTGCAAGTTCTCCATCCTCCCATTGGTGAAGTTCTATCTAGCCAAAGTGGTACCAGTCATCCTATATGGCTTAGAAGCAAAACCGGATCTCTGGTTTACAAACTGGGACAATTTTGAGAGCCATCTATGGAAAAAAGCTCTGGGCCTCCCAGATTGTGCCTCTTTAAAAAGTCTGAGATTTGAATTAGGTCTAAAATCACTGAACTGTATGGCAGACTGGAAGCTCATCTCATTATATCGAGAAATAATAACGAGTAAAGACTCGACAATGTATGGAGATCTAAGACACAAAGCTCTACAAAAGAGATCAACCATCCTCGCCTCATTGGAAGAGAAAACGATGGAAAGACTGGATGCAGTAGATCTAAATGAAGAGATCTTGGCCCTAAATCCACTTAAAGTAAAAAAAAGACTCGAACAATGGGACTGGATTAAAACGGTAGAAAAAGTAAGAGAAGACCCAACACAAAACATCTTCTTGAAAGGAGAAAAGAAACTCGGGTGTCTCTCCCGATATCTCCTGAAGTCCCCCAATAGGAAATTGCGTTCAGACGTCCTTAGAATGAGACTGAACCTTGTCCATTGTGGTGCTGTTCTAGTGAAACGTAACCAAGGAGCCATGGCAAAAAAACTATGCTCAGTCTGTGAAAACCCTGCCAAACAAACACTAAGACATGTACTAATGGATTGTGAAGGCATGTGGCCACTACGATTTAGACTTTTTAGAGATCTCCTGCGGAGGGAGGAAGACATAGTTACAGACTTCCTCTGGGACAGAATTATCTCGAGCACCAACGCTGCATTGATGTTTGCAGCAACCCAGGTCATAATAGAAAGTGGCCTGACAATCTAATATAAAGTAAATTAGAAGTATTTGTAAATTTGGAACCAGCAAAAATTAGGAACATTTGGCAGGGTTGGTGGATATCAATGAAATACATATGCAAATTTTATAATTTTATTATTTTGTAAAGGCTTGTGCCAAAACAAATAAAAAAAAATAAAAAAAAACATTAGGTATAGAACCTTACTCTAACCTGTAAACCTTTCCGGATAGCAGTCTCTCTAACTTTGGGTGTGTTTTCTCCTGTTCTTAAAATTGCATTGGGAATCCTAGGCCTCTTTCCCCACTTTTCAGGACTCTCAAACTTGGGTGTGTTTTCTCCGGTTTTTAAAATTGCATTGTGAAACCTAGGCGTTTTGCCCCACTTTTGAGGACTTTCAGACTTGGGTTTGTTTTCTCCTGTTTTTAAAATTGCATTGTGAAACTTTCCCCACTTTTCAGGACTCTCAAACTTGGGTGTGTTTTCTCCGGTTTTTAAAATTGCATTGTGAAACCTACGTGTTTTCCCCCACTTTTCAGGACTTTCCAAATTGGGTGTGTTTTCTCCTGTTTTTAAAATTGCATTGTGAAACTATTTAAAATTGCATTGAGAAGCCCAGGTCTTTTTCGGCACTTTTCAGGACTCTCTAACTTTGCGTGTGTTTTCCCCTGTTCTTAAAATTGCATTGTAAATCCTAGGACCTTTTCCCCACTTTTCAGGACTCTCAAACTAGGGTGTGTTTTCTCCGGTTTTTAAAATTGCATTGTGAAACCTAGGCCTTTTTCCTCACTTTTCAGGACTCTCAAACGTGGGTGTGTTTTTCCCAGTTCTTAAAATTGCATTGTGAATCCTAGGCCTTTTCCCCCACTTTTAAGGATTCTCAAACTTGGGTGGGTTTTCTCCTGTTTTTAAAATTGCATTGTGAAACCTATGCCTTTTTCCCCACTTTTCAGGACTCTCAAACTTGGTTGTGTTTTCTCCTGTTTTTAAAATTTCATTGTGAAACCTAGGCCCTTTTCTCCACTTTTCAGGACTCTCCAAACTTGGATATGTTTTCTCCTGTTTTTAAAATTGTGTTGTGAAACCTCAGCCTTTTTCCCACTTTCCAGAACTCTTAAACGTGGGTGTGTTTTCTGCTCTTTTTTAAATTGCAATGTGAAACCTAGGCCTTTTCCCCCACTTTTCAGGACTCTCCAAACTTGGGTGTGCATTCTCTTGTTTTAAAACTGCATTGTGATAGTAGTGCCATTTTGTGGCTTTGCCTCTTAGCAAATCACTCACCTAGCAAACCTTTCTACCACTATCTAAGCACCTGTCGTCTTGTCCAATTGTTGACTTGTCTCGTCTCTCTCTGTATTGTCGGCTTGTGCTCCTCCCTGTGTCCTTCCCTAGTGTTCTCCCCACCCCCTCACTGTTCCCTCCCCATCCCCTTCCCACTGCTTTCGTCTTCTTTCCTCTCCCTAACTACTCTATGGTGCTCACTGTCTCTGCTATCTTTTCTAACTGCTTCTCTATCGCCTATCCTGCTCTCCTCACTAAATCTGGTAGGAAGAACGTTAAAAAGGACATCCTGGTCTCCAACCCAGGTCTCCCTATCGCTGACACCTATACCAGTGCCTCCTCCAGACAAACTTTCACCGACATCCTCTTTGTCGTTCCCTCGCCAGACCTATGGACCCTACATATGGTCTCTGTACTCTCGCCCATCTCTTCCTCTCCCATTAATGGTGGCACCCAGTGGGAGGCACTCTTGGCCTCCTTCCACTCCTCTAAGGTCATCATTATTGTTTATTTGAATGGTACCGTCTTGGTCCAAGGCCCTTAAGCCAACCTTCTCCTCTTTGATAGAAGCTTCCCGCGCCTCATCAATTTCCTTTCTTTTCCTGCTGTCCCCTCTCTCTCCTGCATGGCTTCCTCACCTACCGCTGCTGTCTCCTCCTTGGCTACCTTTCCCCCTCTTCCTTCCTCTTCTGCCCCCCTCGGCTGCTTCTACACTTCCACATGGCACACCTTGATTTGTACCCATCCCCGGAAGTCTTTGAAGGACGGCAGTCTTCTCCATATTGCCACTGTAAACTCTTGCTCAGCTGTCAAACACTCCTCTGACATCTGCCGCGTCTTGGAGGAACTTGACCTCGATGTCCTTGGTCTCACGGAGACATAGTTCAAGGCCAGCTCTGTCACGGCTTTGACACTCTCCATTCCGATGTCTACAAGATCCTCTCCATGCCCAGATCCAACCGTTCAGGAGGCTGTGTAGCCCTGATCTTCCCTGAGTGGATTCCTGCCTCGGTGATTCCTAGGCAGGCCCACTCCTCATTCAAATGCATCACCTGCAGTCTCTCTCTCTCTCCTGGCCATTCCCTTACTGTGGCTACCATCTATCGGCCACCTGGTGAGATCTTCTCCTTCCGCTCTAAGTGGGCGGACCTTTCCTCTTCCCTCCTGATCTCAACCACTCAATTCCTCCCTCTTGGAGACTTCAACATCCACTGGATGCTTCCTGTCCTTCCAGAGGACTCTTTTGTGACCTCTGTGACTCTCTCTCACTCTCTATTCTCCTCTCTGGCCCGACTCACTCTGCAGGGCACACTCTGGATGTTCTGATCTCTTCAGACCTTCCCCTTTCAATCCCTCGCTCCACTCCTCTCTCCTGGAGTGATCACTTTCTACTTTCCTCCCATCGCACCCTCTCTATCTCTCAGGCCAAGCCAGCCCCAGCACTGCTGCCTACCTTCTCGGTTATCTGACCCATGAAGTGTGTGTCAGTTGAGACTTTTGCCGCCACTTTCTTACCCCCTCTTCTGCCCCCCCTTGGGCTGCTTCTACACTTCCGGAGGGCATACCTTGATTTGTACCCATCCCCGGAAGTCTTTCAAGGACGGAAATCCTCTCCATATTCCCGTTGTAAACTCTTGCTCAGCTGTCAACCACTCCTCTGTCATCTGCCGCGTCCTGGAGGAACTTGACCTCGATGTCCTCGGTCTCACTGAGCCATAGTTCACGGCCAGCTCTGTCACAGCTTTGACACTCTCCTTCCTGATGGCTACAAAATCCTCTCCATGCCCAGATCCAACCATTCAGGAGGCTGTGTAGCCCTGATCTTCCCTGAGTTGATTCCTGCCTCGGTCATTCCTAGGCAGGCCCACTCCTCGTTCAAATGCCTCATCTGCAGACTCTCTCTCTCTCCTGGCCATTCCATTACTGTGGCTACCATCTATCAGCCACCTGGTCAGATCTTCTCCTTCCTCTCTGAGTGGGTGGACCTCTCCTCTTCCTTCCTGGTCTCAACCACTCAATTCCTCCTTCTTGGAGACTTCAACATCCACCTGGATGTTTCCTGTCCTTCCACAGGACTCTTTTGTGACCTATGTGACTCTCTCTCACTCTCTCTTTTCACCTCTGGCCCGAATCACTCTGCAGGGCACACTTTGGATGTTCTAATCTCTTCAGACCTTCCCCTTTCGATCTCTTTCACCACTCCTCTCTCCTGGAGTGATCACTTTCTCCTTTCCTCCCATCTTTACCTCTCTACCCCTCAGGCCAAGCCAACTCCAGCACTGCTGCCTACCTTCTCAGTTATCCGTTCCATGAAGTGTGTGTCAGTTGAGGCTTTTGCCGCCACTATCTCACCCCCTCTTCTCCACTTGGCCGACTCACACCCTGACACATCCCTTTCCATGCTCCAGCTCCACTCTGCTATTTCTGATACTCCCGATGTTCTTGACCCTGTCATGAGGATCCGCTTGAAGCCCAAAGCTAAGTACAACTCCTGGTATGACTCAGACCTCATCACCCTTAAACACAAGTCCAGGGTGGCTGAGAGGAAAAGGAGTGCTTCCGGTACATCCTCTGACACACTGGCCTTGCGCCTGCTCCAAAGGCAACACCGGCTCTCCATCCGCACCAAGAAGAGAGCCCACATCCAAGCCCCTGTGTCTGCGGCATCTAACAACTCTGATGAAATCTTTAAAATCTGCAAGGAGCTGGCCAATCCTGCTGCAGTCTCTACCTCTCCTGTCCCCTCCCAGGCCCTCTGCATGGCACTGGCTTTTCATTTCATCTCTAAAACTCAGGACATCCTGTCCTCTCTCTCTTCCTCTTCCACTACTCCCCCTACTTCCTGCTCTTCCTCTGGCCCTTCTTCGGGCCACCTCTCCGCCCTCCTTCTCTGCCTTTCCCCTTTTCTCCTCAGGCAAGGTTTCTAGACAAGTCCAATCTATGAAAGTCTCATCAAAACAGGTTCACCCCTGTTCCTCCAAAACCATCAAGGTCCACACTGACACCTTGGAGCCTGCTCTGGCTGATTTCTGCAACCACTCCTTCACCAGTGGAGTCTTCCGCTCCCCCCTGAAGCACTCCCTTGTGCACCCTCTTCTTAAGAAACCCTCTGCCGACCCTTCCTGCCAGCTAACTATCGTCCAATCTCCATCACTCCTTTCCTAGGCAAACTCTTGGAAAAGCTGGCCATCTCCCAGCTTAATCTTCATGCTGAATCTGTTGCTTGTCTCCATGACCATCAGTGTGGCTTCAGAGCTGCTAGAAGCATGGAAACTGCTCTCTTGAACATCCGTGAAGACCTGCTGTCGAACCTTGATTCCAATACCCCACATGTCCTCATCTTACTTCATCTGTCTTCTGCCTTTGCCATGCTCAACCATGCCATCTTACTCAACTGTCTCCATGATAACCTGGGTTTCACCATTCAGGCCCTGGCTTGGCTGACCTCCTTCCTCTCTTATCGACCTTCCCAGGTCCAACATGGCTCACAATGGTGGCGAGGATTAAGTTCAAAACCCTCTGCATTGTCCACAAGGCCTTCTGGGGCCTAGAACCTCAATACCTTCAACTCTCTCTTCCTAAATATCTTCCTTCTCAAGCTCTTCGCTAATCCGCCTCCAGCTCCGTCAGGGTTAGTTGCTTCTCCAAGCAGCGAGTTGGTGGTAGATCTCTTTCTTCTGCTGGGAATTCCCTCTGGAACAGCCTGCCTGCCTCTCTGAAACTTGAAGAGAACCACCTCTAGTTCCGGAAACACCTCAAGACCTTCCTCTTTGCTTCTGCTTTCTCTCCTCTTCTCCCATGCTGATCTCCTGGCTGAATCTGAAACTGCACTGGTTACCTGGCTACCCTCTGATCTCGGGCCCAGGTCCCCTCCCCGCCAGTTGCACACCTGCACTGCCCCCCTGGCAACCCTTGCACTCAGGGACTGTTCCTGTATGCCTACAGCCTCTACTAGCACTTGACACCTGATGCCTGCAATTACCCTTGCACTGCCACCAGCTGGCCGCACTTTATTAGTTATTTATTTTACTGTTATCCTATGTACTGCACTGCCCCCTCTGCCTTCCCCTTTTCCCCTTTTCCCCTTCCACCCTCCTCTGCACTTGAGAAATCTCAATGTCACCTGGCCTAGAAGGATCGCTTTCTCTGTCCTTCCTCTGTTTCCCCTCTCTTGCCTCATCGCGCCTTGAAACACTTTCGTATAGGCGCGTTATAAATGCCATATATCATATCATATCATATCATATTATAACACAGTGCTTTAAGTGGAGGGAGACTGAAAATCTAGAATTCGTAAATCATCACAATTCTTACTGCCCAACTTCCCCAACACAGGCGTTTAAGTGGAGGGGGAATGAAAATCCGAAATTCCTAGCTCATCCCAATTGTTGCTGTCCACTGTCCCCAACACAGTCCTCTAAGTGAGGGTGGTCTGAAAGCACACTGCTAAATCACCCTGTGTTTAAAGTGTGGGGTAAATAATAATTGCCATATGCATTTGAACCAATCTGTAAACCAAACGGCCAGCCTTTCAAGCATCCAGGAAAATCGAAATTGTAGAGAACTACATATGTAAATTGCTTTTATTCATTGACTAGTGTTGAATATTTCTGAAGTGAAATCTGTACAAAGTAAAGCATTGTGATGTGTGTTTTTCCCAACCAGTTTGTGTGATTTATTTCTCTAACAAGAAGTTAATTGTGAACCAAAAATGGTGTGGCGTGTGTCTTTTCAGTGTGATCTCCATCCTCAATTATTCAAATAAAAAAAATGATTCCCAATACCCCGGCCTGGTTCCTGGCTTGCTGTGGGAACAGGGGGAGAGATTTCTGAGACTCTATATGAGTCGTCAGTAAGGCCAGTGCTAAGCGAGTGTTTGCAGGGCTCCTTGATTGGGTTGGGAAGGAACACCCCGGGTTAAACCTGGTCTCAATATAACATGACAAAGTGGGGACTCATCCAGGATCTGGTCTATTGTTTTTAACTAATGACAAGTGCATAGGTGACAGGATATTCATTTTGGTGTAACTGCTTCAAGGTAAATATAAGGTTGCCATGCATTGTTAAAAGGCCACTGTAACACTTGACCCCTGAGTTCACCTCACTGAGCACTGCCATTTGGTGTGAAGGGGGATATTGCACAAAGCATTAGAGACATGACCAACAACATTTGTAGCTCACAGCTTATGTAGACTTCCACTTGCAGTTAGTGGAAGAGTGAGTGCAAAAGAGTGAGGGTTATGTGATGAAGCAGGCTGAGGCTTGGAAACAGGCTTAGCAAGAACTCACACAGCTTGGAGAAAAAGTGTAGCAGAGAGAAGGTTTTGAATTACAACAAAGAAGGTTCATTCAGCAACTGCAGGATGAGCTGAAAACACAACAGCAAGCCAGTGCAGAGAGAGTGAGAAAGAGTTTGGTCACCTTACAGGGTGACCAAAAAGAAGCTCGAAGGGGCTGAACCCAACACCCTCCTGAGGTACCTTTCTGTAGGCAAACAGTTAGCATGGTAATAGAAGATCCAATTTTCTTCTCTGGGACCTATCATGCTCTTGAGGGTCCTTTTAAACCACTCAACAAGTCCATTGGTTTCTGGGAGGTATGCAGATGAAAACGTATAGGTGATACCACATTCCTTCCACATGGCTTGCATATATCTGGACATAAAGTTGCTGCACGTATTAGACACGACTTCTTTAGGGAAGCCAACCCTAGTAAATATTCCAAGTAAAGCTTTTGCAACTGACTTGGCAATCACAGTCTTCAATGGGATGGCCTCAGGATACCTGGTGGCATGGTCGACCAGCACCAGGATATACCTATTGCCTGTAGATGTTTGGGATTCAAGGGGATCAACAATGTTGATCCCTAACCTCTCAAATGGTTTCCCCACAACTCGGAGTGGTACCAATGGAGCTTGGATTGTTGTGCCACTTTTCCCAAACAACTGGCATGTGGCATAACTCCTACAGGGCTTTCTACTTGCACCACCACCTTGGGCCAGTAGAAGTGCATGGATAACCTTTTCTTTGTTCGCTTGATGACAAGGTGACCAGCAAGCGGGACTTCATGCACCAAGTGCAAGAGGAGGGATCTTACAGCATGGGCAACCACCAACCTCCTATGGTCTCCTTTCGTAGACTCTGTAGGCTCACTGTAGAGGAGCCCACCTTCCCAAGAAATCCTGTGATTCCCAGGAGGTTCACCCTCAAGCTGGGAGCAGGCCTGTCTCCTTAAGCCTTCCAAAGATGGGCACTCATGTTGACCCTTATTGAACTCAACCCTGTCAGGACCACCTTCTACTAACAGACTCTGCAGTTCATCATGGTCATGGGGATTGAGGATTTCAGGCAACACCTCTTCCTCTTCAAGTTCAGGTATTTGACCAACTACCTCCACTTCAGTGGTAGGTGAGCTAGGGGGGATATTCTCTTTCCCTCTTTTGTCTTTTTGACTCCTTTAGCTTTGGGTTTCCCCTTTGGCTCGGGCTGGGTATTGGACTTGGTCAATGCAGCCCTGGGTTGTGACCTTGTGCATGGTGTCTCTGCTGTGTCACCCGCATGCCCTAAAGCTCTGAGATCATTCCCCAGCAGGACCTTTCCTGGGACTTGCATCTGAATGCTCACTGGGATCCTGACTACTATACAATAAATAGTAAGATTTATAGGCATAACTGGGAACTTGAGAGGGGTGCCATCAGCTACCTTAGTGGGTAACAGAGGAGATTTGTTGTACGGAAGGGTAGGGTAGCCCCTAAGGTGTTCAGTGTGGATTTGGGGCAAAGTGCAAAACAAACGAAAAGGAGGAATCCACACTGTAGTTTAGACATAGAAATTAATGTCCTAATTTTACTTATTTTTACCAAACAATGTTTATGTGCTCATATATAGAGTCACAAGTAGGAAATTACCAGAAGTACAGCTGGAAAAGTATTGACCATTTTTTAATTTAAAAAGATATATACAAAATATACAAAGAATTCAAAAAGCAATTACAGTGAATTAAATAAGGCTTGAAAATAAATTATTCAAACACAGAGACAGTGAATTAAACAAAGCTTGAAAAATAAATTATTAAAACACAGAAAGAGATGCATTTCTCAAAGCATGATAAACGGGGTCAAAGAAAATATCACATTCAACAATAAAATATCAGAGACATTATAAGAAAAAGAGTGTAAACAAGAATGGATACAAAAAATTACAGGAAATTAGATACAAACAATTCTATGTGATAGACTTAATGTTTTTTATTCACAAAATGTACTCGGACTGTCTATTCTCAGAGATTTCTCTATTTTGTGTGTGTATCATGATCAATATATGATCATGTTCTTTAAACTGCCCCAACATCCTCTGGGTCTACCAAGATAGAATCCACTACAGTTCTACTGCACCCACTATCCCTAGGTGCAGGAGTGTCAACTCCATTGATCAGCACGCTGTCTTTAAAATAGTGCTTGGTGTTATCAGGAATTCTAGCATAAGCCTCTGAGACTTTAGGCTCCCAGGAACCAAGGTAAACTAAAACTACTTCCGATTCTATCCCACTGGGGAAGGAGTCTGAAGAGAAGGATGCCCCTGTGACCTCTTCTTCTTCATAGGAGGAGAAGGCCAGATTCGCAGAGTGGACCCCAAGGTTTTGACCTTACCTCTGGGGTCCCCCTTCATATGGTCACTTGCTCCACAAGCCACACATGATCCACTGGGTCTTGGGACATAGGAAGGCTTATTGTAACCAGAGTTCATTTCGGACGGATAAATCCCACTACCCTGCGCTTTTTCCTGTGACTTACCCATACAGTTCTTTTGCTGGCTCTTTAGGGAGGAGGTTTCATCAGACCCTCCACCCTCTTCATATTTGGACTTTTTCCCCTCCTCCTGCTTACCAGGATGAGTCTTGTCCCTATGGACACGCTTTGTGACACCCACACATCTGCTGCTATGGCCAGCTTCTTAGGATCTAACTCCTTTGAATCTGCCAAATGCTGCTTAAGCTCAGGGGAACAGGATTCAAAAATATGTTCAAGCATGACAAGACATATCATACCCTTAAAGGTACAGAACTTATGACCTTCAACCCAACCAGTCAAGTTCTTTAAAAAATCAGTCACAAGTACTACCTTCATTCTTTTTCTACTCTCTGAACCACTTCAGGTATTGGACAGGAGTCTTCCCAAACTTTAAGATGAGAGTTTGCTTCAACATTGCAAATTCTACTCTTTCAGGTTTTGAAATCTCCATAATAGCACTGCAGCCAGAATGGGGTAGTCTGCTGAATAACCATGCAATTGTATCAGCAATTACAACCTCTTGAGCTTCACATGCATACTCAAATGCATTCCGCCAGTCCATAATGTCATTCTTCTCATCATATACACTGAGCATATCTTTGGGAAATCTTGAATGAGAGGAGGACCCAGGCCCATGTCCAGATGCCTTGGATCCATTGGAAACTTGAAGCTTGGCCAGTTCTAACTGGTGATCCCTGTACTTCTGTTTTTCTGCCTGTTCTATCTTCAGTTTAAACAGCAGTTCTTGTTTCTTGAATTCCAACATGGCCTCAGCATCAGAGCTGGCTGAGGAAACTTGGGACATTAAATCATCTCTGTCAACATGGGCACCATGGATGAGAGCAGCGACAGAACTGTCAGTTCTGTCAGTGGGAGTAGTCCCACCTCCTTCTGCAGTCTCATCTGATGCTATGGCTGCGAGTTGAGACTCTTGCCAACCATGATCCTTTGGATCATTTCAACTTTTATGCCTTGCACAAGCAAGCCTCTCTCAGCACACATCATTCTCAATGTTTTAGACTTTGAAGCATTTAAGGTTATATTGGTAATTGTTTCCATTATTCTAGATAGGTCTATGGCCTTTACAGTTATCACTACTAAGTCACTATGTGTCATAGGTAGGGGTAATCTGAAATTCCTTCACTAGTGTGCAACACTGGATACCTTCAGTGCAATCCAACCGCTGCCACCAATTTGTTAAAATGGATTTCTGAACTCTGACCTGGTGGGCAGAGGTTCATATGGCCAGCCTAGTTTCTTGGAACAGGGTAACCATCTGTAGAAGCCAGACCAATCAAGGTAGCATTGGCAGCATTCAAGACTAGGTCTCAGGAGGGGTGAGGGTGACTGAAAGACCTCAATAAGCACACAGAGTAAAGGACACTTACAAATCACTCCCAGTCAGGTGTATATATATTAAAAATACAAATACATTTATTCAAGGCCTTTGAGTTTCAACACACAGTAATTTTCAACAGCAATACTTTTAAACCAATACGATCCTACAACAATACAAATATACAAGACCAAGTGGCCTAAAGGGTTAAACAAACAGAATGGATCCACAACCTACAAGCGAAGGAAGCAAACAGTGCAAATTATCTTTAGGCAGTTCTGCAAAGTTCAATACCTAACTGAAAGGCAGTCCAGTCCCTACGTTTAGCCTTGTGCTCGAATGTACAGGTGCTGGTGCATACGATCGTGCAGAAGGGAAAAAACGGAGTCTCTTGTAGGGTCTGTAGCAGCTCAGGAAGGTGGGTGAGGTGATGCAGAATCGGTTCCCACTATCCGTGCAGTGTTTCCCCAAGAGGGCAGAACAGGTTCCAGGGGTTGGGAATACTTTGATAGCTCAGGCTATCTATGGAAAGGAGAGTGGCCCTCAGGGGACACTTGTGCGTAAAAGTAGGTGGATGTGCTAAGGGCCACCGGTAAGGATTGCAAGTACTCACCGACCCCCAGCATATTCCAGACCAAACTTTGTCAGTCGTGTCCACTTCAGTTGGAGGTTCAAATGCGACAGTTGTGCGGCTCTGCCTCTTTCAGCGACAAATTTACAGTGTTGATTCCCAAATGGGATAGTGGCAATTTCTCCGCTCCTGGTGGATGGATCAGGCCAGTTTCACTGCAGGCCTCAGGGCACAGGGGGGCACAGCAGCAAGGCACCTGCGAGGTTCATCACTGCGGCTCGGTGATACAGTAACTGCGTGTACTCTGGTCCAGGCGCACTGTCTTTACTTCAGACCTAGGAATGCCAAATGTACGAAATCCGGCGTGAGAGTGCTGTGAACACTGAGCTTGCGATACCAAGTTTCCAGGGCCTCCTCGAAATGGCGGCGGTGTCGGAGGAAAGGTCCTGCACAAGCTGGTCAGTGCACTGGTTGGCCGAGGGACACTTCTGAGAATGCTTATTTTCAGGGTTTGATGAATGTCCCGAGCATAGTTGGTCCCATTATTCTAATGGGTCGAAGCGTCTTCCCAGACCTTCTAATTCGATCAGATGAAGAGGGGTCCAGAGGGACAACAGCCGGCTCAGGGTGTCAAGCCTTCCAGCTGGTCAGCAGTGGTTCCTCAACTCGCCATCTTAGTTTCAGGATGTTTGGATCCTAGCCTAGGATCAATGAGAACTCAATAGATCAACCTAGTATCGGTGATTGGAGCCTTCTCTTATCCAGAATTTCCTTTGTGCCAAAACAAAGAGGACCCAATGGGAGATCTGCTCACATACAGGCAAACCAGACATGGACCAATCACGGACCATGGTGGTCCCAGTCATTCACAGCACACCAGACTCTCTGGCACCCAGGATGTGGATTGCAACTAGACAGTCCTGCCCACATCCTGGGGGCACACACACAAGGCATGCAGAAGCATTCGAAAGATTGGCGTTTTGTGGGAGAATGCATGCCCAAACAAGGACTGACCCGGGTCAAGATGTCCAAAGGACAGGACAATGAACCTTGGGTGCATGGCCATTTTGGAGTCAGGCCACCTTTCTGTGCCAACCGCGGTAAACACAGTTTGCATGGCAAGAAAGAGTTAAAAATACATGAAAAGATAAACTGCCACCAGCCCTGTTCGAGGCACATCTGCACTTCTCCTAAAAAATCCTTTGAGGGTGTCTAGGGCCTTTGGAAATGTCAGAAAGACCGAAGTGCACTCTACTGTAAGGTACATTGAGCACTTGCAACATGTTGCAGAAAGGTTGCAACATTGGAAAGGACTAAGGTAAACAAAGTCTCCCAGTACTGACTGTCTTTAATGGCATGCAGTTTCCCCATAACAAAGTGAGCGAAAAGCCCAGGGGAGTGCAGCTGAAGGCTGTGCTCCACTAAGGTGTTTAAACAGCAGTAAAAAGTTGGGGAGTACACAACTGGAGGGAAAACTTCACATAAATGGGGATCTGTTTTAAAAACTACCAATAGGAAATAAGGAAAGAGAGACATAGGTGTGAGAGTCTCACGAAGGAAATTTAAACTTATAAACAGGCCTGAGGCACCCTGACCAATCAGGAGATGGGACAATGCCCACTGATCCAGGTGAGGCACCCCTCCCAGCAGGGGACTTGTGGCAGTCATTTACAACCTCTCATGTATGAATGGGAAGCAACCTAATGCATGCCACCTATCAAGAACATGGTGACATGAGGCAGATAGACTTACCCAGGCTAAGCCCAACTGATCCAGAAGGCGCGTCCCTGCCTGATATTGATGAGTATTCATCTCTACCACACGAAAGCGAAGGTGGCCGGACCAGACCAGTGTGTTCTGGGAGGCCAAAAGGAATCTTGTGAGTAATTCTGACCTGGAAAACTCCTGTGATTGACAAGTTCAGGGAGTTAGACTTGCAGAAGATGAGCATACAAAGAGACCATCTGACCCGCTTCGCTGGAAGAGAAAAGCCAGAGATTCAACCCTGGAAGAGCATATTATAAACCTCCATCCATTCAGGGGGATTGGGGATTTCCCCAGACTGCTAAAAAGGAGGAAAGAATAGACTGAGTGTAATCCTTGGCCTTAAAGTAACTATCAGGAAAGTTACCCTGGCAGCTCACTGCAGTACAGACGAGAGGAGTCCAGATCCTATGACTTTGGGAGATATTCCCAATCTCATAGTGTCCTGTGACTCCCCCAAAGGAATCTCTTTCCCAAGATTAGGGGTTCCCTCCTCCCCACTCTCAGCACCACTCTCCTCACCTGTTGAGTCTGATGAGGTAGTTTTGCTGATGCCTTGCCGGTGGGCCAGATAATCTTTTTCCTTCTTAGGTGCCTGTGACCTGACACGGGTGAAGCCGTGGTGGATTTAGGACAAAACCGCACCACGACTCCAGCCCCGGGCACAGGCAATCAGGGGGAAAAAGCCAATATGCAGAAAAAAAACCCTGGGTGTTATAGGCGTAGCTGGCCTCCTTCTGAATGGGTCCGGATGATCACAATACTCCGATGGTAAGGAAGTACAAGTAAGCAGAGCAACAGACTTAACAGTCCAATCAACAGGAGTTGTGAAGAAAACAACTTGTATGGCAATAGTGTCGGAAACAGGAGTTAAAGAGTATGGGATTAAGGGAGCGAGCAGTGGGAGTCTGGCTGAGGCAGGAGGGGAGAGAAGAGAAAATGCAAAGAAATGGGAGCATGTGGGCCTCCAGAGAAAAATCACATAAAGGGAGAGAGAGCAAGCGAGAGAGAGGATCCTGATGCGTGAATAAGGCATACTGGGAGAAAGGCAAAAGGACAGAGAGGAGAGCGAGGCAGAAGGCAGATAGAGTGCTTTGGTGTGAAGCAGAAAGAAAATGTGAAATACCAGCATCAGAACCAAATAGAGCTGGAAAGCTGATCTGGACGGTTGCAACGCGCCGATCGCTGGGATATCAGGAACTAAGTAATCCCAGCGGCGGCCATGTTGGAAAAACACTAGAGCGTTGCAGCGGTGCGGAAGGGAAACGTGGTGGAACATCCTAATGGCGGCTCAGCCATATCCGCGGCAACCACCGCCAGTTAGTACCGTTTCCCCCCGATTACCCAGTTGAGTCCGGTGGGAACAGGCCAGCAGTCTGGGGGCATTAACATAGTGAGCTGGCTCCCAGGAGGGGTAATCCTTCCAGGATATGAGGTATTGAATGGATCCCCTGCAGTATAGGGAATCTCGGATCTTGGAGAATTCATATTCATCTGGTGTGGTCCCCTGTATGTTCCTATGGTGGGATACTGCCCTGCGATCTTTGTCCGGTAGGTATTCTTTTAGAAGAGAGGAATGGAAAACCGGGTGAATGCGACTAACATTAGTAGGCAGCTTACGTTTATAAGCTACAGGATTGATCTTCTTCAACACAGGGAATGGACCTAAATACCTGGGGGACAATTTAGAGGGGTGAACACACCGGGGCAAATATTTGGTGGAGAGCCACACCTTGGAGCCTTCTGCCCAGGCAGGAACCTTACGCCGATGTATGTCTGACTGTCTTGTAGTTTCTGAGGCTGCTTTCTAGGATGATTTTAGCTGTCTTGTGAGCCTCAGTTATGTCTGCGATGGCAGATTCCACTGCTGGAGAACAGCTGGAATTAGAGAGAATAGGTCAAATAGATCTGGCATGGACCCCATAAGTAAAGTATATGGGGGTAAGGACAGTAGCTGAGTGTTTGGAATTATTATAGACAAACTCATTGGTGGGAAGGAGTTGAACCCAATTATCCTGGAACTGATTGCTGTAACACCTAAGATATTGCTCAAGTGTGGCATTAAGCCTCTCCATCTGGCCATTGGTTTGTGGATGAAACCCCGAGGATAAGGCTCGATCAATGCCCAACCGTCTACAGAGAGCCTTCCAAAACTTCAAAACATACTGGCTGCCTCGGTCAGAAGTGATCTTATCAGGAAGACCATGTAGACGGAAGATGTCCCTAGCAAAGACTTCGGCCATAAAGGCTGCGAAGGGTAAACCAGATAGAGGGGAAAATTTAGCCATCTTAATAAGAGTATCTATGGTAAGCATTATACAAGTGCAGGAGTCTGAAAAAGGAAGTTCTACAATGAAACCGGTAGAGATATGGCCCCAGGGACGTTGTGGAATCTCGGACTGTGTAAGAAGACCCAACGGTTTACCAGTGAGGTTTTTTGACATGGCACAAACGGGACAGGCCAAAACGTAAGACTGGACGTCTTGTTTCAAATTGGGCCAAAAAAATGTTCTCCCCACAAGCTCTGTGGTATTAGATTGTCCTCGGTGACCTGCTTTCTTGTTATCATGACACCACCCTAGGATCTTCTTGCGGAGAGGCCCAGGAGGAATATATAATCTGTTCTGGTAAAACCAGAGACCTTCTCTCTCTTGGTAGATGATGGGTTGACGTTATACAGTAGTCGTAAAGTCTGAGCCCATAGCTTCCTTAACCTCCTGTAAGAACGTATGGACCTGTGCCACAATGTGATTCCGTTGGAACATCAATTTCGGAGGGTGAGTATCAATCATAGAGTTTAATTCCTTTTGTGAAAGTGCGTCGGCCAGAATGTTCTGGTAACTGGGGAGATAGGTGACCAGAAAGTTATATTGGGCAAAAAAATGAGCCCAAAGAGCCTGGCAGGAGTTAAAACATTACATTGACTGAAGGAAGTTAAGATTCTTGTGGTCCGTACGAATCAAAAAAGGGTGATTGGCTCCCAGAAGAAGATGATGCAACTCCTCACAGGCCTGCTTCATGGACAACAACTCCTTTTCAAGAACTGAATAGTTAAGTTGGCTGGTGGTAAGAGTGCGAGAAAGATAGGCTACTGGGTGTTCCACATCATTCTTGTCCTGGAGAAGAGCATCACCTATTGCCGCTGAGGAAGCATCAGTCTCTACTATAAACTGTTTAGACTGATCAGGTTGCTGCAAAACGGGAGCGGTACAGAATAGCGACTTAAGGTGTTTGAAGCTATCCTCAGCTGCGGAAGTCCACGTGAATGAACCTGAGGTCTTCCTAGGTAATGTTGTAATGGGAAGAAAAATGTCTGAAAACCTAGGGATAAATCTTCTTTAAAAATTGGCCAATCCAAGGAAACGTTGGACCTCTTTGATGGTAGAGGGAGAGGGCCATTCCAAAATAGCGTATATCTTGCGAGGGTCCATGGCAATGCCTTGGTCGGAAAGTATGAACCCGAGGTATGGTATAGAAGACACTCTGAATAGACATCTCTCCGGTTTTGCCAGCAGTCGATTCTTTTTCAGATCATTCAATACAGTCAGTACATGGTGCGCATGATCTTCCTGGTCGATAGAGAATATCAAAATATTGTCCAAGTAAATTATGACGGACAAGAACAAGGGGTCAGAGAACATGCCATCCATGAACAATTGAAAAACTGCAGGCACGTTGACCAGGCCAAAGGGCATAACCCTATATTCATACAACCCAAAAGGGGTGTGAAAAGCTGTCTTCCATTCATCCCCCTTGGCAATTCGAAGCAGGTGGTAAGCGTTTCTGAGATCCAATTTAGTAAATATATTCGCCCCTTGAACTGCCTCCATCATATCTGTGATTAAAGGCATGGGGTACCGGTCTCTGATGGTAACCTTGTTAAGTCCCCTGTAATCTATGCAGGGTCTTAAATCCTTGGAATCTATTTTTGTGATGAAAAATAAGGAGGCACCAGCGGGAGATTTGGATGGCCGGATGAGACCATTGTTGAGATTGGTATCGAGATAGTCACGTAACGTCTTCTTCTCGGTTAAGGAAAGTGGAAACATCTGGCTAAAAAGCACCAAAGCATTGGGCTCCAGGTCAATTGAGCAGTCTTCAGGCCAGTGGGGTGGTAGTTCTGCGGGTTTGGTCTCTGCAAAGAAACTCGAAAACTGAGTACAAAAACGCGGTAAAGCATGGACTCCTAGGAACTCTTGAGTATCTGGAGAAGTCATCTGTACCTTGGCGTACGATGGCTGGGGAAGACATTGTTGCTTGCAATAGGAAGATACGAAGCACAACTGATTAGCCGCCCAATCAATGTGAAGATTATGACGCCTAAGCCATATAATGCCCAAAATCACAGGAAAATGAGCTGCTCGTATGATGTCAAATCTTAGTACCTCACTATGTGGGAAGATCCAAACTTGAAGATCCTCAGTAGTATGCGTAATGGGTCCAGAAGAGAGAGGAGTTCCATCCACACTCTCCACAGTTTGTTTTTATTTACAAGCCAATCATTTAAGGTCAACTTTGTCAGCCCAGAAAGTGTCCACAAAATTGCCTGCTGAACCGCAGTCCAGAAGAGTTAGAGTCTCTACTTCCTGGTTATTGATGTCCAATCGTACGTTTACCACCATGAGCTGAGAATCTTGTGGAGTTCCTTTCATGGATACAGATAAAGACACATAGGGACTGGAATGGTCGGATAACCCCCGGACCTTTGTCCCCTTCAGGCCCAGGCTTGTTCGTTTCCCGATCTTCTTGTAGGCAAAACGGAGCAATCCTTAAGAAGATGCTTATTAGATCCACAATAGGCACACAGGCCATGCTCTCTTCGGTGACTTCTTTGTTCGGCGGAGAGTGGTTCTCGAGTGGTTCCAATCTGCATGGGTTCCTCTCTGGAAAGAGACGGTAGAGTAGTAGGTGTAATAGGTGAATCACCAATAGTAAGGTTCCCCTAAGGTGTCTCCATTCGTGGCGTCTCTCTTGAAGACGATATCCTATCTGCAGCACCGCTGACAAAAGATCAGAAAAGGATGAGGGACGTGAAGACCGGGCCAGCTCATCCTTTATGTCCTCTTTGAATCCCCTCTGGAATATGGCATACTGAGCCTGCTCTGGCCAACCGGCTCCAGCCGCCAATGTCTTGAATGTGGTTGTACAGGTAAGGAGATCGGAGGACCCTTGATGGACATCCAAGAGATCTTCACAAGCCGTGGAAATCAGTTTGGGCCTTTCAAAAGACTGTTTAAGGAGTGCCTGAAAGCCTCCATAGTCTGTCTGTTTAAGGAGTGCCTGAAAGCCTCCATAGTCTTGCAGAATGGGATTACTTCCAGTAACCAGAGGGGTTGCCCAGGCAAGGGCATTGCCTGTCATATTAGAAATCAGGAATCCTACTTTGGATTGGTCTGTAGAAAATATCCGAGGTCTGAAGGTAAAGTAGACTGTAGCCACCTCTAAGAACTCCTTCACCTTCTTGGGTGAACCATCAAACTTTCCTGAAGACAATGCCATTGGAGGTAGTTCAGGAGGCTGTTGTTCCCGAGTTGACACAAGTTGCATAAGAACAGCGTTTTCTGCCTTCACAGTCTGTAATTCCTGAGAGAGGCCTTGCACTGCAGCCCAGAGCTCCTGGACCTGCCATCTCATTTGTTTGGCGTTGCAAACTGTCCTGTGACTCCCCTGAAGGAATCTCTTTCCCAAGATTAGGGGTTCCCTCCTCCTCACTCTCAGCACCACTCTCCTCACCTGTTGAGTCCGATGAGGTAGTCTTGCTGATGCCTTGCCGGTGGGCCAGATAATCTTTTTCCTTCTTAGGAGCGGGTGACCTGACACAGGTGGACGCCGTGGTGGATTTAGGACAAAACCGCACCACGACTGCAGCCCCGGGCACAGGCAATCAGGGGGAAAAAGCCAAAAGGCAGAAAAAAATCCCTGGGTGTTATGGGCGTAGCTGGCCTCCTTCCAAATGGGTCCAGATGATCACAATACTCCGATGGTAAGGAAGTACAAGGAAATAGAGCAACAGACGTAAGAGTCCAATCAACAGGAGTTGTGAAGAAAACAACTTGTATGGCAATAGTGTTGGAAACAGAAGTTAAAGAGTATGAGATTAAGGGAGCGAGCAGCAGGAGTCTGGCTGAGGCAGGAGGGAAGAGAAGAGAAAATGCGAAGAAATGGGAGGTGTGGACCTCCAGAGAAAAGTCAAGTAAAGGGAGAGACAGCGAGCGAGAGAGAGGATCCTGATGCGCGAAAAAGGCGTACCGGGAGAAAGGTAAAAGGACAGAGAGACGAGCGAGCGTAAAGGCAGATAGAGTGCTTTGCAGTGAAGCAGAAAGAAAATGCGAAATACTCGCGTCGGAACCGAATAGAGCTGGAAAGCCGATCCGGACGGTTGCAACATGCAGATCGCTGGGATAACAGGAACTTAGTAATCCCAGCGGCGGCCATGATGGAAAAACACTAGAGCGTTGCAGCCGTTCGGAAGGTAAACATGGTGGAACATCCTAATGGCGGCTCAGCCGTATCCGTGGCAACCACCGGCAGTTAGACCGGAATGTGGCACATAGACATAGGGTCACCTAGAGGACAGGGAAAGGAGTACACAGAGTATCTCTGAGTCAGAAAATGAATAGACTCAAGTGCAGAGGAAGGAAAAGACAGGGAAACAGATCAAGGGTTTTGTGAAAGATCCAATAAGACAAATCAAGGCCATAAAGATCTTCCTGACGCCATATCATAAGAATGTCAAGTATTCAGTATGGGAGCACTTGGAACTTCATGAGCAGATGATGGCAGCATTCCAGATCAGAAGCAATGTGAATTGCTTAGCATTTGCTAAATTGACTTTCTCACTTGAGCACTCTAGTTTCTTTGCAGGACTGGAGGACCAGGATCATTATAAATGGTCCACCTATAAGGCGGCCATTTAAAAACATTTCTCCTCACACAGAAACTGACAGGAGGCCTATAAGGCTGCATATAATTTGAAATGTGGGAGAGGATCAGGCGCATAGGGAGTTTGTGCACATTTGCTCAGAAATCCCTGCAAGTGAACACACATAGTAGGGAGTTTGTAACCACCTATTTCCATGCACTCCGCAAATACATAATTAATCAGCTGGTGTGCTGCTTTCATGAGCACAGGACCCTGTATTGGGTAATTGAACAGGCAACCAGTATCTATGAGGTCCCAAGGTCCACTGAGAATAAAAACATTCCCAAAACCCTTAACGTGTCTAACGTATCTGCTGCTTCGAAGGTGGCTGAGGTGAGAACTACCCCTTGCTTAGACCTGGAGATGGGGGGGGGTCTAAAAGTAACCCTCTTGCCAACAAGCAAATGGAAGGCAGAAGGGACCCCTCACCCCTGCCCTATCAAATGGTAGTCAGGCAGGTGCTCAGAACAATGATCCCTCAAGCCACCTATGTAAGCCCTAGGTACAAGGGTACCAAGCCAATATTGGGTTATGTATACACTCCCCTGTCCCAGCGGGGGGTGGGCAATCAGTTAAGTACTGGGCCAGGAAACCTCCCTCCAAACTCCCCTCAGGAGAAAAGTATCACTCCACCTCCCAATATGGACTTTTCCCGCAGGTACCCCCGAACTGGAAACTTCCAGATTAATCTTCCTCTCTCTCCCCGCTTCCAGGACAATAGATCCCTGAACCCTGGAGAAGGATGGAAATTTAAGGGGAGGTTTCCAGTACCTGAGCTACTTCAGGAGAAGGGACAGTTATCCTTTTCAGGAGAAGCAGAGGGATGACTCGAGACCTCCCTACAACCCAGAACATGTGTCGCAGCTGGAGCGACAGGTCCAGCAATTGACCGACGACATGGGGCACATACTGAGGGCTCAGTCCAACCCTCAAAATGTCCCTGCTTCCCAAAATGCCCCAAAACCCGGGAAAAGACATCCAACAAACCACAGGTTTCTGAGGAGTGGGCCCGGGTGGAACGGAGATACCAATCCTGAGAGGAAGCGTCCTTTCTCACCCAGACAGAAACCTCTAAAAACCTCTCAGCCTGAAAGTGACTCTTCTACCTCCAAAATGTTAGAACCCAAAGAGCAATGGGTAAGTAGGAGAGGGTAAGAGACAGGGTAAGTATGGAAACCGACCCAATACAAAAAACTATTCATCCCTTAAATTGTGAGACAGACAAGTTTGAAATGGAGGGATCCTTCTCCCAAACAGGTTCTGAGAACTGCCTCTAAGAAAAGGGGGATAGCAAAGATTCATGGGGAAAGAGAATTCACCAAATGGACCCATTGCCAGTTGTACAATTTTATTCACAGACTTCTGATTTCTGACACCAAAAATTGCCCAAGATCTCACGGTAGGACAGTTCAATATTAGGAAAATGACCACTGGGCTGACAAATAACTCACACTTTCTTTGCACCCTGAGGAGAAAGAAGGATGATTCTATGTACTGGTAAGGGTGCAGGGTCAGTGTGAATTCTCAGATCGGGTGGATACTGAATCTCAAGCCATCCTCCTGTCCAAAAAGGCCTTTGACTAACTAAACTCAGCACTGGGAAGGGCCACCAAATTCTCCTCACACCACTTCCTGGACAACTCCAGAATTTTGACAGGAATTATATTTCCGTTGAAGGGACTGCAAATCTGGAAATCAAAATTGTGCGTCACTGATAAAACATCTGGTGATAGTTGTGACTCCAGAGGGCACACATTGTTTACTGGAGAACAATCTCCTGAGAAGGTTATCACCTCTGATCAAATGTGTAAACAAGGTCCTCTGGACCAGACTAACCAGCCTAAAAAATTAAAAATGAGTACCAATTATGTAATCTTGAATGGTACCTGTCATTTAATTGATCGACTTTCTAAGAAAATAGAATTCCATTTAAAGAATAACCAAGTCCCAGACATCACTGTCATCTCTGCAGGATAACATAATGCTGATGCAAACCCTGCTCAAAGTCTCATGGACATTCATAAAAAGGGCGATTTTTTTCCCCATTCAGTTAAAGGAGGGGGAGGAGCCGGTGCTTGCCAGAGTATGCCTGAATAATGGAAAGAGCGTAATCAGTGAATAATTATTCAGGAAACTCCCAAAAGATCAGACCATTTCCACATTTAAATTTATTGACAAATGGGAAGTAGTTCTGGAAACTCCAAACATCTCCTGCCTAGCAGGTATATGCTAAAAATGTCCATTGGTAATAAAAGCATACAGCATAATTGCTGGGAAGTGCTGTTCGCTTTGCCTGATCGCCTGTCCCGCTGGACCTTGCAGTCAGCTGTTCCAAAAAAGGACTTGTGGGATTGTTTCCGTGGCTCCTCCTTCTTACCTAGAGAGCACTCCATATACAGGTGTGAGCGCACACCTTTGCATGCGCACTGGGAAGTGCCTGGAAGTGCTGTTCACCTCACCTGATCGCTTTTCCCTCTAGACCCTGCAGTCAGCTGTTTCAAAAAAGGACCTTTGGTACGGCTCTGGACATAATTATGGACTTTGCCTTTGGTCTTTAGTATACTTATTCTACTTGCTAACCTCTTGCTAACCTCCTCTTTAGGCTAATTTACTCTTTTGTTTGTACAATTATAGGCCTTGTTTCTGTGGCTCCTTCTTCTTACCTAAAGAGCACTGCATATACAGGGGTGCGTGCGCACCTGCGTGCGCCCACTGGGAAGTGCCTGGATGTGCTGTTCGTGTTGCGTGGTGAGTGTTTGAGTGGCTGAGTGTGTCGCAGTGTGTGCAGTGTGCAACATCCCATGTGTTTATGTGTTTTATGTGTCGTATCATCTGTTTAGTGGTCATCTGTCAGCCTCATTGGACCTGATGTTGTGCTCCAAATTAGCGATCCTTTTAGATCTAACAACATGGATTTAATGTCGGGTATTACAGGCATTACAGGCAATACAGACCAACACTGGCTTATAGCCTGTCTCTTACTGCTAGTTTATGTGCTTGGAACTGTGGTTTAAGAGTCAATTGAGTAAATTGAGTTAAGTTAGTCCGGCTGTCTGTGATTTTGTAATTCCATGTCTAGTCACGGTCAATCTCGTTAATGGCCTAATTATGTAACTTCTGTGACCATGAGTGTAAGCAACTCACCGGTAGGCTTTAGCGTTTTGGTTGAAATCCCTACACCTATATTAATCAGTGAAAGTCCTCACAATCTGTTGCGACGAGGGCAGAGGACATGCACCCCTATGACAATCTCTAAACCGACCTCTGGCACGAAATCTAAACAATTGACAGCATAGTTTCTGAAAGTTCCGCCGAAAGTACAGCCCTTAAAGAAAATTGATAAGGAACTGGCTGCTAAGGAAATTGTGGCTGAACTTAGCGAGGCACTAATGGAGTTATGTTATCTGCCTTAAATGTAGACATGACTTGATTGGGGGGAGTGACTGAACCTAGTCAAATGCCTAAGCTTTCTGATGTGGCTATTGGTATCAATACACCAGAGTTAGTACTCAGTGTTGAGGTAATAACAGAGTCGATGCAGTATGCCTCATTAGAAGTGTAAGGCTATGTTACGGCTATGGTACATAATAGTGTGAATGCCATCAGTTCTATTTCTTTTAATTTGACGACTGATAAAGATCTGGTATGTGTTGATTTAGAAGTTGAATACATGGGTACGATGGAGATGTCCTTTTCACCGACTCATATAGATAAAGATCCACAAGGATGTTTTGAAATCCTGCAGTGTGTGAGTTTGACGTCAGATATGACACACCAAGAACCTATAGCTGATCGACAGCATAGTGGGCATACATTGGGTAAAATGATGGTGGATATTGGTGTGAGTGGTAGAGAGATGACTAGGGTTGTTAATCATCCTAGTGAGATTGACAATGTAAGTATGCATGAAGTTTGCACCAATGGTATGACCTTGAGTGAAATGTTTGATGCCTTTGAGAACCTTTTAACCCTCGTAGTTGCAAAATGCAAGTGTTTAGAGAAGAAACTGGACATCCAGTTGATACTTCTACATAAGAGCATTAACCATGGTCGGAAGACAGTACGTGACCAAAATACCACCATGGAACCTACAGAGCTAGCCGGGTCTATGTTGAACTCACTGCCACATGAGCATGTCATATGTATTTCTGCTCCTGAAGTGAGTGTAAGTACTGGTAAATGTAAAGTCAAAGGCAAGAAATCCTCCATCACAAAACATAAAAATACTCCCACTTGTCACGCCTTTATGTATAATAGCCGTGCTAAACTACGTAAGAACTTGTGTGTGGTGATGGGCGCAGTAGGTCCATCTATAGTGCCAGACCATGTGATGGCTGCTGTAGCTCTACCTGCTGTGATTCCCCCCCACCTGAGTCCTTCCCTTTAACTCAAGAAATATCTGTGATTGAGAAAGATCGGAACCTTGTTCAAGGTACTGTGTGTGATGAGCGGTCTACTGAACAAGGAAGTTCTCTGTCCTTGAAAGGAGTTTGTTCTGTCTCCAGTAGTGGGGCTGCACATCTCGCAAAGGCATAGTCACAAAGCAGCTACCAGAAATGTGATCCGTTCATTCCGGTAATCCACCATCCAATTTGCCTACAAAGGTTAGTTCAGATGATGCTAGCCTTATTAGGGCTTTGCAACTCCAGCCAGTTTCATCTGTTACTAATATGCTACCTCTTAATAGATCAGCGGTCCTATGTATACTTCACACTGTGGTTGCTTTTCGAGTAACCACATCAGAGGACATTAGGATTGTTGATCAAATAGAACATATTGCTCAGTTTGTATCCAATGTCTGGTTTAAATCGGTAGCAACCCTTGACTACATTCTTTGTTATGAGGAAGAACTATATAGAATAGGCTATACCTGTAAGCCTGTGTGGATACCGGTGATAAGGTCTCAGGTCGACCCTGTAGGATGTACACAAGATAACAATTGGCCATGTCCAACTGGGTTCAGCATCGGTGTTAACACAATACAAGAAAAAACCTGCTGAAACTTCTCAACAAGGTGGTGTGCCTAGTAGTCAGCCTGTGCCTGTTAAACTTGCCCCCATGGGGAGGGTGGATAATAAGTCAGTCAACAGTTCAGCTGTCGATTCCATCGATGGCTATTGGCTGTGATTGCTGGTAGCTTTTAAACAACACTTTACATCAGTGTGCCGATTATGTCAGCCTTATATATGCCTGGAATACATGGGGGTTCACACACATATTCAGCGAGGATGGTCTATTTGCCCAATTTGATATCTCTACGATTATAGCTCTTCGGGAAACTTGGGTTGCTGATATTGTACATTTTGATGGCCGTAGTCCAGTTCAGCAGTTAGCAACTAAAGGTAAAAGATGGAGGCTGAATGGTGGACTCCTGACCTCTGTTAAATCACCTTGGTTAGTGACAGCATTAAAGGAATCTACTCATAATATCCAGGCAGTTAATATATCTTTTCAACAGCATGTTATTATACTTATAAATATCTACGACCCACCTAACTGCATGGCTACAATGGAACATGTAAAAATAGTGACCAAAATTCTTAATACCTACTGCCACCGGTACCCAGTATGGATGGTAGGAGATTTTAACACCAAAATAGGCAAATCTCTATCCAATCCATACATAGGGAGGTTGACTAAATCTGCTCCTGTTAGTACACTCCACTCCAATGGGCAAGGGATACGCTGGGTAAAATCATAGACGAATATGGGCTCACTAGACTAAATGCTGGTTGCCCTGGTGATACTGAGATGGCCATTACATGGGTAGATGGGAGATCAGCTAAGACCATTGATTATGTGGTTACTAATAATATAGGCCTGCTACTCACAGTAGATAAGGCAATTGTCCCAGTAACTTGAGCAATCACTTTCCTTTACGTGTCCTCTTAACTCCCCTTGAGGCACATTTTGTACCGACTGTATACAATCAAAATGGACAGATCTACCTCAACGAAACTCAAAACCGGATACGCTGGCATAGCAAAAATTGAAATGAGGCCAACTGTGCAGTTGCAAACATAGTGCCTGACTTCATTTTTCAATGTGATTATAGAAGCAATAGTTCTGCAGTGGAACAATTCCTCAGTTCGTAGATATGATGGCTACCATAGGCACTCATACCCATGCCACTAGATCCTATAAATCTCCCTTTGAAAGATCTAATAAGGTTATGCATAAAAGACACTATTGTGATAAGAAAATAACTGAGGCAAAAAAACAGCTACACAAAGATATAGCAGTAGTGATCTATCCTTCACTTGGGAGTAGAGATTCTAGTGCAGCGGTTCCATATATTAGATCTTACAAAAATGCCTGTTGTAGGTGGTTAAAAGATTACAAAATGAACCTGGAAATAGAATGTTGGAAGAAGATAGCCACCCTCGCCACATATCGGAATAATACAGCGATGTGTGAGGTAATCCGTGGTAAAAGAAAAAGGGACTTGCTGAAAATTGTATTTCTGAACACCAGTGGATAGATCATATAACTTAACTCTGGGGTCCAAAGTCGAAAATGATGCTCCACTCCTTTCTCCAGCAACTACATCGTCTTGTAAAGCGACTCGTCTTGTAAAGCGACAGTGCTCGATATTGTAGTGATTATCGAGCAGCTGAAAAAGTCACGTACAGCTGGGCCCGATGGTGTGTGCAATAATCTATTGAAACTTTCTCCAGACATCTGGGCTCATGCCCTCTTTGTCTTATTCAAAGAAATTGGGCTTACAGGAAAGATGCCAGACATGTGGCAAATGAGCCATTTGCTAACTGTGTACAAAAAGGGAGCTTGGGATAACCCTGCCAACTACTGTATGCTAGCTATGCATGATATAGCTTCTAAGATCTTTGCTAGGGTACTTTTGGTGGAGTTAAACCAATGTATTGATTCTAACAATATTCTCCCATCTTATCAAACTTGATTCAGGCCCAAAGCCAATACTATGCACAATGTCCTAAACTTGACTTCCGCTGTAGAATATTTTTGGAAGAGGTGCGAGTCTAGTGTATATTGCGCATATATAGATTTTAGAGCTGCATTTGATTCTGACGTTCGAATTAAGCTATGGAGGAAATTGAGCACATGGAAGATTCCACCAAGTCTATTAAAGATGCTTATTTTGCTATATACATATACCACGGTTTGCATCCGCCTAGATGGAAAGGGCAAACTCTCTGTCCCTATCCCTACTTGCCGTGGAGTAAAACAGGGTTGCATTGTGGAGGCGACCCTGTTCAATTTATACTTAGCACACATGCAATTGCAATTTATGAACTTAGCCACATGTCCAGTAAGAGTTGAGTCTGCATCTGTTAGCTGACTCGCCTATGCGGATGACTTGTTGTTATTGGACCAAACTCCTAGAGACTTGCAAAATATGCTAAATGCATTGTCAGATTACTCTAGAAAAAATGGCCTGAAAGTAAATATAGACAAAAGTAAGACCATGGTCTTTTCTGTGGGCAAAGTTGCAAAACAATATGTGTGGACTTTTGAAAATATTAGACTTGAGCAGGTCTAAATATATAAACACCTGGCTGCGTTTGTGGGTGAGAAGCTAAAATTGGATGAGCATTGGTTAGTAACTAAAGACAAATGCATAAAATCGGTGAATGCAATTAGTGTGTTTATTGGGAAAAATGTTGGACTCTCAACACACGCCATCCTGCGGGTGTATGCAGCAAATGTTATTGTATGCCATTGAGATTTGGGGGCATAAATTCTCTCATGATATTAAAATGTTTGAAGCATTGCTGCTTAGAAAACTGTTAAGAATGTCGCAAAAAATATCAGTTGAATTTATTTACCTGTAATTTGAACTCAAAGGTATTGTGATCGAGTGCATATGCAGAATCAGAATGGTAATGTACTTTGCAAATCTAAAGTCGTTAGATAACAATAATATTTTGTACCATATATGCACAACTATTTGAAGATCGACCAGTACAACATCATGGGTACAATAGGTAAAATCATTAGCCTAGATAACAAGTGTTCATTAGGGTTTGAATGCATGTCTTTACCTGGCTGTCACTACCATTTTAAAGGTTGATTGAAAAAGAAATTGCTAGTGTTCAGCCAGGAGTGTCATCTTGTTGAATTGGCTTCTAAGAGTAATAGCGGGCATTTTTGCCAATATAGGATGGCACACATGTCATTGCCTAAATACATAATGGCATATCCGAACCCTTAAATCTTCAGAAGTTATCTAAAGTTGAAGTTCAACCATTGTGAAACACTTGAGATACAAGAGGCGAGACTTGGGATAAATCGTTCAGAAAGAATGTGCCGCCTATGTGTGTGCCTTGTGTTGGAATCCCGACAACATTTATTTGTATGTTGTGACAGTCTAATTATAATTTGCACTAGCTTCCTAAAATCTTTTAATAACACATTTGATACCAGTGATGTAACATTGATATGGTGGAAATGTATGCAAGGAAATTATATTAATTTTATGTTTTTATGGTTAATTTGATCCGAAGATTTTAGACATGTTTAACTGTATATCCTAGGATGTTTTACCCTTTCCAATTGCAATTTTTATTGAAGTTGTGATTTTAATCATCGTGTCAGTTAAATGATGTACGGATATTGACACTGGATGCCTTTATGGATTTGTTGTTTATGTATGTATTTTATGTTGTATATACAAAGCTGTAAGGCTATAACTATATTATGAATAAATAAAAAATAAATACAAATGTTGAGTTGTGAGAGAAGCCCCTTCTGCCTTTTATTCGGGCAGTGACATCCTCAACCAACTCACAATCAATTTGGACCTAATTAATGATAAACCCTGGTCACAACTAGGTGGTTACCCCGTGGGCTTTGACAACACTGAAAAAAGCACTGCAGTCAGCTCAATTTCTGCCTTATTTGGTTGAAGTTCATGTGCGAGAAGAGGTCACCAACCCAGGACAGATGCAACAATCTACTATTCACCTAAAAATTAAGCAAGGCCAGAACCTCACACATCAGGACGCATATATACATGTAATTTCCCATCTCCAAAAACAAGGTTTGTATTTAAATCTAATACCTCTAGTAGATCTAGAACACAACACCATTCAAATATTGGTGGATAACAGCGACCCTCGTAGTATCGCTGTGGTCACAGACACCTTTAGTGGAATGGCAGTTGATGGCCAACATTATTCTATTGATTTAGGTAATTAAATTGTGGGACCAATTACAAATGACTTGTTCAACATCAGCAATGGTATTCCTCCAGAAAGGGTTTTTACTATGCATGGGGGAATTTCATGGTGTACTCTTCCTGCCGCTAGAGGGTGGAAGAGGTGACCTGTGAAATCAGGAGGGAGGAGGTAGTGTTCAGAGTCAAGGATCACTATGTCAAATTCCTGGAACCTACTGTCCAGGTCAAAACCATCAAAAGAGATCTCTCACCCAACTGGAGCATACCGCTAAAATTGCTATGTTCTAACACAGTTGCAGAAAGCTGGAGCAAACTGTCCTTTCAGAAGGCACAGTGATGTAAGACCTGAGTGTGTTTCTTAGAGTTTGAGATTACCCCTGAGGGTCTTAATCCCCAGGCGAAGAAGGTGGAAGCCTCATTGAAATTAAAAGACCCTACCACTCTGCTAGAATTCAGAAGCCTTTTTGGACTCACTAATTATAGTAGGAAGTTAATTGAAGACTATGCAGAAGTCACTCAACCCTTGGTCCATTCATGAAAGGCAAGTGGGAGTGGGGTGCAAAACAGGATGAGGCAGTTAAATGACTGAAAATAAGCCATTCCCAGGCCCCTTTTTTGGCTAACCCATAAAGAACTGTCAGGATTCCTGCCCCTCATGTCCCCAGCCCTCCAAGATTTTAGGCTGGAGCTAGGCCACGATCACCTACATGGCCCTCAAGGACCTCTCCATCCCTCCAAAGACCCACTTGGAGTCAGACTTGGCGCTTGTGACACCAGACTCACTCATTCCCATAGGATAACATTGAGGATTGGACTTGTAGTGCATTGATGGGGACAAGATGGATGCCCCCACATATTTCGGTTCCCAGAACTGGATGTGCAGTCTAGTCTTTGGGTGTGGTTCAGCCCAGAATCACCTGGGATACCCAGAGACTATTAAAGCCACGCCCAGGCTGAGAAACATGCTTTGTGTTTTCTGCACCTGCAGCGTGACACTCACTGTGTTCGGATCAGTCTCCAGTATGCCTGCATCTTTCTTCTGCGCTCAGCTCCTGCAATAACAAGAACACCGTTAGGAACAGCCTTACCTTGCAGCGCTTCTGCCCATCATTCATCGCTCCTTCTGTTCTGCGGGCATCTTCAGGGGTGTCATTCCCATCCCGGCACGCCGCTTCCTAAGGAAAAGGGAAAAGAACAGAAAAAAGGCATTAGTAAGCATTCAGCAAATCTTCACTTATTTTTAAAGACTGTACGAGCTTCAAATGCTTATCTGAATCCCAGCCGCTCTGGGGGAACTCTGTCTCCGGAACTTCTCATCCATCTGCAAGAGGGAAAAGACATTCCAGGTTAGCGTGGAAACATCTAGAGGCGCCGCATACCCCGCTTACTCACCGCATTTTTCTTCATAACCGGCATCCACGCTGAAAACATTGCGGTACCTAAAAGACAAAGAAAAAGAACTCAGTTCAATACAAATACGAAAGGGTCGCATCGCGCATCGAGCTCTCACTCACTTTCAGCACTACTCATCTCAGCAGCACGTTGCCATCCTCGGACGCCGGCCATCATCTAAGGAAGGAAAGGAACAAAGTTAGAGAACTGTTCAAAAGACTCATTATACTTACCAGTCGGACTCTTGCCAGTGAAGTAACTAGGCAGCAACGAGCCCGCATCAATCAACGCGCCCCTGCTCTGAAAGCAGGGCGGAAAGCACACTTTCTAAGAAAACAAGGTGAGCTGTGGAGCAAAGGGAAGGGTTGGACCCCGGGAAAGAAGGGGTTCAAGCACACAGAGACAATAGGGAGTTAAACTCTACCAATCCTGTGTTTCGGGCCCAGTCTCCAGTCGAGTAGAGTGCAGGAAAGGGTTCGAGGTCGAAAGAGGTCAGAACAGGCTGAGTGACGTCCCCGTGGATACCAGGTGAGCGTTACAGAACACAAAGCCTCACATCAAAATCCACCTGGGCATCATGGAAACGTCAGAAACCGACCAGTTAGCCCACATGTTGGGGCAGCTACGTTCCGAAGTACATGCAGCCAGACAGGAGACCAACACCCTGAGGAGAGAGCTGATAGTAGCCAAAGAACGCACTGATGATTTAAGCCGGCAACTTCTCCAGTCACAAGCAGGGCATGCACCATACTGGGAAGCATGCCCTAGATGCCAGCACCATCAGCCAATCCCGTTCAGATAACCCTTCCTCGGGCAGTTCCCTTGGCCCCGCCCGAATGATTTATGGGGGATCCCAAGAGGTTTGCAACGTTCATGAACCAGTGCCGCCTGCACTTCCTTTGTAGACCAGGGGCCTTTCAGAATGAACAATCACGGGTCGCTTTTGTGCTATCCTACCTGAGTGGTAGCGCCGTGGATTGGTCTGTACCCTTTGTGGCCCAAGACGATCCTTTGCTGCATGACTCCAGGGGCTTTCAGCAGGAGATGGAAAAGCTGTTCGCCCGTCATACTCATGGGCAGGCATTAGACAATGAACTTCTGTCCCTACGCCAAGGGAATCAAGACCTATTAACATACATAGCCACGTTCAATAAACTCATAGTTGAAGCAGAATGGCCAGTGGAGAAGAGAACCACGTTATTTCATCGAGGGTTGTGGGGGGAGCTCAAGGATGTTCTCACACAAGTAGTGAACCCCCCCGAAAGACTGCTCAGAATTCATTGACCTTGTTGTTCAACTGGATCATAGGTTGCAGGACCGAAGAGCAGATCGAACCAGACTGGACCCTCGCCCTATGTATGTGTGTTCAAAGGACAATATTGCCCGCACAATGGAAGGTTCAGGAGAACCAATGCAAATCGGGGTGGGGTCAGATCCCCCTTGACTAAAACGGAAAGGGATAAAAGGAGACAGCAGCAGTTATGTCTGTACTGTGGAAGGTCAGGTAATTTCCTTAAAGAGTGCCCTGTGAAGCCACGGAGGAGGACGGTAGTGGCCACAGACAAGGAAGATGCCATCAAGGAATCAGAAAACTCCCCAGCCCGGCAAGTGTAAGTGTCCACTTGTCGAGCGAAGAAAGTGAACTACAGACCTCCCATTTTGCACTATCTGTGGTCTTGATCAATCACCAACAACCATCTCGGATGCACGCAGTAAGAGCGTACATTGACAGTGGAGCCATTGGGAATTACATCCACCAGGATCTTGCGACAAAGATGGGGCTTCCGTTACGCCCTAAATCAACCACCGACATTGTTACCACTCTCGACTGTACGGAAATAGCGTCTTATCCAGTATCCCAATGCACTGCAGCTTTAACGCTTCTGTGCCAGGATGACACTAAGAATGTATTGTTTTCGACCTCTTTAAGGCACCACAGTTCCGGTTGATTTTGGGAATGCCATGGTTGGTAGCTCACAATCCTCGAATGGATTGGCAAGCAAAAGAATTGGCCTTTCCCGAGACTTGCGCCCACACATGTTATCGCCAAGAGAAACAACCAATAGACACTAGAACCTCCACGCTTGCGACTGCGGCAATCGGCATCCTACCAAGTGAATACCAGGACATTCAAGATGTCTTTCTAAAAGAACAAGGTAATACCCTGCCATAGCATAGATCATACGATTGCCAAATCGACCTGATACCTGGCGCAAAAAACCTTTGTGGGCGAATTTACGCACTCATGGAACCAGAAAACCAGCACCTGAAGGCCTATCTTGACCAATAACTGCCCAACGGGTTCATCCGTCCCTCGAAGTCTCCAGCAGCCAGTCCTCTATTCTTCGTACCGAAAAAGGAGGGGGACTTGAGAACGTGCATCGACTATCGCGCACTGAACCAGATTACTGTAAAAAACCGCTACCCCCTGCCACTGATCCCTGAATTGCTTGATCAAGTCAAAGATGCCCAAATCTACACAAAACTAGACCTGAGGGGGGTATATCACCTTGTTCGCGTAAAACAGGGGGACGAATGGAAAACTGCTTTTCGCACCAAATACGGCTTGTACGAATATCAAGTAATGCCCTTTGGCCTTTGCAACGCGCCTGCAGCATTTCAATACTTCATGAACAATGTCCTACGGGAATTGATTGATGTCTGTGCTCTAGTGTACATCAACGATATTCTAGTATATTCCGCATCAAAGCAGGACCAGGTTAAACACGTCCGATCCATATTGGAGAAACTCCGTCAACACCAGCTCTATGCCAAGCTCGGAAAGTGCTCATTCCACGTCTCCGAGGTGGAATTCCTGGGCTTTATTCTCAGCCCAAATGGAATCCGAATGGATGTACACAAGGTAGATGCTATCCTGATCTGGCCATCCCCAAATTCATTCAAGGCGGTTCAAAGTATGCTGGGTTTTGCAAACTTCTACCGCCGGTTCATCCCAGGATTTTCTCAAATCGTGCATCCCATCACGTCATTGCTAAGGAAAAGCAACAAAAAGTTCCAGTGGACAACAGAAGCCGAGGAAACTTTCCAGGAACTCCAAGCAAGATTCACATCTGCCCCAATCTTAAGCCAACCTCGCCCTGATCTCCCATACCTGGTGGAAACGGACGCCTCAAGTATGGCTATGGGAGCCGTCCTCTCACAAAAGGACCCCAAAACGGGCCAGTTACACCCTGTTGCCTTCTGGTCATGTAAATTCACACCCCCTGAACTCAATTACGCTATCACAGACAAAGAACTCCTGGCCATTAAGTCAGCCTTTAAGGCATGGCGGCACTACCTCTTGGGCGCCAGACACACAATTAATGTAATAACTGACCACCAGAACCTTCAGTACCTAAAACGGCAAAGGCCCAATCCTCACGGCAACTACGTTGGGCTCTGTTTTTTGCTGAATATGACTACGTGATTACATTTCGACCAGGGGTGAAAAACGGGAAGGCCGATGCCCTTTCCCGTATGGGGGTGGAAGATCAAGGGTATCAGACCCCTGACCCAATAGCAATCATCCCGAGTGACAAGCTCCTAGGAATCACAACAACCATAACTCAGAAAGAATTACATGAAGAAATCCAAAACCTGATGTGTCCGGAGCAATTACAAGCGTGGAGTGCACAAGGAGAACATTACATGATAAAAGATCAGTTGCCCTTCTTCAGGAATCATTTATTCTTACCAAACCAAGAACTACGAGAACATGTCATGTCTGGTTATCATGAATCCTTGATCGAGGGCCACCCCGGAATAGTTAAAACCCTAGCCGAGGTAAAACGAAATTATTGGTGGCCCATGTGGCGTAAAGACATTATCCAATTCATCCTATCTTGTGGAGTGTGTGCTCAAAACAAGTCATCCAAGCAGAAACAGGCTGGGCTATTACAACCATTGGAAATCCGACCAGCGCCCTGGCACACGTTGTCCCTCGATTTTATTACTGACTTACCACCCAGTCAAGGGTTTAACACTATTCTTGTGGTCGTGAACCTATTTTCAAAAATGGCACATTTCATTCCTCTTAAGGGGCTCCCAAATGCTTCCAGTCTGGCAAAGGTATTGTCACGTCCTCAATCTTGCCCTCCTTCCGACACTTACCCGACACCATCCGTTCCCATACCCACCACCCACACCAACGGGGAAGACACTGCAGGCGGGATGTCATAGGGGCAGATCCATCTCCTTCCGCCCATTTCCGTGTTGGCGCTTGCCCTGGTGTCTCATCCATGCACGACGGCTCCGGGGCCGTCAGCTCCAGCTCCCGCGTACTGGAGAACCCGATCGCGTCTCGCTCAGGCGATCACGTGATTAGTCACGGGTTCTTCGTCTGCAGCCGACGCCGGCGTCCACACACTGGGCAACACCAATCACTGATGGCGTCCGGCCTCACATGACGCTCCTGTCCAGTCACGTGCCCTGTCACGTGACCTAAATTTCCATCAAAAGGAGCCGAGAGGAAACACTCAGCACTTCACAGCTGTTTCTACCAGAGACCTGTTCGGCGTTACGCATTTCTTCTTGCTACAGTTTGGAACTCGACCACGGAACGTTACTTTGGACTTGTATTGGATTTTCCTCTGGATTCGATGTATCTTCTGGACCCTTGGAACTCTTGACCTCCCTTTCTGGCCCTGGTACTGCTCTGGATTACCCTTTTGTCTTGGCGAACTACGAACCACACAAATCCTGTTCATCACGCTTTGCCCCCTGAGCCACTTGGGGTTCACTAACTATTATGCTCACTACCTGGACCTTGGGTTGGCTCGCTGACTGGTCACGTTCTGGCTGCAGGTGTGGGTTGGAGGAGCTGCAGTACACCCCAGCCTGCTGTTCGTCTTCCCTTGTTGCCCATTCAGGTTTCCCACCAGTTCTACCATCCCCAGGGTAAGCTTTGTCATTTTACCTTGTTTGCTTGCACTGCCATTCCTTTCACAGTATACCTGATCCTAACCTTTGCTTTACAGCACTCAGGGGTCCTTCCGGTGTTCCCGGTATCTGACGGACGAATCGCCACTCCACACCTGTGGCCTCAAAGACTGCTAGGGCAGTATTCTATACCTGCTCGAGCGGTACTTGGGGACGGAGGTAGTTTATAGCTGCACGACCATCAAGGCGGACCACCTAGATCAGAACAGGTATTTCTTGAAGGTATCGTACAGCTCCATGGGTTTCCTTCAGTTTTGATCTCAGACCGAGGTACTCAATTTGTATTTAACTTCTGGAGAAAATGCTGCTCTATGAACCAGATCGACATCCGGCTATCCACCAGTCATCTTCCCCAAACGGATGGTCAAACTGAGAGGACAAATCAGACGCTCAAGCAGTATCTGAGTTGCATGTTACACCAAGCTGAAGGAAACTGGTTCAACCTATTATGGTTAGCTGAATATGCTTATAATAATTCCCTACACACCAGCACTGGGCAGACACCCTTTTATACCATGTATGACAGGCACCCATGTACTTCTGATTTGGATGTTCCTACAACCCTGGAAATGCTAGCAGTCAAAACCTTGCACACGACCATTTCTCAAACCTTTTAAAGGGCAGCTGAACACTTACTTCAAGCTAAGAATCGCCAAAAGAAGTTTGCTGATCAACACTGAGCAAGGGCCCCCAACTACCAAGTGGGAGACAAAGTCTGGCTGGCATCTAAACACGTGTCCATTAAAGGAACCCGAACTTTCCATCCAAGATACCTGGGTCCATTCACCGTCACCTCCATGATAAATCCTGTGGTGGTCAGACTAGCTCTGCCGTTAAACATGCAGATTCATCCTGTGTTCCACGTGTCTCTCCTTAAACCTGTTCAACCTGGGACATGGGTAGCAACGCCACCGCAGCCAGTAGTAGTTGCCGGGGAGCCAGAATTCGAAGTCAAGGACATCCTGGATTCAAAGTACGTCAGATCCAAATTATACTACTTAGTAGACTGGAAGGGGTATGGTCCACAAGAGAGGACATGGGAGCCTTGTGAGTACATCCATGCACCTTGCTTGCTTAGACGATTTCATCAAAACCATCCAAACAAACCAGGACCAGACAGAAGAGCCTCCTTGAGAGGGGCCTTCGGGGGGAGTGCTGTCATGATTCCTGCCCCGCATTTCCCCAGCCCTCCAAGATGTCAGGCTGGAGCCAGGCCACGATCACCTACATGGCCCTCAAGGGCCTCTCCATCCCTCCAAAGACACACTTGGAATCAGACTTGGTGCTTGTGGCACCAGACTCACTCACTCTCATAGCATAACATTGGGGATTGGACTTGTGCGTTGATGGGGACAAGATGGATGCCCTCACATATTTATTTCGGTTCCCAGAACCTCATGTGCAGTCTAGTCTTTTGGGTGTGGTTCAGCCCAGAGACACCTGGGATACCCAGAGACTATTAAAGCCATGCCCAGGCTGAGAAACATGCTTTGTGTTTTCTGCACCTGCAGCGTGACACTCACCGTGTTCGGATCGGTCTCCAGTAGGCCTGCATCTTTCTTCTGTGCTCAGCTCCTGCAAGAACAAGAACACCGTTAGGAACAGCCTTACCTTGCGGCGCTTCTGCCCAACATTCATTGCTCCTTCTGTTCTGCGGACGTCTTCGGCGGTGTCATTCCCGTCCCGGCACGCCGCTTCCTAAGGAAAAGGGAAAAGAACAGAAAAAAGGCATTAGTAAGCATTCAGCAAATCTTTGCTTATTTTTAAAGACTGTATGAGCTTTAAACGCTTATCTGAATCCCAGCCGCTCTGGGGGAACTCTGTCTCCGGAACTTCTCATCCATCTGCAAGAGGGAAAAGACACTCCAGTTTAGCATGGAAACATCTAGAGGCGCCGCATACCGCGCTTACTCAATGCATTTCTTCTTCATAACCGGCATCCACGTTGAAAACGTCGCGGCACCTAAAAGACACAGAAAAAGAACTCAGTTCAATACAAATACGAAAGGGTTGCATCGCACATCGCGCTCTCACTCACCTTCAGCGCTACTCATCTCAGCAGCACGTCGCCATCCTCGGACGTCGGCCATCATCTAAGGAAGGAAAGGAACGAAGTTAGAGAACTGTTGCCAGTGAAGTAACTAGGCAGCAACGAGACTGCATCAATCAACGTGTCCCTGCGCTGAAAGCAGGACGGATATCACACTTTCCAGAAAACAAGGTGAGCTGTGGATCAAAGGGAAGGGTTGGACCCCGGGGAAGAAGGGGTTCAAGCACACAGAGACAAGAGGGAGTTAAACTCTACCAATCCTGTGTTTCAGGCCCAGTCTCCAGTCGAGTAGACTCCAGGGAAGGGTTCGAGGTCGTAAGAGGTCAGAACAGGCTGAGTGGCGTCCCCGTAGATACCAGGTGAGCGTTACAAGAACAAGGAGTTCTTTCTGAAGACAGGGTTATAAGATACTTTTCTAACTGCAGTGTTGTATCAAAAGCATAACAAGGTCAACAAAGTCATCTTGTAAGCAAGCAAGACTTTGTCCTCTGTGGGGGCAAAAGTCAATGACTGCAAGGAGGCACTCCTAGCAACGGTGTTGGCATTGAAAATTTGCCACCCATTCATTCAGGGGGAGCAGATCATTGTCGAGACTCCTCACCAACTCTTGCAATATCTATAAAGTGACAGAATTCGGGCAGGGAATGTTAGTAATTCCAAAATTACTTCCTAGATTCTTTTCGTTCCAGGGCTTTTCTGTAGAAGTCACATATGGGCAAAACAAGAAGAGACCCTAGCGCAAGTGTTGGCTGACTTTCATTATTGTGTTCAAGAACACTGTCTCAAGGATGAAAGTCTAATGACCAACAACATCATGGAGGAGTACTTAACTTCCCCACACATGGTCTATGAAGCAAACAGGTGTCAGGGAAAACCCACAGTTTAAGTGGATGGGTGCTCCTACCATCCTACAACAGGGATAAAAACCATTGGCTGCCATTGGGAATGCCTGGGTGAATGAAATCCCGGAAACCTCTGCTGATTACAAAATAGGACCCGAAAGTGTATTACCCAAATTGACCTTTTACAATTAACCGTTTGTCCTGATTGACCTAATAATAGTGGTCCTAATTGACCTTCTGCACAATTAACATTTACCTTTATTTTACTATATATATATATATATATATATATATATATGGTGGGTTCGTGGTAATAAATAATCTAATGGGATTGAGTAGGAGGTTGCAGGGGTTTTTGGATTTAGTGGAGGTTGCAGGGGGTTCCCCCGCATATATGTCCTAATTGACCTTAATTTCGCAATCAATTGTGCAGAAGGTAAATTCTCCTGCGATCAATTTTGAAAAGGTCAATTAGTATACATCTACAGAAAGTAGTAATGTTGCAGAGTTGATGGCCATTCATCAAGCCATCCTCACTGCCATGCACCACCAAGTCAATGAACTGGTCATAATCACTGACTATGATTATGTCAGGAATAGGGTTGTGGAGCACCTGATTAACTGGAAGAATCAAGGCATGCTTTGTGCCAACAATAAACCCTTAAGGCATGCCAAACTGATCCGGTCAATTGACAATCTGGTGACCTCCAACGAGATCACCATAAATTGGAAGAGGATAGGTCATTCCAAAATAGAAGGGCCATATAAGATTGGGGATGACTTGGCTGACCAACTGGCTACAACTGGAGCCCTGCAGAGAATTTCATAGAAACAGAATCCCTACTGGGGGAATTCCAAGCTGCTGGTCACAAACTTGTGTGAATGATGAACTCTCGACTGCCCAGTGGAGTAATGATTCCCCCAATGCAGATTTGATCACTGCACAGAAAGAGGACCTGATCATTGGAAAATTCTATCAACACATTGAAGACCCTGTGAATTATCATCTAACAGAGTCTGATTATACTGGTTAAAAGGTGCTCCGGGTGTTGATGAAGTTTTCCAAGATGTTCTGGATCGAAAACGGTTTGTTGATACAGAGACCCCTATCTAGCTGTGACCAGTGGGGGGTACCTACTTCATTCTGGAACTTGATGGTGAACCACACCCATGACGTGGCCACTGTTGGTAATAGGGGATTTCACACATTACAGATCTTGCACAAGGTTGCCTGCTGGCCACACATCGGCCAGGACCTTGACACTTACCTAAAGGGGTGTGTTGTGTGTGCTCAATTTCAACACAATTCACTCACACAGAGAGCTCCACTAACAAAAGGAGAATGACACTGCCTTGGACAGATTTGCAAGTTGAATACATCAGTCCAGTGATTTGCTCCTCTAAAGGAAATAAGTATATGTTGACTGTGACATGCTTTTACACAGAGTCAGTAAAATGTCTTCCAGCCCCGAATTGTAAGGCAGAGACAGCTGCTGCACTAATGATCAACCACATCTTCTCTCATTTCGGCCTCCCACAAAGGATTGAGTCAGTCCGAGGAAGCCATTTTACTAGTGAGATGATGGTGCAGATGTGGTAGATTTTGGGTGAAAAAGAACACTTCATATTGCCTACCGCCTAGCCTCAAGTGGGGGGAGAGATGCAACAAGAAAATTGTGAGAATCTTAAAGAAGTTAGTGTCAACATCTGATTACTGCTGCCCTGATGACTATTAGGTCTACATCTTCTGCAACAAAGAAGTCTTCACTTGAGCTCATGACCAGACAGAAAATGGTGTTACCTCAGCATCTGCTCTACAGAATCCTGGAGCAGACACTGATAAATGCGCTCACTACTCCTGAGTACATTGAAATGTTAAGGACGCACCTCTGAATTCTATCATTCAGGGATTGCCTCACACTTAGGTGATATTCCATCCTACCAAGTGAGGATATCATATATGTATTTAACCAAAGGAAGGAAAAACAAATCGCTCTCAATGTGACATTCTTAGTGAACCTAATCACAAACAAAATTACCTGAAATTCAATTTTTAATTCATATTACAATTTCAAGCACAAATCACATAGACATTTAAAAGAAACATATATAATAACAAACATGTCTGTGTCATAAAATGATTCCACCTCACAATATACTTAGTTCCAAAATATCAGTGGCAAGTTTAGACCTTAATACATTTGAGTATTTATCTATTCAGTCCATCTATTTAGATAGTATTTGTTGTATTCTCCGATTACCTTTCCACTTGTAAAAAGTAAGGCTGCAGTGGAGTGTTTTTCAGTTGTAGTATGGCATTTGCAGTTGCTAAGTTACCACGATGCGTGATGTCATCGCGCTGTATTTGATGTGATGACATCATCGCGCCGCGCTCGGATGCGAATAAGTGTTTTCAATACAGAGGACCGTGGGGAGGACATGCACTTTGCTATAGCCTAGCCTGCTTTGCTGTTCGTTCCCACATCGGCATAATGTTTGCTGTATTGTGACCAAAATGTAAGGCAAAAAAATTAGTGATATCTGTGTTCGCTTCGCAGACGGACTTTCCTGTTCGCTCCGCGGACAGCACCCCGATTGGCCCATGGGCTCGCTGATTGGACGGCGTGGGGCGTGGAGCGCGTCAGATTTTCTGTGGCGCCCGCAATCTTGTATTTGCCGTCGACCGCATACAGCGTGGTGAAACTTGGATTAAAAATTGTATTTAGTGGAGTGTGTTGGTGTGTAAGAGTGTTTGGGGAGGGTGGGGGAGTATGAGATAGGTTCAATGTTTTGTTTTTTTATGTGCTATACGCTTTTGTTGTGTTCGATTTGTCCACGGAGAACACGGCTGTTCTGACATTTTGTAAATAAACTAAATGGTGGGGTGTTCAGAGGACGGAGTATGTGTCCTTTTTGTTCGCAAGGAAGGTAAAATTGAGCTAAAAACACTCGCGGTGTATTTAAATGTTCGTAAATACACAAACTGGGGGTGTCCTGAGGACGCTGTCCATATTGTAATATGTAAAGTTGAATGTGTTCTAAGAACACTTGCGGTTTCCCGAAATGGTTGCAATTACACAAAATGGGGGTGTTCTGAGAACGTTGTTTGTATTGTTCGTTGTCAGGTTGAAAGTGTTCTATGAACCCTCCTTTTGTCCGCTGATAGTACAATTTCCTATGGGCCTCACCCAACTTTTTGTCCACTAAAGAAACGATAAATCAGGCTGGTGTGCGCCGACATTATGTGATAATCCTATGACTGGCGCTATTGACCTGGCTGACTTGCTTTTGCGACACTAAATCATATCTTCCGCCCCTAAGCCTGACATTATGAAAGCATTCATATTCCCCGCCTCTCTCCGTGACGTTACAGGGTGCGTCATGAAACGCGCCCAGTTGTCTCCAGTCCTACGCGACTTTACACAGAACACGGAAGACAACACACATTATGTCACAACACAGCGCGCCAAAATTCGGAATATGAAACTGTGATTTAAAAGCAAACAGCAAGATTGTAAATTTTGTAAAGTACATTTATTTGACATCAAATGTTTAGAGAATATTCGGCGATTTGCATTTGTCTTTGTTGTCGATCCGCAAAAGTTCATGTTGAGCCACGCGATGTTCCTTTGTGGTACAGAGGGTGTTAGATCAGTTTAGAACACAGTGCGCCACAATTCGGAATATGAAACTGTGGTTTAAAAGTAAACAGCAGGATTGTACATTTGGTAAAGTACATTTATTTCACATGAAATGTTTAGTGAATATTCAGCGATTTGCAATTGTCTCTGCTGTCGATCAGCAAAAGTTTATTTTGAGCCACGCGCTGTTCCTTTGCGGTAGATAGGCTGTTGGTTTATCATAAAAGCAGTAAATGGTTGCACTGATAATCGGAAGGTTGGTCCAACAACGAGGCATTAGACCACCATAATGGTTGGTATGTTGCTTCTAGCCGCTAGTACTGCGTAAGGGCATGTTGGTCCTTGGCGATTGTCCCAAAAAATTGTGAGGGTCATGAAGTTGCTTACATGGAGCTGCACCTGGCAGTTGAAAAATCTATCCGCTGGAGTCTGAAAATCGTGACATTGGCAAAATGGGGCAACATACCTGTTTTAAAAAACATAAATTAGTCTCACCAGCCGATCTTTATTAAAAATATTCATTTTATTTATTAGGGCGTGAAACTATTTGCTAGCGAAGATAGTGCAACGGAGTATGTTAATAATAAAATAATAATATTTTCGCATTTATATAGCGCTAAGAACCGTCAGGTATCTCAGCGCTGCTTATTATTACCCACGGTGTGAGGTGCTCATTTACCGACCACGGAAGGATGAAAGGCTGAGTTTGGCCGTGCCGGGATTCGAACATTCGTTAGCAAGCTGTGCACAGATGTCAAAGCGAGCGCTCTACTCGCTGTGCCACTTGACCGGCTACAGTGAAGTGGCACAGCGAGTAGAGCGCTTGACCGGCTACAGACCCGTTAAATTATTTCTATTAACTCACCCTGTGTCGTCTGCCTTTTTCAGAGCCCTCTAAATGACAAGGGATCAATTCGGCGGTGATAGTGCGCGGTAGAAAACAATATGTCACATTGAATGAACAAGTACAACTTGACCGGGCTTTAATGCCACGCTATTGTTATTATATTCCGCCATAAAATAATCTAAAGGGTACTTACATTATAATTGCATTTTCCATTGTCCAAGTGTAGTGCAGTCCCGAAATACGACTCCGCGTGTGCCAACAATCTTTCTCAAAGTGATATAATATATAAAAGTGGTTTTGTTTCAGAAATTTCATCTTTAACGTGTCTTACGTTTTTGCTACACTTCTTCAAAAGAAGTCTTTCAGCACAATCTCTGTCTGTCAAGGTAAAAAAAAATAGAACCTTATACTGGGAGTCGTGGGCCTCTCCGGGCCGCGAGAAAAAAATGGAAGCAGCTGACCTTCACTGTGAACGAGCATAAATGCTTACTTTGCAACATTCTGTGTAAAGCCATCTGTGAGAACTTGCTGTTTACACTACATCTTTGTATATTGTTTGCGTGCTAATAAAAAAAGTTTGTTTAAGGGACGTTATGGTTCCAAGTAAAGCCGAAAAACCCCTGAAATTCACCAGTTATGGTAAGCTAAGCAACCATAACTCGCGCCACCACCGTGCACTGCTAAGACTAACACCCAGGACATTAAAGATGACATCGCAAATGTCATTGATGACATCACTGATGACATCACATGGCTGGCTCTCCCTTTTTTCCTTTACTGACATATCTAAGCCACATAGTTTTCTTCAGTAACAGTCAGGAAGTAAAAATTGAAAATGTACTATATTTGTAGACTTAGGGTCAAGTCAAATCAATCATATACATATAGGAAGACACAGGCTTGAAAGAGAGCAATCCTTTCTGTGCATGAAGATAATCATTAGGGTTATCAGCACTTTCTCATAGTTTTATATGTATTACTCTACCTTCCCTGTATATGCTCATATTTGTATACATTATACTCACTCTCCTTTCCTTTGGGTGCAGTCACATCATGTGATACACATACATATGGTAAGTAGCAGCTTTGATTCAGGCTGCAATCCAGGCTGAAATCTAAAAAGAAAATACAGGAAAATAGAACCTTTCTAGATCGAAATGGTGCTCCCCTTCAGATAAAAGGACATGATGCCAGATGTCTGCAGTATGGAGTCTCTGTGTTGGCCGGTGCAGCCCCAGGTATTTTATGATCTGCAGCCTACACTTCAAACAACAAAGGGACTAATAAAAACAAAACTCTAGTCACAGGCTGGCCCAGAATGGCAAATGGCCTGGGAACCAGAGAGATACAATCTGCCTAACATGAAGATTTGCTATTAATTTAAAAGGACTACTGTCATGCAACTATACGTCGTACTGCCTTCATTTTCATGTCATTTTTTTAGATCATTTCCTGACAATTTTGTTGAAATAAAAGTAATCTACCTGTGATTTAGGGAATTGTAATGTCCAGCTAAAAGGTGTTCCTGGCTGCTCTGAATATGTTCTGATTCTGCGAGTTGACAAACTGGTGGAGGGTAACATTAGGAATGTGTGGAGTAAATTGCATGTTACTAACGATTATGCTTTTTGTAAAAATGGCAGAAAATTGACAAACGCTGATACAAAATAGTGCAGACCCGACTGTCAATTTATTTAATTCATCATGATTAGTTGAGTCGGAAAATATATATATTATGGCAGTTACTAGTAAATTCTGAAGTTTTGCCATATAACTAATGTTTGACAAAAAGTTAATACGGGAACAAACTGGGATTTCAAATGGAAGTTGCCATATATCTGTTCCAAACTCAAAAACCAAATCCCTTGGGCTGGACTTGGGAGGAGAGAGAAGGATAATGTGTAATCCTGGTTGCGAGAACTCTTGCAGGCCACAGCCCACTATTGAGATCTTGATGGTGTCATTACTGGTATATAAAGGTGATGTACTAGGAGAGGGGAGAGAGCTGCTGTAAATTATCATTTCACATCTGCAAGGAAACACCATAGGATATTGCATCTGGGTGAAGCTGTCTTTTGCTGGAAAGTCCTAAAATCTGACTGGGTCCTATGGTGAAGAGCTGGGGACCATCCTTGAGGGTGCTTTCACCAGACCCCTGTCCCATCCTTCCAGAGGGTCCTCAAATGCAGTTGGCTTTCCTGAACCTTAAACAGAGGTTTTCAATGTAAGTAGAATTAACTCCTTTAAAACCAAAAGGTAGGGTATCTACTGGCCTTAAATCCTTTCTTTTTATAGTTGTTGGTGAGGGGGGCAAAACTGTTTAGATCCTTAGCTTATGTAATGCAAACATTAATTTTATTATTTCCCCTTCGCAGAACACCACAGGGTGATTTTTTGTTAACAATCGAAATTAACAAAGCTCATTCCCAGTGTGTGCTGAAGACTATAGACTGCAATTTAATTGAAAATCCAAAATTCTTAAATCATCCCAATTTTAATGTCAAACCTCCCCTAACATAGACCTTTAAGTGGAGGAGGGGCTGAAAATCCAAAATTCATAAATTATCCCAACTCTTACTGTCCAACTTCCCCAACACAGGCATTTAAGTGGACAGGGCTGAAAATCCAAAATGTGTAAATCATCCCAATTATTACTTTCCAATGTCCACAACACATAACATAAAGTGAGGGGGGTCTGAACATAAACCTCTAAATCACCCTGTGCTTATTTTAAAGCAAAAGTGGGGGTGAAATCATAATTGACATATGCATTTATTGCAATCTGTAAACCCTACTGCTAGTCTTTTAAGCACGCAGGAAAATCAAAATTGCACAGCACTACATATGTAAATTGCTTTTATTCATTCACCAGTGTTGTTTATTTCTTAAGTGAAATCTTTAGAAAGTAAATAATTGTGATTTTTGTTTTTCCCAACCTATTTGTATGATTTATTTCTGTAACAAGAAGTTTAATTGTGAGCCACAAAGAAGGTGGAGTGTGCCGTTGTAGTGTGATCTCCATCCTCAAATATTCAAATAAATACAAATACATTTCCTGTACCCAGGCCTAGTTCTTAGCTCACTGTGGCCACGGGGGAGATTTGTGTGACTATATACGTCTTCAGTAAGTCCAATGCTAAAACCCTTAATTGAGTATTGCAGGGCTCCTTGATTGGGTGTGGTAAGGAACTCCCCAGGTTAAAGGTGGTCTCAATATAACACAACAGCCATTAATATGAGTAGGAAAACTACATAATGGATCTGCACTTTGCTACATCCACCTAAGGTGGTGGTAAAGAATTCAAAATGTTGCCACGATATCAGAGGTTTTACACTTAGGTGAAGGGATGTGCTAGAATAGCACCTCAGACTTTAGGGACAAATATGTTTGTGATGTCGCCCCAAATTATTTTCATATTTCACATCAATCAACCTCTTAGCCATCTACATTTAGCACAGAAGGGTCAATACAGACTTCATTGCATTTTATTACGCAAGATAGTAGTCGTGTGATCGCTACTGCCACCATCCATTTCCATTCTAAAAAATTGAATGGAAAAGCATTTTATTAACATTGAAAGTCCTAATATTCCAGAGACATTAGTAGTAAAAGCAGTAGCAGTAGCAGTAGCAGTAGTAAGAATGTATTGGACACATGCCGTTACCAGGAAAATCAGTTTTGAGGTGCTAGGATAAATACCAGTACAACACAGTACAACAGTAGAACCATCAGATAAATATCTGCAGTAATCCATGGGAAAACTCAGCGGAATGTACACTTTGATGTTAGAGCCAATGGGCAAGGGTAATAATGGCACATATTTGACCACATTCCAAGTTAATGGTTCAAAACAAAGAAACTGAGCAATGGCTAGTAATAGATGCTAAGGTTCATTGTGTGTGGGTGTTTGCCAGGGCTGAGTCCTGGGACTTATTTTTTAGCCCTAGCGCTTATAGTCCAGATTTATTTCAATTACAATGTGGTGTAATAAACTGGCAGGTGACAATGATGGGCGCTACTACTGGTAATGCCATCTTACTGCTTTCACCAGCCTACACGACTTTGGTGCTGCTATTCTGCTGTAATAGTCAGCAATGGTGCAGCAGGGTGGATGGTTTCCAGGTGTCGCACAGCAGGAACCATGCAGTCAGGGCACGAGATGCAGTTCACTTAAGCGTCCAACCAAGCGCGCACATGTACAGATTCCGGACTCAGTATGACACTGGCTTTGTTGTGCCTCAACAGGTTGGGACACTTATTAGGCTCATGCAAGACCTTATTAAGCTGGGCATTTGTCCAACGCTTTAGTATAGGGATAAAGCACTTTTGCTCTATTGCGTGTGACTAGCCAGTCAACATTTTCCACTTGCCACCTATAGAAACAGAAGAACTTCAAACAACAAAGATGTGTTTAAAGAAGCAGTAAACATTTGTTGACTCATTTCAAGACACAGCTATTATGTTGTGTTATGTTATATGTATTGGTATTTGTATATGGCATATCTGCCACTATGTTGGATAGCCATCTCGCAGGGATGTAGAAGCCCTTTTTTTTGTATTTATAATATATGATATGATATTTTATTTATAGCACGCCTATACGCAAGTGTTTAAAGGCACGACGAGGCAAGGGGGGGGGGCCAAGGGAGGACAAGACAACGATCTTACTAGGCCAAGTGACATTGAGATCACGCAAGTGCGAGGGAGAGGGGAGGGGAAAAGTGGCAGTGGAAGGGGCGGAGGAGAAGTGTGGGACATAGGTGATGTGGGTCATCCATCTCAGAACTGGGGGTCTGCTAAATAGACCATCAGAAAGCTCCTTGCCAAATGCATAGTGTACATCTGTGTGCTGCTATATCAGTCACCTTGATCTGCAGCTCCTGCATTTCAGTGGAACAGTGTAGGTTTAGAGGTCAAAGGTGCCCTGTTTGGCAGCTGCTGTGATAGCAAAGCCACTGCTCATAAAGGCTGCAGTTAAATCAATCTGCACCTCTGATCTAAAACTGCAATGATTATAGTAAACTATTGATTAGTGACAAGGTCATCTTGAACTAGAAGCCATGCCTGGGTTTTGGTAAGGTGGCTGGCAGTTCACATAATTATTCAAGCTACATCTGATTTGCAGATTCCAGATGTCAACACTGTGATAGCAGGACACCCACGGTCACGCTGCATTTTTTCTTTTTCTCTACATTGCCAATATCTCCTGCAGCCAGCAGTACAATAGCCAGAGGGATTGTCTCTCTTTGAGGTCCGATAATACCTGTCTCAATCCAACTAAGCTCTCAGCAGCAGAGTCTTGGGAAACATGCCTCACCATTGCACATCCTTAACAAAAAGGGCAGCTTCACACCAGGGCTTGCATATCAAAGGGCCTTAGAAGTTGCATAATTGAAAGGAGCAGGATTAGACAGTCAGACTGAGCAGAATAGAAAAGAGGAGTAAAGTGCAGGGCTAGAGAAGGGGGACAGTTTAGGTAGCCAGGCAAAGTCGAGCACAACGTAGGAAGGATTGCTCCATCTTAGTTTCCTATTGGATTCACTTTTTTTTTCTTGCCCGCTCCACTTCCTGCACAGCAAAGCATTTTGGGTATGATATAAGAAAGGACAGGTCGCCTTTTAGCTTATAAGGACTGGACCCCTTATTGCAGGCTTGCTTTCATCCAATCCCCTGTGGTTTATGCCTATATAAGGAAGGAGTCACCCACTCCTTTGATTCATTTTGGACATTCATGGCCTCTTATGAAGATGTCATTTGGACCATGTTGGGAGAGCAGTCCTTTCCAAAGTCCTCCAACTGTTAGGGGAAAGAAGATGTTCCAATGCAGAGGCAAACTCTCCTCCCTACCCATCTCGAGGGCACATTGGGGATGAACTGCTGTCGAACCAAGACCTGCCTCACTGCCAGCTTAATTGCTACGTGGCTCCTCACTGGAGGTAAAGGACTCCTGTAGATTCTAGCTATTCCCCCCAGATGGGAGTGAAGAGAACAAGGTTCAACCACTGGCATAACGGGGGCCCCTGCAGCACCCACGGTGCGGGGGGGGCTGCCACCGCATGTGCTGGGAGAGAGCCACCTTGGACTTAAAAAAAACCTTTTTTTATTTCTGTAGTCACTCTGCAAGCAAAATGAAACCATTTCTTTTTGAAGTCCGAGGGCTCCCCGTACCCAGGACATGGAAGCCTCTAGGCTGGAGATCTCCATGTCATGGGCTGGGGGGAGCTCTATTACTTCAAAAAGAAAGTTTCTTTTTGAGGTAACTCTGCCTTCATAAAGCAATGATTTCCATTATGGTTCATTCCTTAACGGAAATAATTTCTTTATGAAGTCGGAGTGAATTCAAAAACAAACCATTTCTTTTGAAAGTAACAGAGCTAACCTAAACCGCATGACATGTGTGTGTGGGAGTGTATGGTGAAAGGGTGCAGACTGAAATGTCATAGGTGGATGCCTCTGTGAATGTATGGTGAAAGGGTGCACACTTCCATGAGTAGAGAAGGAGCCAAGTACCCCCACCTCAAGCATCTCGCCCGTATTGCCTATATGTTGGGAACCAGAGGGTGAGACATGTGCAGTAACAGTGAAAATACCGATACCAAGGAGAATCCTGGAAGCAAGGTTCCCATTGAGAAAGCCATACCTGCATACAAGACAGTATGATGGCCATTTGAATGAAACCCCAGAAGAAGCATGATAAAAGAGCCAAAGAGCAGACTGGTGACGTCATGTAAAGTAATATTGACAAACCTAGAAGAGATGCAGAGACAAGAAAGTGAAAATAGTCTATAAGGCATCAAGAGAGTATCAAAGATAAGTGACATCTCAGGCTCGAGATGAAGAGGCTTATGCTACAGAAACAATGAAGATTTCAAGTCATTTTACAAGTGTACAGATGCAAAGAAACGCAAGCAATCAAAGTTTTCTTGAGGCTAGATATATAGTGAATAGATTGCGGCAAGCGCCAATGTATACATATATAGGTGTAAGTAAAGAATGGATGTTTCCATCATTTGTTATAGCAGAGCTGGACTAGAAAAGGAAGGTCTCTTTTCCAGTGTGTTGCAGTTGAAAAATAATTTAATTATAGAAGTGAATCTCAGAAGGGCAAGGCTGGATCAGCCCCAAGAAGCCAAGGTCGTATCGGATTGGGATGAGCAGACATTAGTTACAATCGTGTGAAAGAATGAAACTCCTGTTCAGAAGACATGAACGAAAACAAGGAAGACATCAGAGGTTCTTTAAATAAAAGTATTTTAAATGCACCAGAGCTCAAATGTGTGGTCTTCAGTTAGGTGGAGGGATGGAACAGGACAAACATGGTGAACCACACCTACACAGGGAGGCAGAGCGCCTCTACTCCCCTGAATTCTCCAGAGCAAGGAACATTTCCAAGGCCAAATTCAAAGCCTTAATTGACGTGCAGACCACTGAGGTGATGATAGATGATATGCTAATTGGTGATAAGCTATGGTTATGACCAGCTCCCCAGCATCTGGAAGTCCAGCCTGCGTGCTGCTAATGTGGGTGGAAAAGTACTGACAGATATAAGAGTGCCAACCAATTGTAGAGGGTGGTGTAATTAAGAGCCCTATAGCTTGTGTAACCAATGGGACGTTGTGTATTTAGTGATGTTCATAGTGACTTGTTTGAGGGGCGGGCTCAGTAGTCCCACCTGATGTTGAAGAGCCTCTCACTTTTTTAGACTAGTATGGAACGTACACTTAGATGTTCCCTTTAAGCCTATCACATTTGCCACTAGGTTTTTGTAGTTTGCCACGTAGGATGATGTTAGCAAATATGTAGATTAAGGTCATCAATGATGAGTTTTTGCTATAAAAAGAATGTTTTTTATGAAATACATTGAGAGACCATGCTATGAGATGTCTGTTGATGTCTTTTGTACTCCTTGTTTTAGATAATTGATATTAAAACAGTCAACTTTGCCAACTTCCTGAGTTGTTTTGATTATTAACGTTTGAGTATCTTCTGCATCTCCATTCATCTCAAAGTATTGCTACCTCGTTTTACAGGGCTGGGTCGGCTGTCCTGGTTCAAATGTATAGATGGCTTACTGTGTGAGTATATTGTGAAAGGGTGCACACTTAAATGTATAGGTGGATGCCTTTGTGAGTGTATGTTGAAAGGGTGCACGCTTAAATGTATAGGTGGCTGACTGGGTGTGACTAAATGATGAAAGGGTGCAGACTTAAATGTATAGGTGGCTGCCTGTGTGAGTGTATGGTGAAAGGGTGCACACTTAAATGTATAGGTGGATGCCTTTGTGAGTGTATGTTGAAAGGGTGCACGTTTAAATGTATAGGTGGCTGCTTGTGTAAGTGTATGGTGAAAGGGTGCACGCTTAAATGTATGGGTGGCTGCTTGGGTTTGTGTACCTGTATGGTTAAAGGGTGCACACTTAAATGTAGGGGTGACTACCTGGTTGTGCCTGTAAGATGAACGGGTACACACTTACATGTATGGGTGGCTGGGTGTGCGTGTGTGCGTATGGTGAATGGTGTGTGTGCTTGTGTTCAGGGGCACAACAAAACTTGCATTTCAGGGGGGTGCTAACCCTTCAAACGTTGGCAGAGGTGCTAACTTCACGGGCGGTAGGGGAGGGGCAAACCTATTTGTGTGGGGGCATCTAACTTCTTTATGCATTCTAATGAGACTATTCTAGTGCAGCCTCAATGTTACAAGCAGTTAACTCTCTCCTTTAAGTTTGAAAGCACCCACTTATGGACTGCTGTGGGAATAAGCGGTTTCCAGTCCCCTCTCTACCATTCCAATCACTTCCCTGGCATGCAAGAACTAAACCCACATCAAGATTTCAACTGCCCAAATAATTATGCATTCGAATGCAGGTACTAACAGTGAAATGCTTTACGTTAGTAATTGCCATGCCTTTGTTAACGGCGAAACCCAGGTGTCTTTTAACATCTGTGTCCTGTCTGTCCAGCAACGTTTCTGTAGGTTAGCCAGGTCTAGTCAACATAGCCCAACATTTCAGGGATGGGTGCGGGGGGGCTGAAGCCCAGTCAGCTCAATAGTGTTTTACCACTACTTATGTTTAATCCCTTGGTTACCTATTGGTAATCTCCATTACTCATAGCCCTATTCTTCCTTGTCCCAGTACTTGTGCATGAGGCTCTTTGCCTAATACACAAGTACTGGGATGAGGTAGAGGGACATGGAGGTAATGCCTCGCTTAGTTACTTGTACTCTTCATTACTCTTAGTCCACTCTTCCTCATCCCAGTACTTACCTATGAGGCAAGGAGCCTCATATGTAAGCACTGGGTCAAGGAAAAGAGACGTGGAGGTGATTGTGGCCCTAGAAGCTGATTTTGGGGATTGGGGCAGGGGTTGGGAGGGAGAGGGGATCTGTGGGGGTGGGATGGGTATACTGTGACAAATCGTAATGGTCATCCATGCCCAGGCTAAGCAGGCATGATATGTGGTATTAGTGGCTACAGAGGCATTTTGGTGCAGCCAGTCTAGTCATTTATTAGTTTGCCTTGACTGTTTCAACTGAGCATCTGTGATCAAGCAGTCCTGCTAAGTTTAATTCCATGGCTAGACTGGCATTTGGGTGCTGCCAGTCTAGCCATTTCTTACTGCAGCATTGTATATTTTTCTGGGCATCTGTGATAAAATAACCATGTTAAGTGTTATTGCTTCGGCTGGCATTTTGGTGCAACCAGTCTAGGCATCTATATATGGCCTGGCATTCTTTACTGTAATATGTTATTACTCGTCTAGACTAGTCTACATTGTGCAGTCCGCTGGACATGTTTTCATTGTGGCATGGCATTTTTAATAGAAAAGCATTATATTAATTAAAGCATTAATGTTCCTGTGCACTGTTGGTTACTGCATGTATTGGATTTTTGGATTGGTGTTATCCTATAAAACAACTGCAAATGCTCTGGCTTTTTAGCCAATTTTTCTGAGAAAGTGTGCTGTATAATGCATTAAAACACATATTCATATTTTTCTCCTAGTGCGTTGTGCAGCGTACCCCTGCAGCAGCACATTGCGCAAGTGTGGTAATTTAGGCCAGCCCAGAGTGTTGCACAACCTGTGATTTGTTGCTGAGTGTTGGGGGGGCACCTCAGCATGGCTCGCAGGGAGGCCTCCAAATCGTGTTACGCCACTTGAGGGTTTAACCCTGTCCCTGAGCCACTGGATTTGGACTCAAAGCACCAGAAAAATCAGAGAAGTATGTTTCCTGCATTCTAGAGTATTGGCCCCTAATTGAACCAGAGTCAACTGTGTTCAAACTCATTTGAACCATTAGAAGCATAGGTGCTGCTTGTGGCACTTCTTTAAACCTCTCAGAGCTGCTGTTGTTCACATTAATTGAACCAGCTCAATGACGCATTGTAGTAAGCAGAGCATATTACCTGTTTGGCTCAAACAACCAGCTCACTGCTGCAGACAACTTTAAACTGCCACCTATTTGAACATCACATTGGACCATCAGGACCACAGGTTTGAAATGCAGGACCTTCACTCAATATGCTGGAAGCTTTGCGTCTCTCGTTGACGTGACCCAGCAATTTTCCAATGTCTCAAACTGACTTGACCTTCAAACTGACCCTGGTGAAAAGCACATTGCTCAAACACTGCCTTCGAACCGCATGCAACTACCCTTCAAACTGACCCGATGCCAGCTCACCACATGGACCATCCACACCTGGTTTGCTCCTCAAAGACAGCATCCCAAAGCCTGAAATGACACTGTTGAACAGCTAAGAACTGAACAACGTTGAACGTTGGGAACCTAGTTTCTGCTAAGCCACTGATTTGTACCTTGGTTATGAGACATATCCTTTTCATTGACAGTGTTTGTGATTTATTGCCTTTATATGATATGATATGATATTTTATTTGTATCGCGCTCATACACAAGTGTTTCAGAGTGCGACCAAGCAAAGGGAGGGGAACAAGGGAGAATAAAAACATCAGTTTTACTAGGCCCAGTGACATTAAAAATGCACAAGTGCATGGAAAAGGGAAAAAGGGGGAAAGTGGGAGGAAGCGGGAGAAGTGGAAAAGTGTGGCACAAAGAAGAGAACAGAATAAATAATGAGTGCAATAAATAAAGGCAATCAATAAATAAATAAAGGCAGAGGCAAGTGCATGATTTGTCAGATAGGGTATATCTGATAAGTGCAGAAGAGAAATGGGGGACTGTATGGGTACAGATATAGATCCCAGTGCAAGGGGTGGCTGAGAGGCAGTGCAGGATTGAGAGCGGGTTCCTGGGCCCTAGGGTGGCCAGGAGAATGTTTCCAAGATAGAAAAAAGATCAGCAGGGGAGAAGAGGCGCAAAGACAGAAGGGAAGAGGAAGGTCTTGAGGTGCTTCCGGAACTGGAGATGGTTCTCCTCATGTTTCAAAGTAGCCGGGAGGCTGTTCCAAAGGGAGGCCCCACCGAAGACAGGGATCTGTCCCCAGCTCATTTCTCTGAAAAACGGCTGACCCTGAGGGAGTTAGAAGTAGAGGATCAAAGGGCTCGAGAGGGGAGGTATTTACAGAGGGACAGTTGACGGTATTTTGAATGCAGGCCCCAGATAACCTAGTGGACAATACAGAGTTTTTTTTAAATGTAATCCTTGCATCCACTGAGTGCCATTGAAGGGATTTCAGAGCTGGAGAGATACGATCCCAGGGCGTAAGGCCAAGGACAAGTCTTGCAGTCCTGTTCTGGATTAGTTGTAAGGGGCGGAGAGTGGAGGCAGGTAGATTTAGAAAGAGGCTGTTAACAGTAGTCCAACCTAGAGAGAACCCGAGCTTGGGAAACAGTGAGCTTCTTTGGGAAGGAGAGGAAAGGCAGAGTACCTCTAAGGAGGTGCAGTAGGAAGTCTGACTTTCTGTACTTTCTGTATCATCTACATTCTACATGTTCTGTGTCCTTTCCACAGGAAAAAGTGTTGTAGTGTTTATATAGACGAATATTATTGCTTATAGGTGTGTTTATTTAAATCATATATTTTTTTATAGAACCTTGATTGAACAGAGTATACCTTCCTTCGTACCATGTTACGACAAAATGCAAAAGGAGGTATGTTTCTTAACTGTGTCTGTTTCAGATATGTGAGCTGGATCATTGTTGGTTTGTATTGTTAATGTCAAATCAGACTTGTCTTCTCAATTTGGTGAATGTTAAGCAAACAAGATTAGTTTGATTTCAAGACAAACTGACAGCTTCCTAGATGTGAACCATTACCTAATGATTAACTTACCCTCATGATGTGGCTGGTTATGAACACAAATGGAGAAGTCCCATGTTGCTGTTTTTGCTTTGTTAGAAATGAGTGCAAAGACACAGGTAAATCAGAGATTGAGGCAGTGAAGAAGGAACATGAAGACAAAGGTAAAAAGCATGCAAGCTGCTAAGAAGAGATGTGGACACTGAAGAGAACAAGCAAAGAGAGGTTGGTGCGTGAGTAGAGAATGAACAGAAGGATGTATGGATCGACAGGCCAGATTGGGTGAGGGATTTGGCCACAGTGGAGAGCAAACAAAATAGAAAGATGCAAAAATCAGGCTGGGGCAAGGTGCAAGCAGGAGCAAAAGAGAGGTCAACAGGCACTGAGATGCAAATGCATGCAATTTTCAAAAAGCCAACATGAGTCAATGAATTGCCGACAAATACACTTGCAGTTCATTGATTCCTATTGCTTTTTATATTTACATAGGGATCCGTTTCGTGCTCCATCCTGGCTGAAAGTCCTTTAACATTTACAGTGCAGTAAAGCTCACAGTGGAAGCAAATATGGATCATAAACTTGACCCCACAAATGGGGCAGGGGTTCAGAACTGCTTGAATTGTATTTGTATGTATTCAATTTATAAAGCACTTTCACCAATGCGCTTCCCAAACAAAAGCGGTACAAGAGAAAGGACCACTGGTCAGTGCTAAGCACATGAAGTGTAAAACAGGAGCAGTAAAGATGGAGTGATGGGGATGATCTAACTTTGAGTGCAAGAGTTTAGGGGCCAGTAAGATAAAAGAGCACAGGGAAGCTTTCGGATGGACAGTAGGAACTGGTTAGCAGAACAAAGAGACCTTAGGGGACTTGACATGACAGTATAGTAGAAAGATAGGAGGGGGCAAGACCCTGTGTAATTTTGTGAAAACATTGTGAGAAAATGAAAAAGTATACGATTGTCGCGAGTAAGCCAACAAACTGAATGAAGTGAAGAGGAAACAGAGGTATGTGGAGGGAGTGAACAAAGAATACAGATAGCAACATTGAAGATAGAATTTAGGGGAGCAAGCCGATAGGATGGAAGACCAAAAAAAGGAGAGAGAAGCAGTAGTCTAGCCAAGTGAAAACAAGAGTAGAAATGGGAAGCATAATTGCATGAAAGTACACGTAGGAACGAGCCTGGTGAATGTTGAAGAGTTGGGGCCTCATTACGCCGCCGAACCCGTATTATTTTATCTGCGCCTGACTTCCCGGTGCCACAGGCTCATTACGAGTCCTGTGGCCCGGGAAGTCAGGCGCCGGCCAAATTTAAGTCCCCACTCCGTAGAGTCCTATTGGACTCTATGGGAGTGGGGACATGGAAGCTCTGGCACTGTTAGCAATGGTGCCGGTGCTTCCTTGAACAGTCTGCCTACCGTGGCCGCAGCGCCCAGTTGGGTCAGACCTATCGGGTACAGCGGCCATGGCAGTCAGACTCAGAGTTTGCTGATCTGGAAACAAGGGTGCCGGTGAGGTTACCGGCACCCTTGTTTCCAGACCAGCAAATTCATAATGAGGTCCAGCCAATCAACAAGAGTTAGCGATAGCAGATATGTGGAGCAAAGGAATGAGTAGTGTCAAAGACGATACCTAAGTTATGAGCAGAGGGGCTGGAGGAAAGATTGGAGGGGGAAGAAATAGAGCGAGGGGTTAGAGGGTGAGGGACAGATGAAGATGGGAGGAAGGTTTCCATGCACTATGTGGGACAGCTGAAAGGGAGGTGAAGGAGAAAGTAAGGCACACAAAAGACAATCTCAGGCCCTTTCCCCAGGTTCAGGGAGGCAATGAAGAAGAAAAAAGAATAAAACAATGGAAGATAACCCCTTTGCAACGTCACCATGCAGCGCTGTAGCTCACTATACAATAAGTAAATAAATGCCAGCAAAGAAGCCTGGAATGCTAAGGCAACAATGCAAAGAAAACACCTGGGGTAATATGATGCAGATCATGAACCCATTGATTCACATGGAGTACAGTTCACCCTTCAGCTTTCAGCCTGCAAGACTACCAAAAAGTGTAAACTACAGATAGCATGGAAAGCTATCCATATAATCATAGGATGCTCCAGAAAATGGTCGTTGTCTATTGTGCTGCTCCTCTCAATGCCCCTCTGGAAGGCCTCCCCGCAATTACCCTGGCACTCCTGAAATGTGTCCTGCATGCTGCAGTAAGACTCATTAAAGGACTTCGCAAATTTAACCACATCACCCCGACCATCATCAAACTGCACTGGCGCCCGCTGCAACCCTGTATCATCTTCAATCCTGGTGCATTATCTATACAGCTATCATCCAGAAGTCCCCAAGCTACCCCACTGAGAAAGGTGACTACCATGTGTGGTGAATACAGGCAGCCTTCGTTACGGCTCATGCAACAACCTCTTACTGTGGTGATTGGTGCCAGCTGAATTTCAGAAGGGGAATGCATTGGAAAACTTATATTACACCATGTAGTGGTGGGAAGAAGGGATGGAAAGGGTGGGGGAGTGAGAATTGATTAATCTGAGCTGATTCATAGCATGTACTCCAGTGTGTTGCATGTGGTAAGGTCATCAATCATTAGATGCACGAATGGATGCCTTTCACCGACAACTATGTGTCGTGGTTGCAATTAGGTTTGACATTGTTGCCTTCTGTGTGTGGTTAGTCAGCATTGTATACATTGTTGATTCCATGGGTGTGGTGCTTGTTAGCACATCCTACAATGTTCACTTCATGGCTGCAGCTAATGGAGTGAACAGTTCTGGAGTGTGCGCACTGTGTGCAGTGTTGGAATACTGTCAGTATAGAAGCGGGAAGAGTTGAAGTGCATCTTCTATGTGCTTGGATACTGCAGTGTGTGAAGTGGGTGCAATACTCCCAGAATCTGCTAACTGTTGCATGTTTCCATGCATAGCTGTATTAAGGTGCAGAGATTGGGTAGCAGTGATGGTGGCTGTGGTACGTGTGTGGAGTGTTGCCATGTACGGCTGAATTACGTTGCAGTGGGTGTGGGAAAGACCTAGACTATTGGGTGCAAGGCCAAAGGCTGTAGGCCATGCACCCAATATTCTAGTCCTTGCCCACACCCACTGCAGCAATGCAGTTTTGACTGCATCTGTCAGAGGGGGCTCACCTTTACAGAATGGTTGTGGAGCACATTTTACTCTTCATAGAGCGCCAGAAGTGCACTGACATGCATATTTTGTTGCTTCCATGGGTGCGGTCATTGTTAGAACATCCTACAGTTTTCGGTGCATGGGTGGAGATTGTGCAGTGAAAAGTTTGGCTGTGTGCCCACTGGGTGCAGTTTTGGAAAACTGTCAGTATAGAAGAGGGTAGGCTTGAAGTGAATGTTCTATGTGTTTGGATTTTCTTGTTTGTGTAGCTTCCTGTGAGTAGGCCCAATGTTGTGAAGATTGTGTGGTCTGGTTAGCAGTGACACAATACTTTGTGAATGGAAGTGGGTAAGTCAGATGGGGAGAGGAGGAGAAAAATCAGACACAAAGAGAAAAGCTTTGAGGTGTTTCTGCAACCGGCGATGGTTCTTCTCAAGTTTCAGGGAGGCAGGGAGGCTGTTGCAGAGGGAAGCCCCAGCTGAAGAAAGAGATCTACCACCAACTGGTTGCTTGCAGAAGCAACTGACCCTGAGTGAGATGGATGCGGATGAGGGAAGAGCTTGAGCATGTCGATATTTAGGAAGTGAGAGTTGAAGGTATTGAGGCGCCAGGGCCCAGAAGGCCTTGTGCATAATGGAGAGGGTTTTCACCTTATTCCTCAAAGCCACTGGGAGCTATTGCAGACATTTCAGTCCCGGAGAGATACAATCCTGGGCTTGAGGCCAAGGACAAGTTTTGCAGTCCTCTTCTGGATGAGTTGCAGAGGGTGGAGAGTAGAAGCGTGCAGATTTAAAAAGAGGCTGTTGCGATAGTCCAGCCTAGAGAGAACCACAGCTGTGCAGATAGTGATCTTTTAGGAACTTGCTTTAGGTTGGTAAAATACATTCAGTGCTGGTTTTTGTGCCTTATGTTTAAGATGTATGTAGGAGATGGGTTAGTGGGGAAAACAACTTGTAGCATTGTCGGAAGGAAAGAAGAGAGTTTCTGTTTCGATATTACAATGTATGATATGGGCAAATGAAAACGTTGCAAGCACATACCATTGAAGTGCAACTTGATGGTAGGGGATGGGAAAAAAAACAGTATGCTTTTTCGGAGTGTAATGGACACTCAGTGGCAGATACTGTGCGCACAGGCACTTATAACAGATTTGCAATCATACTGCATAAAAAGTATTCATACCTCTATTTTGTGATGATGGGTGCTCATGTGGACGCACAGATCTTGCAATCTGTTACTGAACTTCCTACTGGACGTACTTTTGAATGACAAGACACTTGCAGACTGAATTTGTAACGGTACATATGAAGTATTGTGCAGAGCTGACAGTGTTAGATACTAATGTATTTGATGGCATTGGTGGATGCGTGTGTGACTATTTACCCGTACCCAATGAGGTAGTGGTGGACAAAAAAACAGTGGAAAGGGAAGAAGGAATGCTCCTGCTTTACTGGGGTGCGGACGTGCCACATTCTGCACATCTCACCATGCTGGCCAATGGAAATGGGACTGTGGGCATTATCCAATCAGGTACTGAGGGTGCGGTTCACAGGAAGGGGCAGTCATACAGTTTTACATTACTCTGCGTAGTGAGGCTGGCTGACATGGAGAAACGCATTATGTTGACTTTGGGTGATACCTTTGTGATGGATCTGCAGAAGTATGCCCTGGAAAGACACTTTGATAGCAATTTTGGTTTGGAAGAGTGGACGCATTGTGGTGCACTATCTATGACCACAGTTTTGCCGATATGCATGCACTTTGCAGAGACCTGGCCACTTTTGCTACTGTCAATGTTGTCATCATGGTCTACGGCAGCATGCATTTGGGTTATGTGGCTTGTTTAGGTTTGTTCGGTTGACTGAAGAGGTTGCTGAATGTTGTGAAGAGGTTTTTCCCACTGCCAAGGTGCTTTTCTCATCCATAACACCAAGAAGAGGACTGTGGAGGCTGCAGTATTGCGCAGTACCGTTTCTGGGTGTGGGATGTACGCAGAGGACTGTTGTACAGAACTGATACTGTTACATGGAGAGCTCTTCAATGTGATTGATTGATGCTTGTGGAACATTCTAACAGTACCCAATGATGGCGTGCTGGAAAGAAGAAAGTGAAAAGGGAAGAAGGTAAGTTTCTGCTTTATTGTGGCATGGCCCTCACCGTACTTGGGGAAATGCACGTTCCACATACTACCATTTTCAGCATGCTATCCATGAGAATGGGAAAGTGGGGTCTATCGCAACTGAGGGTGTGGGTCACAGGAAGGGCCGTTAATACCTTTCTCCATTACTGTGCGTATTGAGCCGGGCTGACATGGTTGCAATTACTTGCAAAGGCAATGTAGCACAGCAGATTTGGTCCACCATCACTTACAGGGAAAATCTACGTGACCTGCTACTCTGTTCTGAAAATCTACAAACACATTGCAGCGCAGCTCTGGGGTGTGGCCATTTGTAGGGCTACTGTGGAGAATTTTCACCCGCAAAACAGGCCTACATTGTTCAAAACATATATAAATGTGCAACAGCACATTGTGGTGTGTTGTGAGCGTGTACTTTCCAGAAAACACTACATACATTGCACAACACTGTACTTTTCCGATATCCAAGGGAACAGATTGTGTCCCCGCCATAAGGGCCCACGGGTAGCATGGGTGCGGTCGCATGGTGACATTGCCACTGTTCTCACTTGGGACGGCTGTCCACAGGACGCGTTTTGGGAAGCATACATTGTACGCACGTGCATAGGTGGCCTATGCACACCGTTGCCACTTCTCTACTGATTAATAGTGCGACACACGTCAACCGACCATTTTTGGAGATGGTGGGTGTTAATAGACTATAGCAGGTGTGATGTTTATCTGTATAGCTACAAGGACTATTTGCTGCTGAGTCATGACAGCATTAAAAAAAGAAAACAATACTACATATACACTCAGCAACAATTTAAATATTATTGTATACTTGCACACATTCATACACACCATTAGGAAAGGGAAGGGGTAGCAGAAGTGGATACTTATCGTGGGGAATTTGGGATTTGCACAGGTTGGTCGTGAGGGGAGGAAGGGATTGAGGCATCACCTTAACATCTCCCATCACATGGATTTTGAGGGGATGGCGGGCTGTAGCATGGGGAATGGGTTCAGGTGCAGATCTGCCATTGCTGTTTTATTTTGTCCATAATATACCCTTGTACACAATCTTTTAAGGCGTCACAATTGTTCACCAATTCTTCCATTTTGTCTTCCAGGTTGTCCATTTTGCTATTTACAGAGTTTCTTTCCTTTCCTATGCCTGTATGCTGTTGTGGAAGGGGTGCTGCGTGTGCTGCCTTGCTTTCCTTTCCAATATGTTCTCTTACAGAAAAGAAAATGTGTTCGGTGTTCATAAAGCAAAATGTACTACATCATTTATGTTTCACACTACTGTGAGAACCAATGGGGTTAGTATTGTAAGTCATTGTGTCATGACAGACATTTTCTTCCAACCACTGTAAGGTGCTTGCCATTGCTACGTCCAAAAAAAAGTTATGCTTCTGTACTATTGTATACTGCACCACCTGCGCAATTATCAGACAACATGTAGTGTGCTTCTACGTTGCAGTGATATCCTGGTCTTAGTACTTTCCCGTCCCTACTCTGGTCATTCGTTCTTTGTTTCCATGCATAGTAGCAGTGAGGTAAGAGTGTTGAAGGGAGACATCACTTCTGTTGTTGGCGTATTCCGTTATGGTGTAGTCCCTATGCCATTGTGCTGTTTGCTTCATAAGTACACAGTTTGCAGGCCTACTCTACCTTACCTTCCAATTCATGTACATGCTACTGCTGGCATATGTTCCTTGTGTTTGCTGAATGGTACCACTATGTAAGAGAGCCTGTGACTTTCTGAGCAGGTTGGATGCCACCCGATGTTTGCGACCAGACGCATACTCCGAGGCTGCTGTGCGCATTAACATGGTGCCCACAGGTTCAGTATGTTGTACAGTACATCTTCGAAAAGTAAGGTTTATCCTGCTAAAAACCTATGCAATTCAATGAAAAAACGTTGCTGAAGGAACATGGTGCTTAAGATGCACTAGTAAAAACCTATGAAATTCACTGACAAAAAACGTTGTTAAAGGGACATTGTGGTTAAGTTGCACTAGTAAAGGCCTATGCAATTCGCTCACAAAAAACATTGTTAAATGCAAACGGACGTTATGGGTAGGTTGCACTACTAAAAAGCTATGAAGTTCACTGACTAAAAACGTTGTTAAAGGGATTATATGTTTCACTTGCCCTAAGAAAAATCTATCAAATTCAGTGCAACAAGTTCTTGAAAAGAACATTACACTTACTTTGCACTAATAACAACCTATCAATATTATGGTTACAATTAAAACCAAAAAAAAACAGAAATTCGCCAGTTATGGTAACCTAAGCAATCATAACTCGTCCCACCACTGTGCACGGCTAAGACTAACACCGATGACATCAAACATGACATCACAAATGTCATTGATGACATCACTGATCACATCACATGTGCATGTAGTTTTCATGAAAAGCCTCCACAAGGGATTGTCATTCTAATGTTGCCAGAAAACTATCAGAGGTCGTTGGGATGACTATCATGAAATACATGCTTCATTAAGTAATGCATTGCTATAAACACCATTGCATTACAGAATTCTTTCCAGTAGATGCACCTCCTCATGTGCAAATGTAGACATTGTCTGCAGCATACACCATACAGGTTCAATATTCAAACTCTTGCCATGTTGGATAGTAAAATAATGAATGCTTTCGTTTCACCGTTTTGCGTACTGTGAAACGTGTAATAAGTAGCTACCAATCCCTCACTTACTATATAATTGTACTACTTCACACAAAATATAAAGATACCACAACAGATAGAAATGTAAGCATACACAGAGAAAGTAAAACTGCAGTATTAAGAGAAAGTGTTCTTAACCTAACTGCTTACCTTCATGCACAGAAATGATTGCTGTGTTTTAGGCTTGCTTCTTCCCCTATGCATATGTATCATATGATGTGACTGAACCCTAAGGAAAGTAGTGTAAGAACATATGCAAAGAATAAGGTCTACAAATATAGCACCTTTTGATTTTTGAGTTCCTGACTGTCAGTTAAGAACTGTACTGTACTGTAAGAACCTACTTGAAGGATACGTCTACAAATAAAATAAAATGTTTAGTTTCTGACTGTTGCTGAAGAAAACAATGTGGCCTAGATATGTCAGTGAACAAAAAAAGAGGGAGCCAGACATGTGATGTGATCAGTGATGTCATCAATGACATTTGTGATATCATGTTTGATGTCATGGGTGTTAGTCTTAGCAGTGCACAGTGGTGGGGCGAGTTATGGTTGCTTAGGTTACCACAACTGGCAAATTTCTGGGTTTTTTGGTTTTACTTGTAACCATAATATGGAGAGGTTGTTATTAGTGCAAAGTAAGTGTAATGTTCCTCTCAAGAACTCGTTGCACTGAATTTGATAGGTTTTTCTTAGGGCAACTGAAACATGTCGTCCCTTTAACAATGTTTTCAGTCAGTGAACCTCATAGCTTTTTAGTAGTGCAATTTACCAATAACATCCCTTTAACAGTGTTTTTTGTTAGAGAATTGCATAGGTTTTTCCTGGTGCAACTTAACCATAAAGTCCCTTTAACAACGTATTTTGTCAGTGAATATATATATATATATATATATATATACACATTTGTGATGTCATCTTTGATGTCCTGGGTGTTGGTCTTAGCAGTGCACGGTGGTGGCGCGAGTTATGGTTGCTTAGCTTACCATAACTGGCGAATTTCAAGGGTTTTTCGGTTTTACTTGGAACCATAACGTCCCTTTGACAACGTTTTTTCACTGAATTTCATAGGTTTTTAGTAGCGCAACTTAACCATAACGTCCCTTTAACAAAGTTTTTTCACTGAATTTCATAGGTTTTTAGTAGCGCAACTTAACCATAACGTCCCTTTAACAAAGTTTTTTCATTGAATTTCATAGGTTTTTATTAGTGCAACTTAACCATAACGTCCCTGTAACATTTTTTTTTTACTAAAATTTTAAAGGGTTTTATTAGTGCAACGTCACCATAACATCCTTTTCAATAGATGAAGACCACTAACATCTTATGTCCTCAAAGTAGGAACGCCGGGTGGTAAAAAAAACAAAAGCATTTTCCTTCCTACCCCGGGACGCCTGCGGCGTCCCGGTGTAGGAAGGAAAATCTTTTACCAAGTTGGCCACCATGGAAAGGGAAGGCGGGGTGTATAAAGAACACAACAGGGCATGAGCGGGGGGTGGGGGGGGAACAGGGGAGACACATGGGCATGAGCGGGGGGTGAGAGGGAACAGGGTACAAATGGGGCATGAGCAGGGGTTGGGGGGGAAAGGAAGGAAACACGGGGCATGAGCGGTGGTGGGGGGAACACGAGAGATACACGGGGCATGAGCAGCGGGTGGGGAGGAACATGAGAGAGACACGGGGTACGAGCAGGGGGTGGGGAGGAACATAGGGAGACACGAGGTATGAGCGGGGGGTACAGGGCACACACGGGACATGAGCGGGGGTGGGGGGAAAGGAGAGAGACAAGGGGCATGAGTGGGGGGTGGGGGAACACAAGGGAGACACGGGGCATGAGCGGGGTGGTGGGGGTAACACGAGGGAAACACTGGGCTTGAGTGGGGGGTGGGGGGCAACAGGAGACAGACACAGGGCATGAGCGGGGATGGGGAGAACAGGAGACAGACACGGGGCATGAGCGGGGGGTGGGGTGAGCGGGAGACAGACACGGGGCATGAGCGGGGGGGTGGAGGGCAACAGGAGAGAGACACGGGGTATGAGTGTGGAGTCGGGGGGTACAGGAGACAGACACGGGGCATGGGTAGGGGCAACAGGAGACAGAAATGGGGCATGAGAGGGGGGTGGGGGAACAGGAGACAGACACGGGGCTTGAGCGGGGGGTGGGGGGCAACAGGAGACAGACACGGGGCATGAGCAGGGGGTGGGGGTCAACAGGAGAGACACGGGGCATGAGCGGGGTGTGGGGGCAACAGGAGAGTCACGGGCATGACCGGGGGGTGGGGGGAACAGGAGACAGACACGGGGCATGAGCGAGGTGTGGGGGGAACAGGAGACAGACACAGGGCATGAGCGGGGGTGGGGGGGAACAACAGACACGGGGCATGAGCGGGGGGTGGGGAGAACAGGAGACAGACAAGGGGCATGAGCGGGGGGCAACAAGAGAGAGACACGGGGCATGAGCGGGTGGGGGGAACAAGAGACAGATGGGGCATGAGCCGGTGGGGGGAACAGGAGACAGACACGGGGCATGAGCGGGGGGTGGGGGGCAACAGGAGATAGATACGGGGCATGAGCGGGGGGTGGGGGAACAGGACACAGACACGGGGCATGAGCGGGCGGTGGGGAGAACAGGAGACAGACACGGGGCATGAGCGGTGGGTGTAGGGGGCAACAGGAGACAGACACGGCACATGAGGGGAACAGGAGACAGATACGGGGCTTGAGCGGGGGTGGGGGGAACAGTAGACAGACACAGGGCATGAACAGGGGTGGGGGGAGGGAGAGAGACACACGGGGCATGAGTGGAGGGTGGGGTGAGGGAGACAGACACACGGGGCATAAGCGGGGGGTGGGCGGGAGGGAGAGAGACACACTGGGCATGAGCGGGGGGTGGGAGGGAGGGAGAGAGACACACGGGGCATGAGCGGGGGGTGGGAGGGAGAGAGACACACGGGGCATGAACGGGTGGTGGGCGGGAGGGAGAGAGACACACGGGGCATGAGCGGGGAGTGGGCGGGAGGGAGAGAGACACACGGGGCATGAGCGGGGGTGGGCGGGAGGGACAGAGACACACGGGGCATGAGCGGGGGGTGGGCGGGAGGGAGAGAGACACACAGGGCATGAGCGGGGGGTGGGCGGGAATGAGAGAGACACACGGGGCATGAGCGGGGGTGGCCGGGAGGGAGAGAGACACACGGGGCATGAGCGGGGGGTGGGCGGGAGGGAGAGAGACACACGGGGCATGAGCGGGGTTAGGCAGGAGGGAGAGAGACACACGGGGCATGGGGGGAGGCAGAGAGACACACGGGGCATGAGCGGGGGGTGGGAGGAAGGGGAGAGAGACACACGGGGGATGAGTGGTGGGTGGGGGAGGGAGAGAGACACACGGGGCATGAGCGGGGGGTGGAGGGGAGGGAGAGAGACACACGAGGCATTAGCGGGGGGTGGGGGGAGGGAGAGAGACACACAGGGCATGAGCAGGGGTGGGGGGAGGGAGAGAGACACACGGGGCATGAGCGGGAGGGGGAGAGACACACGGGGCAAGAGCAGGGGTGGGCGGGAGGGGGAAAGACATGGGGCAAGAGCGGGGGTGGGCGGGAGGGGGAAAGACACAGGGCAAGAGCGGGTGTGGGCGGGAGGGGGAAAGACACAGGGCAAGAGCGGGGGTGGGCGGGAGGGGGAAAGAGACACGGGGCATGAGCGGGGGTGGGCGGGAGGGGGAAAGAGACATGGGGCAAGAGCGGGGTGGGCGGGAGGGGGAAAGAGACACGGGGCAAGAGCGGGGGTGGGCGGGAGGGAGAAAGAGACACAGGGCAAGAGCGGGGGTGGGCGGGAGGGGGAAAGAGAAATGGGGCAAGAGCGGGGGTGGGCGGGTGGGGGAAAGAGACACGGGGCAAGAGCGGGGGTGGCCGGGAGGGGGAAAGAGACACGGGGCAAGAGCGGGGATGGGCGGGAGGGGGAAAGAGACATGGGGCAAGAGCGGGGTTGGGCTGGAGGAGGAAAGAGACACGGGGAAAGAGCGGGGATGGGCAGGAGGGGGAAAGAGACACAGGGGAAAGAGCGAGGGTAGGGGGGAGGGAGACAGACTCACGGGGCAAGAGCTGGGGTGGGGGTAGGGAGGGAGACACACGAGGCATGAGCGGGGGGTGGGGGAAAGGGAGAGACACACGGACATGAGCGGGGGTGAGCGGGAGGGGAGAGACACACGGACATGAGCGGGGGGTGGGCGAGAGACACACGGACATGAGCGGGAGTGGGCAGGAGGGGAGAGACACACGGACATGAGCAGGGGGTGGGAGAGACACACGAGGCATGAGCGGGGGGTGGGGGGAGGCAGAGAGACACACGGGGCATGAGCGGGGGGTGGGAGGAAGGGGAGAGAGACACACGGGGATGAGTGGTGGGTGGGGGAGGGAGAGAGACACACGGGGCATGAGCGGGGGGTGGAGGGGAGGGAGAGAGACACACGAGGCATGAGCGGGGGGTGGGGGGAGGGAGAGAGACACACAGGGCATGAGCAGGGGTGGGGGGAGGGAGAGAGACACACGGGGAATGAGCGGGAGGGGGAGAGACACACGGGGCAAGAGCAGGGGTGGGCGGGAGGGGGAAAGACATGGGGCAAGAGCGGGGGTGGGCGGGAGGGGGAAAGACACAGGGCAAGAGCGGGTGTGGGCGGGAGGGGGAAAGACACAGGGCAAGAGCGGGGGTGGGCGGGAGGGGGAAAGAGACACGGGGCATGAGCGGGGGTGGGCGGGAGGGGGAAAGAGACATGGGGCAAGAGCGGGGTGGGCGGGAGGGGGAAGAGACACGGGGCAAGAGCGGGGGTGGGCGGGAGGGAGAAAGAGACACAGGGCAAGAGCGGGGGTGGGCGGGAGGGGGAAAGAGAAATGGGGCAAGAGCGGGGGTGGGCGGGTGGGGGAAAGAGACACGGGGCAAGAGCGGGGGTGGCCGGGAGGGGGAAAGAGACACGGGGCAAGAGCGGGGATGGGCGGGAGGGGGAAAGAGACATGGGGCAAGAGCGGGGTTGGGCTGGAGGAGGAAAGAGACACGGGGAAAGAGCGGGATGGACAGGAGGGGGAAAGAGACACAGGGGAAAGAGCGAGGGTAGGGGGGAGGGAGACAGACTCACGGGGCAAGAGCTGGGGTGGGGGTAGGGAGGGAGACACACGAGGCATGAGCGGGGGGTGGGGGAAAGGGAGAGACACACGGACATGAGCGGGGGTGAGCGGGAGGGGAGAGACACACGGACATGAGCGGGGGGTGGGCGAGAGACACACGGACATGAGCGGGAGTGGGCAGGAGGGGAGAGACACACGGACATGAGCAGGGGGTGGGAGAGACACACGAGGCATGAGCGGGGGGTGGGGGGAGGGAGAGAGACACACAGGGCATGAGCGGGGGTGGGGGAGGGAGAGAGACACACGGGGCATGAGCGGGAGGGGGAGAGACACACTGGGCAAGAGCAGGGGTGGGCGGGAGGGGGAAAGACACAGGGCAAGAGCGGGGGTGGGCGGGAGGGGGAAAGAGACACGGGGCATGAGCGGGAGGGGGAAAGAGACACGGGGCAAGAGCGGGGTGGGCGGGAGGGGGAAAGAGACACGGGGCAAGAGCGGGGGTGGGCGGGAGGGGGAAAGAGACACAGGGCAAGAGCGGGCGTGGGCGGGAGGGGGAAAGAGAAATGGGGCAAGAGCGGGTGTGGGCGGGTGGGGGAAAGAGACACGGGGCAAGAGCGGGGGTGGGTGGGAGGGGGAAAGAGATACGGGGCAAGAGCGGGGATGGGCGGGAGGGGGAAAGAGACATGGGGCAAGAGCAGGGGTGGGCTGGAGGAGGAAAGAGTCACGGGGAAAGAGCGGGGATGGGTGGGAGGGGGAAAGAGACACGGGGAAAGAGCGGGGGTTGGGGGGAGGGAGACAGACACACAGGGCAAGAGCTGGGGTGGGGGTAGGGAGGGAGACACAAGAGGCATGAGCGGGGGGTGGGGGAAAGGGAGAGACACACGGACATGAGCAGGGGGTGAGCGGGAGGGGAGAGACACACGGACATGAGCGGGGGGTGGACGAGAGACACACGGACATGAGCGGGAGTGGGCAGGAGGGGAGAGACACACGGACATGAGAAGGGGGTGGGAGAGACACACGGGGCATGAGCGGGGGTGGGCGGATTCTTGAGACGAGCGGGGCACGAGCGGGGCATGAGTGGCTGGTGGGCAGGAGGGAGAAAGGCACACAGACATGAGCGGGGGGTGGGCGGGAGGGAGAAAGACACACGGACATGAGCGGGGGGTGGGAGAGACACACGGGGCATGAGTGGGTTAGAGACGAGCAGGGCACGAGCGGGGCATGAGCGGGGGTGGGGGGGAGGGAGAGAGACACACGGGGCATGAGCGGGAGGGGGAGAGACACACGGGGCAAAAGCGGGGGTGAGTGGGAGGGGGAAAGACATGGGGCAAGAGCGGGGGTGGGCGGGAGGGGGAAAGACACAGGGCAAGAGCGGGTGTGGGCGGGAGGGGGAAGATCATGGGGCAAGAGGGGGGGTGGGCGGGAGAGGGAAAGAGACACGGGGCAAGAGCCGGGTGGGTGGGAGGGGGAAAGAGACACGGGGTAAGAGCGGGAGTGGGCGGGAGGGGGAAAGAGACACGGGGCAAGAGCGTGGGTGGGAGGGGGAAAGAGAAACGGGGCAAGAGCGGGGGTGGGCTGGAGGGGGAAAGAGACACGGGGCAAGAGCAGGGTGGTCGGGAGGGGGAAAGAGACACGGGGCAAGAGCGGGGGTGGGCGGGAGGAGGAAAGAGACACGGGGAAAGAGCAGGGGTGGACGGGAGGGGGAAAGAGACACGGGACAAGAGCGGGGGTGGGCGGGAGGGGGAAAGAGACACGGGGCAAGAGTGGGGGTGGGCGGGAGGGGGTAAGAAACATGGGGCAAGAGCGGGGGTGTGCGGGAGGGAGAAGAGACACGGGGCAAGAGCGGGGGTGGGCGGGAGGGGGATAGAGACACAGGGCAAGAGCGGGGATGGGCGGGAGGGGGAAAGAGACATGGGGCAAGAGCGGGGGTGGGTGGGAGGGGAAAGAGACACTGGGCAAGAGCGGGAATGGGCGGGAGGGGGAAAGAGACACGGGGGAAGGAGCAGGGTTTGGGGGGAGGGAGACAGACACACGGGGCAAGAGCTGGGGTGGGGGTAGGGAGGGAGACACACAAGGCATGAGCGGGGGGTGGGGGAAAGGGAGAGACACACGGACATGAGTGGGGGGTGGGCGGGAGGGGAGAGACACACAGACATGAGCGGGGGGTGGGCGGGAGGGGAGAGACACACAGACATGAGCGGGGGTGGGCTGGAGGGGAGAGACACACGGACATGAGCAGGGGGTGGGAGAGACACACGGGGCATGAGCGGGGGGTGGGCGGGTGGTAGAGACGAGCGGGGCACGAGCGGGGCATGAGCAGGGCATGAGCGGGGGGTGGGCGGGAGGGAGAAAGACACACGGACATGAGCGGGCGGTGGGAGAGACACACAGGGCATGAGTGGGTTAGAGACGAGCGGGGCACGAGCGGGGCATGAGCTTGGGGTGGGCGGGAGGGAGAAAGACACACGGACATGAGCGGGGGTGGGCGGGAGGGAGAAAGACACACGGACATGAGCGGGGGGTGGGCGGGAGGGAGAAAGACACACGGACATGAGCGGGGGATGGGCGGGAGGGAGAAAGACTTTGTGTGCAGGCGGCAAATCCCGCTCCTCGGCCCTCCGCTGGCCACCATGTGCCGATGGCGTGAGCGGGGGGCTGGAGGAAAAGGGAAGACACGGAGCATGAGTGGGGGTGAAAAGAAGGACACACGGGGCATGAGCGGGGGGGAGTGGGAGGAACAGGAGACGGGCATGAGCAGGGGTGGGGGACTTACTGTTCAGGCGGGATGCAAAGCCTCTCATGCGAGGAACAAAGATGGCGGGCATCTCTGAAGCCAGATGCACTGCACGCTTTCACCGCATCCAATGAGAGAGCACGTCAGATGTCCACGGACATCACGCAATCTGCTTGCCCAATCACTGTCCTGTCCGCGGAGCGAACAGCGAAGTGTGTCCGCGAAGCGAACACAGATATCACTCATTTTTTTCACTTACATTTTTGTCATTTTTTAAAAAACTACTGGACGGATTTACACCAAATAAAGCAAAACACGCTTTCGGGACCAAGCCGCCGTTCCTGCCGCAAATTTGGTGTAAATCCGTCCAGCGGTTTGGGCTGTAGATGTGAGCAAAGTTTTTTCCCATTATGTCTATGGGAAAAAAAAAGTTTTGGGACCCCCCCTATAACCTTGCCCCCCCTGGACGAATCCTCACCAAACTTTGCAAAAAAATTCAGAGTGACCAAAATACTTTTTTTTTTCAAGAAAAGTGGATGCCATCCTCAAATGGCCATCACCTAGCTCTGTAAAAGGGGTTCAAAGCATGCTCGGCTTTGCCAATTTCTATCGCAGGTTCATCCCGGAATTTTCACGCGTGGTACAACCCATTACTGCACTCTTGAGGAAAAATAAATGTTTTGAATGGTCTGAAGAAGCTGAGCAGACCTTTCAGGATTTAAAAGCTAAGTTTACCTCTGCACCTATATTGAAACACCCGCGTCCAGATCTCCCTTATGTCGTCGAGACTGACGCATCCAGCCTAGCCATGGGAGCTGTCCTGTCCCAAAGAGATCCCGAAACCAACCAACTGCATCCCGTAGCATTTTGGTCCAGAAAATTCTCGGCACCCGAGGTTAATTATGCAATCACAGACAAAGAACTGTTAGCCATTAAGTCCGCTTTTAAAGCCTGGCGGCATTATCTGCTTGGCGCTCGACATACCATCACAGTGATCACCGATCACCGGAATTTACAGTATTTGAAAACCGCCAAGGCTCAGTCATCACGGCAGCTCCGATGGGCTTTTTTTTTCGTTGAATTTGATTTCGTGATTACCTATCGACCTGTCTGCAAGAATGGCAAAGCACACGCCTTATCCCGAATTGGAATTGGAGAATCTGATACAAACTCAGAACCAGTACCAATAATTCCCGAACAGAGGATTCTAGGCATGACTTTGTTACAGACGCTTGAAGACATTCAAGCCAGAGTGAAACAACTCCTGGACCCTACAACCTTACAGGATTGGATACAAAAGGGATCAGCTTTACCATAGATAATTGTTTACCTTATTTCCAAGGACGCTTATTCCTGCCACATAAGGAATTACACAAACTAGTTATTTCCGGTTATCATGATACATTAATAGAGGGACACCCCGGTATTGCCAAGACAGAGGAAAAGGTGAAACGACAATTTTGGTGGCCCTCTTGGCGAAAAGATGTTAAATCTTTTGTGATGTCCTGTGGTGTTTGCGCCCAAAATAAAAGTCAAAAGAAAAGACCAGCCGGTCTCCTTCAACCTCTAGACATACCGCCAGCACCCTGGCACACCCTATCAATGGATTTTATTACGGACCTGCCTCCTTGTTCGGGGTACAATACTAGTCTGCTAATTGTGGATTTGTTTTCCAAAATGGCCCACTTTATTCCTTTGAAAGGTTTACCTTCAGCTTCTGTCCTAGCCAAAGAATTCCTCGAAAATATTGTTCGGCTACATGGATTCCCATCTATACTAATCTCTGACCGGGGAAGCCAATTCATTTCCCACTTCTGGCGCAAATGTTGTCAAATGGCACAGATCGACGTAAGATTATCGACCAGTCACCACCCTCAGACCGATGGTCAGACCGAGAGGACAAATCAGACCCTTGAGCAGTACTTACGGTGTATGTTACAGCAATCTGAAAGCAACTGGAAAGACATTCTTTGGATAGCCGAATACGCATATAATAATTCGGTACACTCTGGAACTGGCCACAGTCCTTTTTATACTATGTTTGGGCATCACCCTCGAACCTCAAACCTTGACTCACCTCAGAACCTCGGAATGCCTGCAGTAGAACATCTGCATTCTACAATTACCCAAGCCTTTAAAGAGGCAACTACGCATTTACAACAAGCCAAGAGAAAATACAAAGAGAATGATGATCTACATCGGAGTGAAGCACCTCCGTATCAGATTGGGGATCAAGTGTGGTTAGCTACCAGAAATTTACCACTCAAAGGGCCTCGAACTTTTAACCCAAAATATCTGGGACCTTATTCTATTACGGCAATAATTAACCCAGTGGCTGTTAAACTTGATTTACCAGCTAGTATGTGAATTCACCCTGTTTTTCATGTGTCACTTCTGAAACCAGTGGTACCCGGAAGCTGACTACTCAAACCTCCAGAACCTATTCTAATAGATGGGGAGCCCGAATTCGAAGTGAAGAACATTTTAGACTCATAAATGTTTAGGTCAAAACTGTTCTACCTAATTGATTGGAAGGGGTACCGACCTCAGGAGAGGTCGTGGGAACCCAGCGACCATGTGCATGCACCTCGATTAGTCAGGAAATTCCACCGACTCTTCCCAGACAAACCAAAACCCCCGGAGGGAACAACCTTGGGAGGGGCCTTGGGGGGGAGTGCTGTCATGATGCCCGCTTCCGGGGAGCCGGTTCAAGCCCTGCGTCCCCGAAAGCGGACATCCAGTCCCCTAGGAAGGACCCAGCAACCCCATATAGGGGCCCTTTGGACAGTGTCCTGGCGCCTATGGCACCAGGCTCATAAAAGACATCAGTCCTGGCGCCATAGGCGCCAGGCTCATTATCGGAGTGCTTGGGTGCACTTACCATGCTGCAGGATCCCGGCCTCCTTGAGGCCTGAAAGGAACTATTTTACCTGTGGGACTAATTTACCATCCGGGCGTGGTCGGGGAAGGATACATACCTGATTGGAGGAAGGATACATACCTGGAACTTCTTCCAAGGCTATTTAAAGCCCACCCGAAAAGCCACACGTGCTTCGCGTTGTTCTGCATCTAGCAGCTGGACGCTCACCGTGTCTGCTCCTGCATCCTGACTTCTGCCACGCCTGCCAGCATCCTGGATCACCTGCAAAGGAAGAGAAGAAGAGAACAGAAGAAGGAAAAGTCCTTACCTGCTAAAACCGCATCCCGGAGACCTCTCGCCGACAATCCTGAAAAGGAAGACTTTTATTTAAAAGCTCTTTGCGTCGATCGCCGCAGCGCCGCATTCCACCCACCTTTACAGGGCGCCTCCATGTTCAGCAGTGATCATCTGGATTCGCAGTCACGCCCCAGCGCCTAGGGAGAAAAAGACCAGAACAAAAGGTGAGAGAGAGAAGGGAATAAGGAAAGCTAAATCTCCATGTTAAGACTTACCTGTTGATTCATTCCCTCTCCATTTCGGGTCCGCGCCACATCCTGGCATTTCCGGACCCCGGCCCCTAAGGGGAAAAAGAAACATCAGCGTTAATGAGCGAATGAAAAGACATTACCAAAAAACGCTCATTAAAGACTTACCTGATTTCTACAAGGATTTCACCTCTCATCTCGGGTCGGTGCCTATTCCCCGGCATTCCGTACCCCGGCCCCTATGGGGAAAAAGTCACTAGCATTAGTACATTAATGCATGGACACAAGGGGAACCTCTTATCAAAAAACTTACCTGGAAGCCAAGCAAGTTTGGTTCTCACCAATCCGAAAATCCAGTGAAGTAACTGGATACCAGCGTGCCCCTGCATCAGAAGCAGGATGCAGAGCTCGTCCTTCCAGACCCTAAGAAGGATACTTCTGCGAGCCAGACAAGCCAGATTTGGGGGCCCGGTCCAATCCGTCTTCCGAACCCTGCGCATCACCTTAGAAGAGGTCACAGCAGCGCGAACCAGGCCAGCGCCTCCGTGGGAGTCAGGTGAGCGTTACAGCAGGAGATGCAGGTATTCTTGCTGACCGCGCACCCAGTACAGATCCATCAGAGCCGCTGTTACTTTTATGAGGTCTGGAATGAACATGTTTTGTTATATTTGTTATTGTTGCCCACAGGAAAGGTTGCTTGCCATTGAAAACAAAACTGATGTTCTTCGGCTGGTTGAACCCTTACTGGAGTTTCACGTGTTTCATTCCATGTCAATTTTGATATGTATTCATTCCATATTGTGAAACAGTTGTTATCGATGTTCCATATTACTTCTTCTCAAAACCCTGCCAAACCCCCTGCCACATAGCTCACCACCGTTTAATCCCATCTGTTTGACATGAACAACACTTTGTCTAACTTTAACATGGGCCGTGGCTTGCATTGAGGTGTACTATTTTTTTGGCACATTTTTCTCCATCTCTGTCCATTAGTACAACTTGTACTGTGTGCCTCTTGAACATACTGCAAACCAGGCACAGCCCTAGATTAACCAAACACTGGGATTCCAAGGGTGACATTTACTGGGGCATTAACATCTGGGGCGCTCTGATGCGTGGGGAATGAGGGAGCTGGCATAATAACAACTCTCATTATAACAATCTTTCCCCACTGTGCTCATTTGACACTACAGACAAAGAGTTAGCACCATGCACACCGAAGAGTATCCTGATTTTTTAGTATAGTCTGGTATTATATTCTTGTAATTATTATATGTAGGTCAAGGCGCGTGGGAGAAAAATAACAACCCTATGGGTTGTGGAAAACGTATGAACAAGATAAGTTGCCTGTTAGGGAACTCCCGTCCCCTGCACACTGTCTGGGGCTATCTAGCCAAATCTTTCAGGATATGTGGTTAAACATTCACTATAATTCATTAGTTGGCTTTCTAACATTGCATTACTTAAGTAAAATTCTAGGCATAGCTTAGTTTGATCACTAGGTATAGTAACAACAATTCCTTTTTCATTTTTTTAACTTATGTACAAAAGACAACTAATTTCTTCATCTTTAGTTTGTTCAGGATTTATTGGTCCAAGAAAATTGCCCAATGTGTTTCGAGAATGGTTCTCTTCTTCAGGTGCTGTGTTATATAAATCAAACTTTCAATCTGGTAAACAAATTAGACAATATTCTAGATTAAATCCATGGTACAAAGTGGATTGTTTTGCATCATTTCAAAGATGTGTTGCTTAAACAAACAAGAAATTATAATTTAGTCTTATAGTCTTTGGCATCATCAAAAAAAGGTTTAATGAAATTGTCATCATGTCGAGTGTTAAGAATAGAACACAATAGAGCAAACTGGTGTTAATGACTCAAGGGGATTGTGGCCATATCGCTCTATATCTGTCATTTCTTCATATCAATTGTTTATGGCTGTTTAGCCACGGTAAATGAGCTAGATAGCTAAGGGATGTTGTGACACCTAAAGATGGTGAAGGTAAAAAGAATGCTTACCCTGTTCCTTATTCATAGAAATCGAGTAAGAAGAGGTGTTCTTCCTTCCTTGATATCAGGTCAGGAATGGTTATATTCTAGGGTTCACCAGGAGTCTCTAGGGCATATTAATATGACCTGTATAGATAAATAGTAAACCATTCCGAGTCTTTTATTGTGGAGTACAACTTGTAGTTCTGGTGAGTTAAATTTTGAGTAATCATTCATAGTTTCCTAGTAATAGTGTAAATAAAGTTTTACTAGGCAGTGAAGATTATATAAAGTCTAATGTTAAAATAAATAAATAAATACAATTTTGTTCGTTAGAGAGGGAGAGATCCATAAGGATGGAAAACCTTGTATTATTAGGTTCATAATGATCAAGAACAGTGTCTAGAAATACTTACTAAGCGGTATTCTTCTAAAGAGATGAAGAAGAAATTTGTGCAATGACCACAGGAATAGTCTGCCAAATAAGCGTGATGTGGTAAATGTTCCCGCTGTAGTCACAAGGGTTTCACCATTAGCGCTACAAACCTCCTGGGAATCAAAAGATCCCGGGTTAGTGCCCATGATTACTATTAAAGTGAGTAGAACAGAGGTATTTTTCAGAATGGATCTTGGGTGTGTGGACTACTGATATCGATTAGGATGTTTAAAGGATTGTAAATAATATGGTGTCATTATAGAAAAAAGTGAACAAATTAGATCGTAATGTTTGTGAAGAGGTATTCAATTGGAAAAGTCTAATCTTGAACTTATCTTTATGATATTAGTCATATTGTAGGGGTTATTCTCATAAAAATGTAAAATATTGATAAGCAACACCCTGCCATTGAGGGGATAACTGTCTAAAAAACTACGATCAGACACCATATGACTTCTTAGCATGTTAAAAAGGTCGTGCGATACTAGGCATTAGTAAAGATATATTAGAGGAAATATCATCCGAAGTCTGAACAACTTGTGTTTGTCATAAACTGTGATTGTCCACTATTGGATTATTATACATGATTCGGACAACGTCAGATATAAGGTATCAGCCAGGTTACGCAACTAGAGCATACTTGTAGTAATTTCACTGTCTCATATGGAGTTCACAATCTAGTCACTTGTGTTGCCACTAGTGAATGTTGTCATCATAACATTTACTTTTCTTAGTTTACAATCATACTAAATCATTTTGTGATTAATTAGCACTGTATCTAATTTCACCAATGTGACATATACAATCAATTAGATGAGACTCCACAACATTACAAATTCACAGATTCCTTAGTATAACTTGATGTAGTTGATCCTAAATGGATAAGATAGACACATTAGTAGGCATTGAAGTCTGTAACTTCATAACATTACAAAATCCTTACTGTGACGTAATGTGGTTGCTCCTATAGAGCCAAAGCAGATGATTGATGACCATTGGAGTCTGATTTATAAAAAGGAACCCAAATAGTATTCCTCATTGAGACCATGTGGTGCTAGTGTTTCAAGTTTATGTAACCAGAACAGTTCTCTCTGGGATAATCTTTTGGCTAAATCACCACCCCTTGGGAGCGGATGGATTACTTCCAGTATTGCCCATCTTAGTTGGGTGATGTTATGTCCCTTCTCCTTAAAGTGTCTGTATACTGGTGACTTGTTGTTGCAAGTTCTAATATTTGATTTATTTTCCGCCCAGCGTTCCTTTGCTTTCCGGATTGTCTTGCCCACTTAATATTTTCCACAGGGGCATCGGAGTGTGTAAATCAAATTCTTACTGTCACAGGTCGCAAAGTGCTTTAGAGGTATTTTTTTACCACTGCTAGGGTGTCTTATATGGTCCCCTTTTATGATGTTACCACAATGTTGACAATTCAAGCATGGGTAAGTTCCAATTTTTTGTCTCCTTAATGTGGTTTGCATGTTTTTTTTTGGTCTTTCAGCTCTGATGAGAGTGTCCCTAAAGTTTTTACCTCTCTTATACACCAACATTGCCAGTTCAGGAAACAAGCGATTTAAGTTGGGATCGGATTTGATGAAGTCCCAGTTTTTGGTGATGATTCTTTTTATCTGAAATTTCAGAATATGAATTAATCTTGTTGTTGTTTTTTTAGGTTGTTCCTCCAGAGGTTTAGTCCGAGATAATGGTTCTGTACGTAGGACAGCCTTTTCTAGTATTTCATCAGGGAATCCTCTTTTTTGAATCTTTGTTTCATGTCCTTGTATTCATTTTGAAGATTACTTGTATCAGAGGTGTGTCGGGTGGAAGCTCCCAAAGTGAAGTGTGTTGTTGGTGTCTGTGGGTTTTCTATGGATGCTGATGACTAGGTCTGTACCCACTTTCGTGATATTGACATCCAAGAAATGTATATTTGGTTGACCGATTTCCAAAGTGAAAGTGATACCTTTGTGGCATTTGTTTAAGTAATCAAAGAATTGTTGGAGTTCTTCTTCAGTCCCTTGCCAGATCCCAAAGATGTCATCAATGTAACTTTTCCAGCAAATAATTTTGTTCTTCCATTGGTCTTTGTTCAGTACATATGTTTGTTCGAAGTGGAACATAAAGATGTTAGCATAGGCTGGTGCTACTGCTGACCCCATTTATGTCCCAGATTTCTGCAAGTAGTATTTTCCTTCATACAGGAAATAGTTTAGTAGAGGATGATGTTTATCAGCTCTATTGCAAATACTTTTTGGATCAAGATGTTGTGATGGTTCAAAAGGAACCATTCAAGTGCCTCTATACCCTGGTTGTGGGGAATAGATGTGTATAAACTATTCACATCAAGGGTGAATAGGATCACTGAGGGATTGTCAATCTGTGTTTCTTTGAGTAGTCTTAAGAAATGGGCGGTATCTTTTAGATATGTTGAGGATTTTTGTACCGATGGTTGTAGGGCTCGATCGAGGTAGATTGCCAATGGATGGAATATACTTTCAGTTCCTGTTACAATTGGCCTCAATGGTGGGTTGGTTTTATTTTTCTGAATTTTAGGTAATGAGTAAAAAACCGGTGTGACTGGAAATTTGTTAATTAGGAAATCACTTGTGTGGTCCGTGATCCATTCCATATCCAAGGCTTTCTCAATGGTCTTCTTAACTACTTCTTTGATGGACAATATTGGGTCAGAATCTAAACCCAGGTAAGTACTTTGGTCGTTTAACAAGTTCAAACATCCTTTGTTATAAAATTCAGTGTTCATTAGTACCAGGGCTCCCCCTTTGTCTGCTGGTTTTAAAGTGATGGATGAGTCCTCGGCCAATTCTTTGATTATTTTAAGTTGGTGTATCCTGATATTTGTTTTGTTGGTGGATGAGTATTTGATTTGTCTAAGATCTTTCACTGTTTTGAGGTTAAAAGGGTTGATTATGGGATCGTTGATTTGAGGATGGAAAGAGCTTTTGTTTCTTAATTCCAAATATTCACAGGTTTTCCTTTTTTGGCTGTTTCGGGGAGCGAATCAAAAAATACTTTCAATTCCATTTTCCTTATTAACTTAAACGGATTGACTTCTTCTTCAAACATTGTGGTGTTGTTTGTTGGAATGAAAGATAAGCCCAAATTGAGAGTGTCGATTTGAGTTTTGATTAGTTGTTTAGATGAGATGTTTAGTACAATTGATTCAGTTATTTGTTCTTCATTCTTTGTTTTCTTTTGCCCTCTTCGGGCCTTCCTCCTCCTAAAAAAGGGGGTTCAGGAATGGTTGTGGGTGCTGTGCATGGATGTGTTGATGCTGGTACTTCTGCCCCAGTTGTGGGGGTACTTGTTTGGCTTGTTGACGGTGTCTGGTTTGCAGTCTTTTTTTCACCACTAGTAATAGCGCTACTCTCAGTATTATCTGCTAGTCCGGTCGGTTTTTATGGTCTTGTCGATGCAGGTCTTTGATAATTATAAAATTCTTGCCACGTATATACGAGATCACGTGCGTAATCTAAGGTATCAAGCCAAATATTTCTGATTTTCCTATGTTCTATTTCTCTTTTGTATCTATCAAGTTTTCAGTTTGTATCTTCTAAGAAGTTGTTTAGATCATCTGTTGATTTGAGTTTAGACAGTTATTCTGTTAGATCTTCAATCTCTTCTTTAATGGATGACAAAGATTTCGCTAATTCTTCGATGGTCAAAAGAATAAGGTCTAATGAACATTTGTTCAAGATTTGCTCCCAATGTTTCACAACAATTTGGTTGTCTTTACATAGAGTTGGTCGTAAATAGACCCTTAATACTCTTAGGATCTTTTTGCTTTTATAATATTGTGCAAGGGTGGTTGCATGCAATTTTTGGGAGATCTCCCTCCTAATCAATTTCACTAATTTAAAGTTACGTCTGTTTGGATTATCATCACCTGATGATTCTTTCTCTGTGTCTTTAATGAGACCTAATATCCGATCAGCTTCTTCTTCGCTAAAAGCAAAAGTAGTAGCTGATTTGTCTGTTAATGCATTAATTTTAAAAAATTACATATTTCTATGGGGGGGTGCAGGTGTATGTTCATGCCAACCCTATCAATGGTAATACGGATATGGATCTCTCCCTCTCTAACGAACACAATTTTATTTATTTATTTAGTTTAACATTAGACTTATAATATATATATATAATCTTCACTACCTAGTAAAACTTTATTTACACTATTACTAGGAAACCTATGAAAATTGAACTCACCAGAACTACAAGTTGTACTTTATAACAAAAGACTCAGAATGGTTTACTATTTATCTATACAAGTCATATTAATATGCCCTAGAGACTCCTGGTGAACCCTAGAATATAACCATTCCTGACCTGATATCAAGGAAGGAAGAACACCTCTTCTTACTCGATTTCTATGAATAAGGAACAGGGTAAGCATTCTTTTTACATTTACCATCTTTAGGTGTCACAACATCACTTAACTGTCTAGCTCATTTACCATGGCTAAACATCCATAAACAATTGATATGAAGAAATATCAGATATAGAGAGATATGGCCACAATCCCCTTGAGTCATTAACACCAATTTGCTCTATTGTGTTCTATTTTCAACACTTGACATGATGACAATTTCGTTAAACCTTTTTTTGATGATGTCAAAGACTATAAGACTAAATTACAATTTCTTGGTTGTTTAAGCAACAAATGTTTGAAATAATGCAAAACAATCCAATTTGTACCATGGATCTAATCTAGAATATTGTCTAATTTGTTTACCAGATTGAAAGTTTGATTTATATAACACAGCCCCTGAAGAAGAGAACCATTCTCGAAACGCGTTGGGCAATTTTCTTGGACCAATAAATCCTGAACAAACTAAAGATGAAGAAATGAGTTGTCTTTTGTACATAAGTTAAAAAAATGAAAAAGGAATTGTTGTTACTATAACTAGGGATCAAATTAAGATATGCCTAGAATTTTACTTAAGTAATGCAATGTTAGAAAGCCAACTAATGAATTATAGTGAATGTTTAACCACATATCCTGAAAGTTTTGGCTAGATAGCCCCAGACAGTGTGCAGGGGACAGGAGTTCCCTAACTGGAAACTTATCTTGTTCTCATTTGACTGTACCGCATATTACTAAATTCTGAATGGTGCACATCAGACATTGTGTCAAAAACAACTCCTTTAAACTGATCATACTCATTTTCTTCATCTAATAACCACTTAACCCGCAACTTCAATTGCCATATTACTGTGTACTGTACTCGCATTATTTTAAAATTGACTACAGTGGTCATAAGGTCATCAATTGGTTTTGTGACATCTGAAAATTCTCTATTTTCACATCCCTTTATGTTACACCCCCACCCCTGTTATATGTCCTAACCATATAAACTCACTAGAGAAATATAGAAATATACCAAACAAATATCTGCACATGAGATGTAGAAATATTCTAATGCCAGACCTGGAAAGTAAATAACTTGTACCAGAAAAGATTGAAAGAAACCACATATAATTATTAGATGTATTCATTTGAGTGTATGACATATAATAATGTACTAATGTATTTGAAAGGACAGTACTGAATACTGAAAAATACTATCCCAAGAGGACAACCACACATACAAGTAAACCATGTAGCAAACAAAAATGCTGCAATGGTCGTTCAAATAGGTAGTCAACACTCAATCAAAAACACACAGATAAAATACTTACAGCATGAGGCAATGTTTGTGGTGTCCTCCTAACATCGGAAAGGTGCACCCAATACTGCAAATCCTTTACTTTGACTGCAAGCAGAAGGGCATATGCTACTGTGTAAGGTCCATTATAACGCTGCTCGCTTCACCTACAGACAATGTTTTTCACATAAACCCTATCCCAATGGATATAATTGCAAGGTGGCGAGCTTGCAGACTCTGTGTCACGATGCCTGCCCCCAGACATCCGGAACAGGTCCATCTGTCCAGGGAACAGGCACCCAAGAAGACACAGGAATTCCCAAAACCCCGCCTAGGGGCTATATGGGTTCACTCCTGGCACCGTAGGCGCCAGGCTCATATTGCCAACTTTAAACTACGCAGGTCATCCTGCAAAGAACTCATGTACAGGCCATCATGAGTCCTTGAAGGGACTACTTTCCTTTAGGAACTATTTTGCTGCTTGCATGTGGTACTGGAACTTCTTACCTGGGAGCTACTTTTTTGATGCTATTTAAACCACGCCCGAAGAGCAGCACATGCTTCATGTTATTCGGCATCTTAGCAGCGTAGCGCTCACCGTGTCTGCAGTCCAGCATCCAGTCTACAGCCACACCCGTCTTGTGTCCGGAGCCGTTCCTAGAGAAAAGGAAAGAAGAAAAGAAGGTTAGAACAAGGAGATTTCCATTTGGTCATCATCTTTTCCTGGAGCAGCCGCACCTGTGGATAAAGGGAAAAGACATTAAAATAAACCGCGTCGCATTGCCAGCTGCAGCGCCGTGCCATACTCACCTGTCTTCGGAGCATCTCCATGACCTGGTGCTGCACCCGTTGAATCACCGCCCGAAACATCAGCATCTGAAAAGACAAGAAAAAACAAAGGTGAGCGGGGTTCCGCCAAAGACATTCTTTTACTTACCGCAAGATACTTACTCGGAATTTTACCGCTCGAGGAAGCACTGGTCACATCCTACGTTAGACATTTTTGGCAAGGCACTGCACCTGCAAAGAAGATAAAGAACTATTGGTTAATGACATTTGGAACAATATTACTTGCTAGACAGTGCTTGGTACGAACTGACTGTTACCTAAGTGCTACCTTCATCCATTGAGGCAAACTCACTCCTTGTATCACGCTGCAAGGGAAAAGGTATGAAAGGAGCAAGAGTGAATTAACAGACATTTGAACTCTAAAAGAACTACACATTTGGCTTACACACTACTTACCTCGGAGTCATTGTTGTCTGAAACTCTGCCAAATACCTTCGGCTCAGTAAAGTAACTGAACTTCTACACGCCCCCTGCACTCCACAAAGGATGGAGAGTTCATCCTTCCAAACAATAAGGTGAGACTTTATGAAGGGGAATACTGGAAATTTTCAGGGAAAATAGTGTTAGTGTAACCTCTCTACCACGGGTGGCTAATCCCCTTTACTGCTTTTCGGAAAATATTTGTGCGGGCCAGGCAGACGAAACTGAGTGGGCAAGTGAAGTCGATCATCACTTCACTACGAGTCACACTGGTGGAGACCGCAGCAGTCCAGCTTCGTTCGACGGCCCTGTGGAATCCAGGTGAGCGTAACACTCTGGTGCAGCACTGTTGTCTTCGTCTTCTCTTAAACATGGAGAAATCTGTTGAGAAAGGTATTTTATAAATGTCATTAGCTTAGTCAAATATGAATTGAATTCATCTTCTAAAATGTACGCATCCCTGTGACCACCTCAGGGACTACACACAGGAGACAATGGCATGGGCATGCATCCCTGTCACTATTTAATGCAGGGAGAGATGATGGTGCTTAAAGGGCTGAGTCCTCAAACTGAAAAAGGCCAGGAGGAGGCAGTAAATCCAGTTAATTTTCAATGTCACACACAATTTGGAGAGCTTGGTTTTTAAAAGACTGTTCATCCTTTTCACAGTGCTGTTGGCTTGAGGGTGATAAATGGAGCACCTCTTGTGTTTAATTCCCAAAAGTGACACAATTTCCTTGAACAGCTCATTAAAGAAGTGAGCGCTGTTGTGACACACTTCTCTCACCAAAAACTATGAGGCAGATTTAGCATCAGGATGTGCACACAGACCAGCCTCAATCCAATGGGAGAAAGGACACACCCCAACTATGAGATAACGAAAAGTATTGCACCTCTCTCCAATATCCGTGAAATCGATATGGAGATCCCGGAATGGGCCAATTGGATGGGACAGTATTCCCCTAAATGTTTTTAAAGTTTGCCCAGTACTGTATGTCTGGCAAATGGTGCAACTGGATGTGGAGATTGCTAGTAGTTTCAGAATATTTGGAGCATACCAATCCTCTTGCATATCCATGGCGATATGCTGTTTAGACACATGACTGGGTAGTGCAATTGATCAAGCGCTACTAAAGCCAATTCTTGGGGCATAACTGCCTTTCCAGTACTTCCAGGCCTCCATACTAGGTTGGTCGGAAATTGCACGAAACACCTTCTATGCCATAGCAACCTCGCACTTTATGGTGCTTGACCATATGTTTAAACGGTTTCAGTAACAGGTAACGCAGTGTATGGAACCTATAATTACAACTGCATATTAACAAGGGTTGCAAAGGTCACAGTTCAAAGATTACCCCAGGGTCTGGTTGACTGTCAATGAAGATTGGCAACAAAGATACTGGCTGTTTGAAAGGTGGCTGAAAGTCAGAGGGTGCAAGTTTGATCCAGAGCAACGTTGTGTGCTGTGCGACAGGCAACTGTTTCGAGAATGCAAACCATCACCTTGAAGATTGGTTGAGTACTTTAAGGCAGTTCCAGATAGTCCCGTTGGTTCAAACGAGATCCAACTTCTTGAATCACATCTCACAGCAGTTCAACTGCGAAAACATGGGAATCCTGGCAGCCTTGACTTTCAGGTTGCTCTGAATCCCAATCCAGAGACTCAAGGATAGGATTAGTCTGTGTTCTCTGCCTCCCAGCACAGGGGAGGCTGCCATACACTTCCAGGTGACCTCCAACATGGCAAGGACCTGCCCAGCAGTGTGTCTCGCAGAAATGCATGTCTTGCTCCTGCAGCAGGACATCTCCAATGTGCCCTAGGGATGGTTAGGGAGCAAAGCTTGCCTCTGCCTGGGACTCTCAGTTTTCACCTCTGGTGAAGAGCTTTGGAAAGCCATCCCTCCCAACAGACTTTCAATTAATTCTTCCTTATGTGTGTGTTCCAAAGTGAATCTTAGAAGAAGTGTGAGACCTCTGCTTACAAATACATATGTCTACAGTGATTGGACAAAAGCATGCCTATTTTAAGGATCCAATCCCTGTTCTTGAAACAAGTGGACATTGCCTCCTGACATTACACCCAAAGTGTTTTGTGTTAAAAGAAGTGAAGAGAACAGGAAAGAAGAGTGATGAAGGGAGAAAACAAGATGGTGGAACCCACCTCCAGCTGGTCTGAGCTCCCTCTGTCTACACTATGTCCACCCCATTCCCTTGTCAATAGCATGAAAGTTACTTTTGCCATGCAGCACCCTGCTGTGAAGCTAGTCTTTTGTGACAGGTGTGCCATTTGATTTCTCTTCCCAGGATAGCTTACTGTGGAGAAGTTGTCTCACTGGGGAGGATGTTACCTGCCTGCATAAAGGAACAAAGAGATGCATCTCCCAGGGCTACAGTTTTTCTGGGAGTAAAAAAGAATGCTTAGCTGTAGTAAATACACATATCCCTTCCACACCTGAGCCCGGCTCACAGGGCTGACACATATGTGATATCAAATAGATGTGGTGGATAATTATGAGAGATGCTAACCCCTAAACATCAAACTCAGTTATGGCTTGTATTTACAGTTTAATGTGCCACCAGTATAGGAACAATCATAGTTATGTGATTTTGGAAACAGTGGTGCATGTCTTAAATACAGTCATTCACTGCAGAGACTTGGCTGTCACTGCAGCTGTCATCAGGGACCTGCGAACCCTGAACCTGCTCCATGCCACTGGAGAGCAGGCGCTGCAATGCACAGGTGTACAGTATGCTTTTGGCACGAAGCTTATAAAAGGGAGGTATTACCCAATTTGATTGAATTGTACTGATCAAATGATACACCTGACCAAAGTTGCCCAGTACCATTTGATCGGTAAATTGCGATCAAATTTGGTAATACATGCCGAACATGACACCCCCACAAACCCAGATCCCCATGTTCTTCATTTTTGGCCTTGGAGGGTTGCAAGAGGGTGTGGGGGGCCCGCTTCGTAAGGATAGGAGGTGGGGCCAAAAAATAAAGAAAGAAAAGGGAAGCCTGCAGCATCAGATCCGACTCATGTTGCAGGGACGGAACTGACACTGCAGGGTGAAGAGAAGCCGTGGCCGACAAAAATGTAAGTGGGGGAATATATTGGGGGAGTGAGCGGTATAAGATTTGGCCACAGCATAATTGGTTTCACTGCAAAATTGACTACAGTAAATTCTGCCACAAACAATTCTGCCACGGCCAAATCTCTTACATCCGAAAGGGAGACCTGATTAGCAGATTACCCTTTCTGAGATGAGATTACCCATTCCATGTTATTAAATAATACAAATAAAATAAAGCCAGGCCTTCAACACCCTTGCCGGATTCCAATTCTTCACAGCTAAAATGGACTCTGAATGAGGGCAGGAGCAGAAACACCCATTAATCTTGTGAAACCCATGGTCTAGGAGGGAACTGTTGTGAGAACGGATAATCTCAACTCATGGAAGGAACCAGCTAAGAAATCAGAGAAAACTAAGTTTCCAGAAAGACATTCTGTGAAATCTAATAAGCCTAAGGTCCACAAGAGACTGGCTGTGAAATTTGAGAAACCCAAGGTCTGGAAAAAGACCTGATGTGAATCCTGATGAACATATGTTGTGAGAGAGACCTACTGTGAACCTTGAGAAAGAAAAGGTCCAGGAGAGTCAAGCTGTCAATCTTGAGACAACACAGGTTTAGTCGAGAACGTGCTGTGAAACCTGAGATTCCCAATGTCTCAGAGAAACCATGTGGCAAATTCTGAAAATCCCTGTGGTTGAAGAATGCTGTAAGGCTAAAATGAAACTTGTGAGTAAGAACTTGAGAATATAGATACATGGCAGTGGTCTTCATAGGATCATTGAAACCGGGAGACCAAGAAAGTCTCCAGTCTGTGAATAACTATGCTAGAGCCTTCCCAGGAGAAGCTTGATTAACTTGTTGTATTCGATTAGGATAATACATTTGAGATAAGGTTTTGAGAAAGTATTTTGTTGGCCATCTATTGGAACACTTATCTCATAGAATAGGCTTTCCAGGAGGCATAGAACTTATTTAAGAGTAGAGTGTGGTGCCTTCTTTTGGTCATCACAGTAGACATTTACTTTGTCGATTAAGGTATCCCAAGGAGAGTGGAGGACTTAAAATAATACATTTAGAGTATATGCTTTGGACATTAATTAATGAAGCATTTAAACCCTTGTAGAGAATCCCAATTTATGCTGCTTCATGTCCGAGACTGTTTGCTAAGTAGAAACCCTATTATTTATAGATATTTCCCTAGTTCGAGTAGGTGTTTGGACCAACTTGTTCCCCCAAAAAGGATAATTTAGGCTCATACTGTAATATTCACTAACATTCTGTCGGGGTATGTCATTGCTTGAACTTGCCACAGCCTCTTCTTCTTTGCAATTAGAGAGGAAGCTGAATCTCAGCTTTGCCGCACTAACCACCCCATGGAGGCAAAAACCATGTCTAAGGTTGGTATGGGTGTACTTGCTCAGATGAGATTTGCATAGCATTTTTGGCTACACTACATTTCTGGTTGAGGTCAAACTGATATGCACATGGTTATTATCCTTTGGTATGGCATAGAGAACTAATACCAGATGGAAATCCTCCAGTGTGCTTGGCATCCCATAGAACAAGCTCTTTTCATGTTTGTTCATTCTCAGTAGAGGTTTTCTCACAATGTTGCTTCCTTTTAAATCACCCTGGTTCTCACTTTCACAAATAGGAGTGGGATCAGCACATGTAGATACTAAGGATGTTTCACACTAAAAAAACAAGTTGCACATGAAGAACTTTATCATACCAAGCTCCTTTGTCCATGCCCCCTCTATATCACTGTACTCTCTGCTTTTCCCTTCCTTTCTGACCAGTAAATATTGTAACATAGTTCCAGTGACTGATGGTTTGTTTCCTTGGGCCATGGGAATAAAATGTGGCTATGGCACAGACTCTTCATTGTCCTTTTCCCCAACCAAATCAAAAGTATTCCATAACACAATGGCTTTCCTTGTAATGTGCAACCTAAATAAAAGCACCTCTCCTTAAGTTGAAACAAAGGCAATCACAAAAAGGAACATTCCTGCAATGTCAACAGTCACGTCAGTTCAGGACACTTCTTGACAATCTTTGGTCACTCGCAGAATGGGGTATTCATGGGATTCAGGTTTTTCCCTTCATATATTCAACAGCCATGGCTTCTCTTTCTTCACCTCTGTAGGATCTAGTTCCAGGGGTTGCACAGTGAGTGACCAGTGGAACAATGCTTGGATTCAACAGTCTCAGTCCGCACAGCTTCAATCATGTCTTTAGCTTACTGGCTGGGAATGAGGGTTAAACCTCCAATCCAATTCACTGTTTTTTACTGACACCCTATGCCTCCTCTGGCTATTTGCCTCAAACCTATGCAATGAAAGTGTTCCCTGCAGAACCTCTTCTAATGTCCTGTCTCTTTCTTTACTATTCTTTTGCTCACTCTGAACTCATTAACTCTGTGTCAGCTTGCTATATGTTTTTACCTCCCTCCATCTATCACATTGGTCCACTATGAATGCTCCATACCTATGGCACCTTAGCTCGCTTCTCAGACTTTACAGGCTGTGCCACCCCTCCATCAGCTCCATCAATGCCTCGTCAACCTCCGCCAGATGACTCGCTCACTCTTCCTCGAAAAATCTGAACACCTCCTCCTATTCTGGTCTCACAAAGTTCTGATATCCAACATGCCATTTCTCCACCTCCTTCTGATGAACTGATATCTCTACGCCTGTAAGACCTCCTCATATTGCTGTTTATGCACGTTCTCATAAGACTCCTGCCTGACCAACTCCACCTGATGTTTGTTCATCTCCTCTTGATATCTCACTTTCTGTCTGGTCTTCCTCTGATTTTGATCCTTTTCCCCCAATATCCATCCTGCTGTCTCTCCACCTCCTTCCAATGCTTATTGAACTCATCCAGATGCTTTTCCTTTCTCACATTTTATCCACTTACTTCTACTCTCACTGTTCTAAAGCTCCTATTTCGCCTATCAAAATAACTTTCTCTCTTTTTCTAAAAGACACCTACACTCATTTCCTCCAAGTCCTCTTCTACTTTCCTCGAGCTTCCTTGACGCCAGCTTTCTCTTCTTCATGTCTCACAACACATTGCTACTTTTACAGATCTCCTCTCCCTTCAGATGCCCACACGCTTCTGACAACTCCTTCCCTCCAAAAATGGGTGTGTCTCTACCTCTCAGGACCTCCCCAGTACAGTGTCTCTCAATTGTGAAAGTTGGTTATTAAATGTAATTGGCTTGTTTAAAGTCTTCAGCTTTTGGTCATTCTCCTAATTGTATTATTAGCTTCATACTTTCCCATCACAGCTCATCTAGCCGAGCCAATTGTGGGTGCCTGTGACACCTTTGCATTGGTGTTTATTAACACATGCATGATGTGAATCTTGCCGAGTGGAGAAGTGTGCATCACAAAAGAGTATCCACACTTGCGAGTATGTTTTCTTGTATGCTGGATTTACAAACTTCACCTTGATAAGAATTCTTTCATATTGGCTCTTCCTTATGGCAGTGAGGCAAAGGTCTTCCAGCTGCTCAATTTTCAGTCTTTGTACCATGGAGATATTAAAGGACCAGAGATCACTGTTGGTGGAAATGACATGTCCATGATATGCAAAAAATGAAGGGTGAGGTTAGCCATTAAATCCTTCAATCACACTACCACCCCCTCCTGCATAACTTATCATATGGCGGAACCTTGGCCCCACAGCCACACTATCCTTTAAACTTATGGTCAAGTAGAGAATGTCATCACATCAAACTAAGTAGAAGGATCCAGACAAGGATGTCTGGCTCGCATTTCTTAGAAAACCAATTGCTCCTCAGCGACACATGAATACTGATCCCTAAAATGGCAGAAACAGACATTTGGTTTGTTATTGGTACTCTTGGTCAGAAGTGATGTGTCTAGTGCATTTAAAAGTCATTATGGGTGGCATCACACTCATAGGCAAACACATAGTCTCCTCTGGTATTGCACAGATCTCTAAAATGTGATTGAGATTCTGCTGCGTCTGTTTCAGCCTCAGAAGAAGTAATGTTTTCTTAAAGATTTCTCACAATGTTGGCTAAATCCCATAATGGCTGGTAGTGCTTATGATAGATTACATGAAAACAAAACAGACTCAGATCAGATTAATTTCTAGTGTTCGATATTGAGCAATAGCATTGATCTTGCTTAGGTGTAAACTTCTCGCTGAACCATTTACTGGATTCTGGAAATCATGTTTGGATTTGATAACATTATCTTTATATCTATTATATGAACATTAAAGAAGTGCTTGACAGATGTTTGCATTTTATCATGTGTATCCCTTTAACCTGTTCATGGTTATGATGAAAGGATGCAATTTAATGAAATGTAAGTGGTCATGTATCACTCCTGTCTGTTACTATTGGTGGCCTCACTTTGCTCTGTAAGAGAAAAAGGAATGTGGGGTTCATTAATGGGACAGTGGGAAAGGCAGATGTGAATACTGTGGATGGACCGATTTGCAGGTCGAAAGTAACCGGTTCCTGAGTGCCAATCTACTTTCTATGGGTGTGGCGGAAGAAACTTGGGAGTACGTTATCCATTGGGGAGAGTGTGAGATCTGATACAGTACAGCACTTTGTATCTGCTTAGCCACTTATGTGGGAGAGTGTGACAGTGCTAAATAGGAGAGCTTAGCCTAGTCGTGACTTGGTTAGTGTTGCGGTGCTAACTGCTAGCCCTGTGGTATACTTCTTTGGGGAGCTTGTGTGTGTAGTGTAAGGTGTTCAAAGATCTTAGAGGAGATTTAGTTAGTTTGGGAAATAGCAAAGTGATGAATGACATAAGACTCTAGGGGAGTGCATTCATATCTAAAATAGTCATCCTCTTATTTATGAAATTGTCAGCTTGGCATCTAGTTACTAACCATTTGTAGAAACAATTTTATATTTGGGGCCCTTCCGGAGTTTATGCTCAACTGAACATTTATACTATAACTATCTGCCCCTTGAAATGTTTTCCTTTTGAGAGTTTAAATATAATCTGCCACTTGTAGATGATTCCCAACATGCAGTTGGTGTATGCTTTTTGAGATGGGAAGAGAGGTAGTTGGGACTTCCATTCCAGATGGCTGTGCGAGTAATGCACAGTAGTTGTAAGAGGATGCTTTGATCAATGGGTAGCCAGCATACACCAACATTTCTACCCCAACTACAGTAAGTGCAGGTACATGCAGCTCAAATGGCTCTAGGCCTCACAAAACAAGCCCACATAAGAGCAACCTTTTAATCCTGAGATAGGAGGATGGCTGTTATGTGGGATTGGAATCTGAGGCCTACATCCATTTGAGCTCCATGGATTCACACATATTGCAGTTGGCATACACAGTTGTGAAAGCTATTATTGTAGCTCAATTTGCATAACACAAGGGCCTACACCACATCAATTCTAGGTCTGAATTTTAGTCAAGAGAGGAATTCCTTGAGGAAACAGTTGGCTGAGGGCTCTGTGCATTATTGTGTTGACATGTAGAATAAGGGTAACTCATTAGAAAAAAGTATCCCAAAGTTCCAAGTTTTGCATGAAAGCTCTGTTGCAGGCCCAGTGAACAGAGAGATTGTGGAGGATAATATCATGTGGTATTATGTAATGCAAAGAATCAATTTTTGTTTGCACAATTAAAGTTAAGGTAAGGTAATCTATTTTTGCATAGAGCCCTTCTGCCAAGAATGTTGTCCTCTCTGACCATGACTGTCTAATACAAAGGGTGTGTGGCAATAGTCTTAGTGGGATAGTGGGATAGGCAGCACCAGAAAAGCTGTGGTGTTGAGGAGTGCAGGTCTAAAGCACCAGCTAACCTTATGCTTGTACATGTTCTACTGTCTTCATTCAGGCAGGGGTGGTACCAAGGGGCATGTTAACCGTAAGGGTGGTCTGAGGATTATGAGAGTAGCTTTGGAGTAATTGGACTGCAATGGAGCGGGGTTTTAATAGGCAAAGCCTACAGCAGTGACCTGTGTTTAATGTGCTAGACCCTGTGGATCTTTAAATGGGATACAAATGTGGTATAAAACAGTGAAGGTTTATAGCAGTAAAAGATGTGTGAGGCAGTAAAAGGTTAGGGGAAAGATCAAGGTACGTGTTCAAAGATTTCTTCATGTGCATTCATTGTAAGATTTCTTTTTGCAGGTCGTAGAGTTCCAGTTCGTAGAGGGTAGTGATGAAACTGGTGAGGTAACCCTGTTTTCATATTTTTCTTAAGCTACTTATTGTATATCCAATTAGCTGAACTGAAGAACAATGTTTTGAGTTGTTTCCTGAAAAACTGGAGGTTCTCTTCCACGCAAATATGATTGGGTAGGTATTTTCAAAGTCTTGTAGCCAATGAGTTCGGGAACAATGACTAGCACAGCTTTACTACACCTCAGTGTCCTGGAGGCTGTGTAAACTGAACATTTTTAGGAAGCGAGCTGGGACCTTTCCATGGTAAGCACAGTCAGCAATGCAGTGGGGTCTGAAGTGTATTGTTTTTTTTTATGGGGAGCCAATGCAGTATGCAAAGTGCTGGAGTAATGAGTTTTAACCTTTTCATTTTGAGGAGAAATCTGCACACCACATTTGGGATGCTCTTTGTTGCTTACACTTGGAGCATTTCAGCAGCCCAAGCAAATGGATGTAAAATCCAAGCAAATGTTCCGCAGGACCTGCCCCCTGAATCCGACAACATCCCTATCTTTAATTTCTCTCATTATTCAGAGGAGCACGTCTCCAAGATCATATGCAACTTGAAACCTATCTCATGCCTCTGTGACTGTTGTCCAGCAGATGTCTTTAAAGACTCTGTGGAGCTACTAGCCTCTTGGATAACTAAACTCATAAAGCTATCTTTGGATGAAGGCGTAGTCCTGCCCCGCCTCAAGGAGGCCTGCATTACACCCCTACTAAAAAAGGCTAACACAGATCCCTGCCCTACTGGTAATTACTGACCTATTACTAATGTGCCATTTGCCCTAAAGATTATGGACAAACTAGCACACTTACAACTACAGAAGCAAATCAAAGACCGCCATATCTTAGGTTCCTGCCAATTGGGTTTTAGAGCTGAGACCGTGACTGAAACCACCATGCTCAGCCTTAAATCCACCTTGGTGGGCATAGCGGACAGGGGCCATCCTGCCTTACTGATGCTTCTTGATCTATCTGCGGCCTTCGACCAGGTGGATCATGCTTCACTAGTGAGAAGGCTTGGGGAGATTGCACATTGCTCCCACTAGGCATTTCAATTAGGGCTGTACCGAATAGCATATTTAGTATTCGGCCGAATACTGAATAGTTTGTCAACTATTCAGCCGAACCCGAATATGAAGCCGAATAGTTGCTTTATTTAATAAATCATGTTCCAAACTTTTAAAAAAACACTTATTAAAAAAAATAAAGCACCATTTTAAATGCATTGCATACTTTTATTTCTCTACATTGTAATTAATGTAGCATCTTTATTTTTAAAATAAAAAAGCCAGAAATAAAGCAGGTATAACCAAAATAAAGGGACCAAATGTACAGAAGATTGTTGCATATTCAGTGCCAGTTAAAGTAGGAGTCTTCACAAATGCAAAAGGACTGCCTTTGTGAATCAGATACATTGGATTTTCTATCCAGTTGCAAAGTCGATGTAGTCGAGTTTCGAAACTTCTTTGTAGCTCACATAGAAATGTATAAAATGGTTAATGTCAGCTCATGCACAAGTCAAGAGGAAATCTGAAACGCGTCACTTATCTTAGACACTCTTTCTCACCAATACACAAACATATGCAACTTATAATTTCCTGATAAAATATCAGATAATGTTAAACTCAGGACTCAATTCCTTAAATAAATAAAAGGGGCTATGATGTACGCAATGTAAAGTGACATGACAGGAACTGTAAGTATCTATGCACATTTCTTTCAGTTTGTTTTTTCCAATTGAAAAAAGTGCACATTGCATATAAACATTTACCAAAAGAAAAGATGTTCCTGTATAGTTGCAAGCTAAGTATAAAAGATAAGCACCTTTTTTGTCTAAGAATCTGTAACAAAACATGCCCTAAAGAGCAGATTACAATATAAGATATTTTTCAGCTGTGTGATGGCAATTTGTCTGGCCTAATTCTATTCAGTTTTGGAAACTGAAGTCTATATTTGCCTTTCTGAGTTCATGTTGCATTGCATTCAAATGAGAATGTCAAAGTATTCGGCAAGAGCCGAATAATAAGAAACTATTTGGCCAGAGCCGAATAGCTTCTTTTCAGCCGGAATTCGGCCAAATACTTACTCGAAGCTGAAGTTCGGTACATCCCTAATCTCAATGGCTGTCATAATTTCTTGGCCCCCGGACTGCCCGTGTAGCAGTTGTTGAAGAAAGCTCTCTACCGGTTGCCCAAACATGTTGTCATGGGGCAAAGCAGCAATCATGGTGTACCAGCTACTGGCGGGGGTCATAGTCTATTGGTAGCCAACAAACCAAAGAAACATGCTGTTGCAGGAAGAATCCTGCCTTACAAAAGGCTCCTATTTCCTTTTTGCAGGAGAAATAGCCTGCAGACTACATTTCCCAGGCACCCCTGGGCCAAGAACTATTTAATGAAGCCCACGTTGGGCGGGGCACGTGCGCGCGAGCGCGCAAGAACATCCAGGGCACGGGGCTTGTGCTCAGAAGCTCCACCAGAGAAGACATGTTCTCCGGAGCGCCGAGCAAGGGGAAGCACACGAGGGGCCACACCCCAGACATCCTCCACCCAGGCTCCTCGCCAGATACAGATAAGTACCGCTAGCCTTAGGGAATCCAAGCAGATCCTGGGAAAGGCGTGCACCATTGTTCTCACATCCCCCTGCTCCAGCAAAAGCTAAGTTTAAGCGCTTTGACTGCCAGTGCCATAGTCTCTTCTAAAATGACTCTGAACCACGTGCGGACCCTAGAAGCCCCGCAGCACGATAACAGTGCTTGTCATTTACACACTAATTGCTGTGTGCCGACCTGCAGAAAGTGAACGCATTTAACAATAAGCGCTTTCTGAAGAGCCTGAATTCGACACGTGTGATTAACAACACGGGTCGTTATCACGTTGAGGCTTCCATTTACAGAAACGTATACCTTTTGGGCAAACCATTGTTGTGGAGCCACACGCGGCGGTTAACCCGCACGTGTAGGGGATAACCTGAGCAAATGCATGTGCCTCACATACAATGCATGGCGCACCTTGAGCACGCAGAAGGGTGCAATTAACCTCTTGTGAGAGTGCATGTATGCAAATGTTTGGTGTGTGAAGTAACACGCAGATGGTAATTCCTACTCTCTTTTCATCAATAATACTGCTCCGGACTCCGGACCTGAGAGTGCGCAGGCAGGAGGCCAGCACTCACCCCCTTAGATAAGTCTCTTTCTGGCTCTCAGCCCTTGTTGTGGGCTGTGGGGGGAATTGTGCATGCTAAGTGAATGTGCAAATGTTTCATTGTGTTACCCTATGTTCCCTTCCCTCTCCACCTCCCCTATCCTAGCCCTCTCACTAGTTACCCTTGCTACGGAACCCATCCAACCAACGAGATCCTAACCCTCTTTCCACGCCAGGGTCTCGGAGGCTTCTGTAAATTCCAACTTGCAGGCACCTAGACCGTGGATGGGTTGGTTGGTTTGTGCCACTCCTGAGCCTGGAAACTGAAGCCGTGACACATGTGGCATCCCTCAGGGCTCCTGCCTGTCACCCACCATGTTCAACCTATACATGAGACCCCTGCTTGATTTGCTGGACACCCTGGGTGTACATTATATGAATTATGCTGATGACACCCAGGTCTTCCCTGAGCTAAGCGGAAAATAAGAACAGGATTTGGCCACCATAAATAAAATCTATGACGCAGTCCAAGCATGAATGGCAAACAACTCCCTTGGCTTGAACTGTGACAAGACCGAGCTCTTGATTGTTGCCTCCCGAATCCAACTAAACAGACTGGCCCCAGCCTACACCAGTTTCTGCATTGCGGGTAACATCATCAATGTGTCTAAGAAAGTTAAAACACTAGGGGTTTTTGAGGAGTTGACCATGAGACTCTATGTTTCCTATATTCGTTCATCCTGTAGTGTTATCTCCAAGTTACTTAAATACATCTGCCATTCCTCACTATCAAGAACTGTGCACTGCGGGGTTGTTGAGGAGTTGACCATGAGACTCTATGTTTCCTATATTCGTTCATCCTGTAGTGTTATCTCCAAGTTACTTAAATACATCTGCCATTCCTCACTATCAAGAACTGTGCACTGCTGGCCTCTGTGCTAATAAACTCCAGACTGGTCTATTGCAATACTCTTCTAGCTGGAACAACGCGCTTGAACATTCAAGCACTCCAGGTTGCAAAGCATAGTGCAGTCCAGGCTATTTATGGCATGTCTAAATGTGCTCACGTGTCCAATGCGCGTAAGATGTTACACTGGCTGCCTGTACAACATAGTATCACGCACAAGATCCTGACATTGTCATTCAAATGCTGTACAAATGTTGTCACGTGTGCAAGGCATCTTTTCAGGTTTGTTGAGTGAATTGAAAGGTTCTTACCAGTTGGTAGATACAATGTGTTTCACCTGCATAGGTGTATCAGATGTGGCTGAACAGGCCTATGATTTTCAGAAGTGGTTTCCTGTCTATGTTGAACAGTAGAGGTGACAGTGTTGAGAGTTGGGGAACTTTGCAATCTAGACAGCATGGCTAACATCTTTATGGGGTAATACAAATGGCTTCAGATCCTTTGATAAAGAAGGAGGTAATCCAATTTAGGCATGCTTATTATTATACACTTGTGTATAGTGTTTTAGAAAAATCGTGTGGCTAATGTTCTAAAATTCTGCTGAGAGATCCAGAAGTCGATGTTGGTGAGAAGGCCCTTTTGGTAGAAGGGGCAGAGAGAGGTTAGTAATGAGTAGGTTGATTCGAGAGGTGCTGTCTCCTTGTTGGAGTAGGGAAGCTTTGGATTTTTATTATCTTGTTAGTCTTGGATGAATACTATCTTTTTGGTTAAGTATGCCGTGAATTAATCATATCGTCCTTGGGTGGGTACTGCAATTGTTTTGAAGAATGACAGGTTTTAAAATGTTTTAATTACCTTGAACATTTCCTTTTGTCTTTGTTGTTCTGATTAAATGCATTTGCAGCAGTGCAATTACTATTTTGATGATTTCTGCCATGTAGAAATATAGCTGTTAATGATAGGCAAATCTGATTCTTTGCAAATTGTGTTTAAGCCAGAATTATTTCTCTCAATTTGTGGTTGTCTTTATTCATGCAGTGTAGTTTTGATGTGTACTGTTTCACCAAATTCTTCTTTTATGAGTTCTTGAAAGGTCTTTTCAGACTGACCAAAAGCCAAGAATTAAAATGTACACAGATGTTTCTAGAATGTAACTATCAAAACCATATCATCTTGAATTCATGATGGCATTTTTGCAGAAATACATTACACTTAGTGGAAGAATCACAGTTATTACATTGTGAAGCCTGCAGACATATATTGAGTTAGATGAGTCTTTTATACTCACCAATGTAATAACGGTGACTGTTCACTGGGGAACTTCCTGTGCACCGTGCACATCACAATATAGTCTCATGATCAGTAAAATGTGCTTATGGAAACCAGTTTTCCAAGGCTGTAGAACACACTTCCTTCCAGGATATTTGGACATAACAGCACATGTACTAGGGAATAAGGTCTGAACTTACATAAAATAAACACATTATTCATTGGCTACATGTTGAAGTCAAGGTGTTTCCTCATAATGGGCATTGAGTCAAAGAATGTAAATAGTATAGATTGCAATAAATTGTAATAAATGCAATAGTGTAGCTGAGAAGGTATGTATGTTTCAGAAGTGGAAGATTCAGGACTTGAGACATGACTGGTAGGTGTCATTTCTAAGGCAATACACAGTTGGGATATATTGAAAATATAGTATCTGAATATAATGATGACCTGCCATGTTTGTAGGGAAATCCTGGGTCGCTCCTGTGTCAGGATATGAAATATACCATACATTAATCTAAATCGCAGGATGTATCAATTGTTATTTTCAGAGCAAACGTTATTTTCACACAGGTGAGATTATGAGGGGTAGATTTTTAAAGATTGCATTGGGATTATTTCGTCAGGTCAGGTCAAATTCCTTTATTTCAGATGCCATTATCCATAAATGTACAGCTGCAGTTGATTCATGAAACATTTTACAAAATATACACCCAATAATATAGAAGACATACAATACATCACCATAGAATTCTAGAAATAACCATCATAAAATCCAATCCTCATCCTACACATAAAGGCGACACTCATAAATACCTAAACACTTTGAGAAGCCAGAAAAAGTGTTTGTTCGTACTTAAAAGTGAAGAAATTAGCACATGAGAACAAAAGCATCTTAAATTCCTGAGTTGATTCCCTTTTCATGCACTCTCCATGCTCTCTGAATATTTATTGAGACTGACCAAGCTATAAGCAGTGATTCTTCTTCCCATAGGAAATATATTAAAGTTAAAGCTGGGCCGATACTGCACAAAGTTGCCACTCTTTCTGAGGTGGACCAACCATCTTTCTCTCAATGTAGAATATCCAGGGCAAAAGAACAGGAAGTATGCCTGGTTTTCAGGATCTGCCTGACACAGTGGGCAATTTGCCCTTTGTTCCTTCCTGATCTTTTGCTTAAGGTCTCCCGCAGCAAAATGCATTCAAACTGCGCTGTTGTTAGCAGTGCCCTTTGATATTTTATGTTGGTCCAGGTCAAAAAGTCTTTTGTACTATCACTGGCCAAGATCATAAACCGCCTATTGGCAGGTTTAGATATCTCCAGTGATTCCCTTGCCTCTATTACGTACACCGTAAGCATGTTCTTAAATTTGCAGCTCACTTTCCCATGCAATTGAGCTGGTTCGGTTCATTAAAATAAACATCTGCATTCATGTTCTCCAGCATTTTCTTGACATTTGAAAGCCACTCTATATCTGCCACACCTCTCTTAATCAGCAAATATGACAATACATGCTTGGCAAGTGTAGCATTCGTTTTAGTCCAGACCCTAAACTACAAGAAACTGGATTCTATCACCAGCTCATCCTTGATACATTTAAGAACTATTTCGTTATGAAAAGCAACATTTGGGGCAGAACTTGGAAGAACCAAGAGGTTCTTCTCTTGAACACCCTCTTGTTCAGCAAAACCCCTAATTTCACCCCCATACCTAGCAAACCCTAGAGTTCAAGCTCTATAGATGATTTTAATAGTGTCAAATGAGTGCTGCTTATGTTGCCTAATGAAATGGAAGATATTGCAATTGATCGTTTCATAAACAATTATTGTTTAGCTATATGGGGCTTGGCCATGAAATCATCTGACAAACAGATCCTGAGTTAGTCAACATTTATGACCTTCAGGATCACATTTCCCTCAAACCATATAATGAGGAAGTTTATCTTCGTTCTCGATTGGTGAGCGGCCATGATGGTCGATTTTGTTGCTTTCACTTTGATATCGAATTCACCCTTATAGATGCTGAATTTATTAATTAGGGGTTGCAAGGATCTGGGGGTATGGGCAATCAGGACTATATCGTCAGCATAAACCAGCACCGGTATCTCCAGGCCCCCTAATGTGGGCACGTCTGTGATCCATCTAACCAATTCTTTATAAAGATCATTAATAAATAAAGAAAACAGAAGGGGAGCTACTACACAACCCTGTCTAACACCTGACTGAACAGAGAACCAAGATGTAAACTGTCTTTTTCACCTGACCTAATACAGACATCGTTGTCATTGTGCAGTGTCATTAATATATCAATAATAGATACTGGACAATCATGGGACCTAAGCACCAGCCAAAGCTTCTCCTTATTAACCTTGTCAAATTAGTTGCTCAGGTCCAAGAAAGCAGTATATATGGGCCCTCGTTGGATGAACAGTGAGTAGGCTACAATTAGGTACAAATGTAATCCTTGGTCCATTGTTCCCACGAGAGGTCTAAATCCTAATTGGATCAGAGGGAGGATATTTTGTGATAGAACCCATTCCTCTATTTTATTCAGGAGGCAGCTCCCAAAATGTTCAAAACTTGTACAAAGAAGTGAGATTGGGCGGTACAATTAGTAGTTTTTCCTACAACCTTTTTGCAAAAATAGACACAATAACGACCCTTTTCTAATCAGTTGGAATTATACAATTATCCAATATGGCACTGAAAATTGGGATTATTTCGTTATTCAAAAATGTATGAAACATAAAGTTTACACATTATGGATTTAAAATATTGCAAGCTATGACGGTCATATTCGGTGGTTTTCGAGTTGGCCAGGTGAAGCTCCCTTTTTGTTTTCTGCCACTATGTTGACCTAACTTTAATAAAATGGCAATCATATTCTGGATCTATAATATTAAATGGTCAATGTCTTCATAAAACGAAACAGCACAAAATAGCCAAAATCAACATGTCAGGATATGAAGAGCATATTCGATAAAGGCATATAGTGTGAGCGAGACAGATGTGCAAGCTGATACAAGAAAACCAATATTCAGATTCTACAAAGAATATCTTTTTCAAAGATAAGTGCATCCATTGATTTGGCATGGGACTGGAAAGAAGGGAAAGGCATGGTGTGATTAGGAATTTGCAGTGGGACAATGAAAACAGAAGCTACTTTGAAGTAATTCATTAGAGAAGAGTAGACTATTTCTGTAATCATCCGGGATTCATGGATCAGATCATAAAGGTGAGATTAATAGCCACTTGCTAAATCCAAATATTTAGGGCCTGATTCAATGAAGCGTTTTATAATGGTGCAATACCATTGAAATATGCTCTGTGAATCAAGCCCTTAGACTCATACCGAGGCAGTAATGAAATGATATGATATGTTATTTATAACACATTTAATACCCAGAGGTTTCTGAGCACGGGCCCGGTTGTCGAACCTGTGGCGCTCCGTGTCGTCTTGCTTCCAAGGCGAGCATGTTGCCCCTGAGCTATCCTCCTGAGACAATGTTGAATTAATTTTCTTCATTTGGCTAAATGCCCAATGAAAAGCTAGAACTATTTCAAGATAGCCCTTAAATTGTTTCCTAAAAGAGCCTGGAAACTTGGAGTTTCAATTATCTTCTATGCACAGGGGGTAATATGGCATTTCAGATCCTGCAGTTAGACAGAAATTGGTTGATGCAATCCCTGTAGTACTGAATAGTCTTTAGAGCATGGACACTATAACACATTTCCGAAGAGCCCGGTGTCCAAAGTTTAAGTTTCCTCAAGTTGGATTCTTCTCAACAATTTAAACCCATGAAAAGAAGTATTTGTATCGTCACACTAATATGAAACCACACATAACAGTTTTCCCCAACAGACATACATTGCAATCATATCTTCAGGAACAGTTGGGTAAAACACTTCCCCCTGAGCCAATCTAAAGACCTCTGGCCCAGGAGGCACATTCATTTGAGTTTGTTGATAATTCAAAATCAGTCCCCAGTCATCGGAAGCGGCTGAACCAATCTTTGAAAGCAAGGTCACTCTTAATGAGATTTAGGACCTAATTAACAACATAATTGCCAGCAAACTGAACAAAATAGTGGACAAGGTAAAGGAAATTAAAGATAGGGTCGTAGGGTTGGTTTAAAGTGTAGCACCACCATTAGACATCGATCCCATGACCTCAAAAGTAATCAGAATGCACAGAAAGTAGCCAACTGTGTTCTAATTCTAATGCCCCTGCAGAAAACTTGGCTGGTAGGCAAAACAGGCCCAGATGGGATGCAGACCAAATACCCTTGCAGCAACACTTCATCCAACAATGTGGACAGGGCTCTTTTAACAAACTGCCAATACACATTTTAGAGCAAATAGAGCTCTCCCCACTGGAACCATGCTCACCCTCACAGGCTCGAACTTTACACCCCTAGGGAGACAACCCAGTGTTCATGACTATTGTCCTGCCTTTGCGCTCTTGTATCTTTCAAAACCAAGATACCCTCACCAATAAGTGTATTCATTGGTTTCGCCACACCAAGGGTTGCTTGTCGTTAATAAGAGAAGATATTTGGGGATGCCGCAGAAAGCCAACTCCTAAGTCCCTGTTCCCGTTTGACCGCACCCAGGTGTTTGTAAACTCATGGGGCCTCATTATGAATGTTGCGGAAAGGCAACAACGGCGCCGGTAGTGCTACCGGCACCGTTGTTACCTCTATGCCACATTACGAGTTCTGCTCTCAGGTGCCAGACTGTACGCCTGGTCTGACCAGGCATGCAGACCGGCACCCGCGAGCAGAACTCATGATTGCAGGAGCACCGTTATTAACGGTGCCGTGCAACCATGCTCCTGACCCCCATTCTGCCCCATGGGGCAGAATGGGGATAGGGAGGCCGGCCATACCGGCACCCGCGAATGAGCAATTACCGGGTCCGCCAAGGTCGGCATGACCCGGTTCTTGCCCGTGGGTGCCGGAAAAAATGCAACTCCGGCGGCAGCCATGCCTTTAATAAGGGCACGGCTACCGCCAGAGTTGTAATGAGGCCCATGGTCTTTGGTAGAAGGAGTTTTGGGTGCTGATCTGTGGACTTATCCACCTAACAACATCAATATTGTTCTGAAATCCCATGAATTCTCTGTCAACAGCGGGGTTTCAACAAACCAGATCAGGGCAGGCAGGGAAGAATGATGGACCACAAAGGCACCAGGCAAAGTAGCAACATACTCCCCAGGCCGTCTCAGTTTTCCCAAGTCAATAGGGAACACATGGGCTTCGAAGCTGTAGATGGACTGGAACGTGGCAGCCTCCCCGCAGATAGGTCCAGTGCCCACAAAATCTTATCATGGAATGTGGCAGGCCTCTCTCATCACACTGAGAATCCAAATTGATGCCAATTCATCCAAGAACATCAGGTGATTCTTTTTCAAGAATCTTGGTCAGTTGAACCTATTATGTTCCAAGGGTACACACCTTTTACCATTCCTGCTGCCAAGGGTCAAAAAGGGAGGCCATGGGGTGGCCCACAAATATGGCTGGATGTCAATTCGGAGTGGGAAAGTGGGAAATAATTGATTTATGCACAAACTCGCCCGATTTACAAATGTTTTCCATCAAAACAAATGTTGTAGAAAACATGTTGCTTTGCAACCTGTACAATAGGCTGCAGGGCCGTCAAGGAATGTCAACATTATATAACTTCCAAGCTTTGGTAACTTTGGTGCACACTGACAGGCAACTATATATTGGTTGCAGGTGACTTCAACCTATAAATTGAACCTCTTTAAGATACAATGGGTGGTTGGGACGATCAAGATCAGGCATGGGACAGACCTGACCTAATTGCTGGTCCTCCCAATAGAACACATCCATTGGCAGTGGAATCATTATGTATTTTACAAACTTGAGGGCATCTAATGGCTGCTTCCCTAACGATCTGCCGGCCAAATTAACATTTAATGGGGGTTCTGGGTCATCATTAATTGACTATATTATGATTTCAGGAAGTATACGGGAAAAGGTTCAGGATTTTGAGGTTCAATCCAGACCGGAAAGCGATCACCACCCTCTGATCATCAATATTCTGCCATTAGGTGTTGCCAATGGGGCAGTTTGTGTTCCCAAGGGACAACAACCAATCATTTTAGCGAGCCAAGCACTTAGATCAATAAAATGGGAAAGAATACTTGAGCAAGAAGCTAAACCCTCACTATACAGTGCAATTGTAGGAAATGTAGAGATTATTTGCAAAAGTAAAGTCACAGACCCTGAAATAGTGAAAGAGTTGGAATTGTTGGGAGCAAGCCTGACTTTGCATGTGTGCCTGCCTATAGTGGTTGTAAAACAGAAAGCCCTGATAACTATTGGTTGGTATGACAATGCTTGTGCCGAGGCTAAAACGAATTTAATGAGATGTGCAAGGTCAGATCTGGGGGTGGACAAAAATAAGCTACACTCTCTTCGTTGGTAGTACAAACATCTGTTTGCCTGGAAAAGGAGTGATTTTGTAGCCAGTCATTGGTGTGCTCTTACAAAAGCATCAAACGATAGAGATCATATTACCTTCTGTAAATTGGTCACTGCAAAGGAACTAAATAGGGATCAATCACAACACTGCAAGATACCAGGTGATCTCTGGCACTCCCACTTTTCCATTTTATATAAAATCTGGGAGGAACCGATGGCACATTACGATAAGCTCCTTGTCGTAGTGAATGTGGAAACACCAGGTTTATTAATATCAATCAAATATGTAGAAACGACATTGAATCCACAGAAAAGTGGCTGTGAAGCAGGCCCAGATTTGATACCATTGGACCTTCGTGAGGATGAGGTGGCAATTTGGGCCCCAGCTTTAAGAAACATTTGTAATGCAATCCTCAGATCAAGGTTCATCCCCAATTCATGGCTGAGCCCAGTGATTGTTCCAATCTACGAAAATGAGGAGAGGGTATCTCCAGGAAACTATGGACCAATCTCCCTCCCAGACTAAGCGGGAAAGACTTTTGGGAAGGTGATCCTCAACCAACTGCAGGAATGGGCTGACAATAACAATGTGCAAAGTGACTTGCAAGCTGGTTTTTGTGTCAACAGGGGCACAATAGATCAGTGCTTCTTGCTGTTTATAGTGATCCAGAAATATATTGCACTTCCCAAAATGAAACTGTATGCCATATTTCTCTATGTGAGAGCAGCATTTGACACAGTCTCCCAAAATATATTGTGGCAAATCTTACGAGTTTGCAACATCCCTCCGCAACTGTTGTGTTCTATAATGCTGCCTTTATGGAGAGAAGCGAGTGACTGTGTGCTATGGTTTAGGTGGGGAGCATACCAACTCATTCAATGTAAACAAAGGGGTAAGAAAAGGAAGTGTATTGGCCCCCATCTTTTTCTGCATTTATATTCAGGAGACAATAGACGCCCTTACTAGCGGTTGCTTAGACAACCCGAAAATGTCATCTTTGGAGATTCCTGGTCTCGTGTATGTGGATGACACAGTTATTCTGTCCACCACACAAATGGGCTTAAAAAATTATGTGAACATCTTTTTTGTCAAAATGTAGACATCAGCACCTTGAACAAAATTCATGGTGTTTAAACCACTGTCTGCCAAATACTGCCCTCTGGTGATAAAAGTAAACAACATTAGATTGGAACAGGTTAACAATGTGATTATTTGGGTGTCAGATTTCAAGATTCTGGTCTATGTTCTCAACAAATCCTCAAAGCAGGGCCAATCTTTGAGAAATACAGTGAGGCAATTCAATTGTTACACATCAGACATGCCAGTGGTCCAATATCCCCGACTTTGGACCTGTACAAGAAGCAGGCTTTGCCGGCAGCTATCTATGTATTTGAACACTGTGTATATGCTAATACTATAAAATTGGCCATCATAGAACACACATTTCTGAAAAAATCAGTTCTTCTTCCAAGCGGTGCACCCTCTTCACTGGTTCAACTTGAACGTAAAGTTGTCCTGATAGGCAATCAGATTGAGTTGCAACCTGTTTTACGCTGAGACCGTCTGTGGATCACAGACAAATTGGTCATCTACCATGAAGCTGCAAAATATCTGTTATCAATGAACGGGGAGTATAGCATTAAATGGATTGCACAACTGAAAAACACAAGTGGCGCCTCAGAGCATGTGACCCAAGAGACTATCTAAGAGATTGCAATGGTTTCAGGGAATTACATCTAAAAGAGGTGATAAAAACAAAGTGTGTTTTCAAAAATTCACAAACGGAACAAAATATATATCATGTAAATACATTTGCTGATCTGCTAATTAAGAAGTATTACGGGGCCTGAGAAGGCAGTTTAGCCACTGCTCATCCCGGTAATCCTGCAGAGCATAGTCATTTTGCACCCTTGGTCGCAAATTAAGCAGTAAATGCCGTTGGGCCATAGTTACAGAATAGTTATAGTATTAATGGCCCCTCCAGTGAGGGGTTTATTGAGATTAGTACCCGACCCATCAGACTGGGATACTAAAAGTGTTTATCAGTAAGTGGGGAACCGTCTGTGGCGTTCCCAGAAAGAAAGAAAAAAAAAAGAATAGAGGGGCGCCATGGAACAGGGAGAAGGGTCTACCTTTCCATGGTGCCATTCGCAGAGCTGCGGGGACGTGCCGGGAAGAATGTTGTTCCCGACGCCAGCGAGGAACCAGGATGCACAAGGTAAGTGGGGGGATGCACGGGGGAGACATGCGAAAAAGTGGGGTGAGGGTGGGTAGTATGGGGCACTTACCTGAGCACCCAGCAGGGGAAGATGGCAGCCTCCTGCTCTGAGGAGGCTCGCAGGATGGGCTTTACCATGTGTTAAAGCCCCCGTTCCGAGTCTCCTCATTGGCTGGGATGCATAAGCCCTGCCCCCGTCGGGTACTAATGCCTAATTATAATCTTTATATTGGAGAGTGCTCTCAAGAAATGTAGGCTCAACAATTCAGGGTGCTGCGAACTCCTAACTCAGTTAAGTGTATATTTAGCAGCACCCTGCTGGTTTGGTTGTTTTTGTTATTCTTCATGTCGGGATGCTTCCAAAATCCTCAATGTAATAGGACTACGAAGAGCAAGAGGCATGTTGAGGTAATATTTAGATACTAGTAATCCCGATTTTTGCCAGATTTCCCCAGTTACTTTTCCTAGCCCCCAATCCCTCATTCTCTGTCTGTTCCTCGGACTAGTGTTTGACCGGTTGCCTTGTTGTTACTATAGCATGCGGGTGCACTTTGTTTTCCATTCTTTATGGGAAAAGCTGGTTTGGAGGTGTTTTTTACATTGCTTATATAGGGTCACACTACCTCAGTGCTTTATCACTCCCAGAGTGCTGGGGATTACCAGTTAATAACCAAGGCCCACAATGTAGCTCCTGCAGTAACCTGGTGAAATGCAACAGCAGAAAAATCCGATGATGCTAAGCAGAAGACTGTGGGACAAAGTTGCCATTGCCAATTGCAAAGTGAAGCCTGACCCAGCACCTTCAAAAACCCACAATTCTTGGATAACCTGAAGTTTATTACTTAATGCCACTTGGTTTTCTCTCATGTTTAGTGTGAAGTCTGTTATTTGTGCCAGTTCTTCTGTCATGCTTGGTGATTATTTGCTCAGATGTGTCCGTATTTACGCTTTGACTGTATTTTCGGTACTGGCATGCATCTGCACTTTTCACTATGACTACAAGAATTTTACGAACAATGAGGATAATGAGCTTAAATGCAAATAATGCGTACACATGTTGTAACATTAGGGACGGAAGAATTACACATATACTATGATTAGGAAACAAGTAGGAGCCACATGGATTCTCTTCATATTAATATGTAGAATTGTGACGACTGGTTTGCATTGTCCCCTGAGCTTGGGTTTTGGTGTGGGCTGGACGACTGCTTGCAAATCATCCTTCCCAGCTTATTTTTTTTTTTTGGTTTCTCCTTTTGTGAGGCTGACATGTAAAATGAGACGCAAGTAGATTTTAAATTCTCTCTGTGATCAAATGGAAGGAAAGAAAAGAGCTTGGTGCGCGCGCACACAATACCACACATGCACAAACACCATGACATTCTACTAATTATTCCGTTATCAATAATAATCACCTGGGATTTAAAAGCGGAAAAGCCCTGAGACCGTGCAACACCCTAGATGGAGCGAGCGCCAGCGTAAATGACTGGAAAAGGTTGGCTGATTTGATGAAAACCCAATCAGACTCTCTAGGGAGACATTATGCTCCTCATTATTCCACTGATTGGCTGCATTACATCTGACGAGGGCAGCATATTCTTTACTTTGCTGGCAAGCGTCTTTAACAATAGGCAAGAAAAATAAGAAAGAAAAACACGTCTTTCGTCGAAGCAACAAGAGCACTAGAACGCGCCATTTCCTTTGGGTCTGGAACGACGTCGACGGGGAATTGTTGGGTATCCTCCCCAAACATGTTCAAGTGATCTGATAATAAGTAGCAGGCACGCGAGGGGGGAGGGGGGGGCTGCAATGTCAGATTGGCGAGGGAGGACGTGCTTCCATTTGTGTCACAGGAAGGAGCAGACTGGGTGCTCGCTCCGCCCTCCACACAGAAGGACACATTATGGTAATGTCGGGTACTTGAAGCAGCACAGAAGTCGCTGCCAATAGGAACATAATTTACTCAGACAGTTTCCTCTTGTGATTCCAAATGTGTAACATGCACATAAGTAACCCGCAGTGTGCTGGTATCCTGCAAGGCAATTCCAAGTCGAGTACAAAAGCACACTTGTGTAATCCAGCCTGAGACTGCCATCAATGGCCTGGAGCCTGCTATAGCTGTTAATTAAGTGTATTTTTCATTATCCCACAGCAAAGAGACACTCCTTAATGATGCAAGGGAACAATAGATGCCAATGTTAACTTGTGCCAATTGTTTAATTATTCGCAGACACGTTAACGTCAATGGAATCGTGTCTGTTCATTTGCGGGGCGCTATTTTGAACCTTGCCGCATTTAAAATGTGAATATATATTTATTGTCATAGTATTTTATATTTCTTTCCTGCCAGCTTAAACAAATCGATCTGAAATTCTGCTATGACTTCTTTACATAGTAGCGGATTTGGAGTTGAAATAAAGGCGCAGAGTGTTTTTTTCCAGAAGCAGAATGTGTAATTTGTTTTTATGTTCAATCTAAAAATGCGCAAATACTAATCCAAAGATGCTGTGCATCATTACTCATAATGTTGATGGTGGGTGTCTCTCCCCGTGCCTTACTTAAATAACGTCCCATTGGATCTCATTACTATTATTGGACACCCCCGTGGCAGCACCAATGTCAGTGGCCTGACAAGTGTCTGAACATCACCAGAAATAGAGATTCCTACATGATTGATACAAATCCTTCCGAATGAGACTTGATGCAGACCACACACTAGATGTTTGTAGACAGTGTGAGGTACTGCCATCTAGCAATGGTGTAGAAGCACTGTTTTTATAAAAAAAAAAAACATTTGTATTAACTAATAAAGGGATGCTTGTAATTCCATCTAAGAAAGAGTGGCCTGCTAACCAGGGCCTCCTTTTCCCAAAGCTCCTTGCCAAAGCATGGTATACATCGGTGCCAGCTGCATCCGTAGCTGGAGCTGTACTATTCTCTAGTGGTAAGTACTCCCACCCCTGTGATGAATTGCCACCCTGCCAGGATGTAGGAGCCCTGGTTTTTTTGGATTTGTATTAAGTAATACAATGATGCAGGTATTTCCATCTCTTGAAAGGGCAATCTGCTAATCAGATTTCCCTGTCATAAATTCCATGCCATAGCATAGTGTCTACTTGTGTTTTGCTCCATCACTCTCCTGATTTGCGGCACCTGCTCTACCAATGGCACAGAGTAGGTTCAGAGTTCACAGATGCCCTCTTGACAGCTGCAGTGACATCACAGTCTCTGCAGCACAGGGGATGCATTTAAAATTATGCAGCCCTGCTCCAAAATTCCTATAATATGGGTCTACCTCCTAATGGCAGAATATTCTTTAAACATATGCCATACCAGAGTTAGGGTATGGTGAGTGGTATTCTCATAATTATTACAGTCACATCCAATTGGATTTTGCACATGTGTCAACCTGTGGGCCCAGTTTAGCTGTGGAAGGATTGTATGTATTCCACCCATACAATGCCCACCCCTGTCCACTGACAGGACTGTAACTTTGGGGAATTGCTTCTCTTTGTTACTTGGTAAGAGCAGGTAACACCCTTTCCTCAGGATAGCCAATCCAGAGGACACTTGCCTGGAACAGAAACCAAGAGGCACACACATTCACAGAGAGCCAGGCCTCAAACTAGCGGGCTGCATTTCTAAAGACCTTTGATCCTATTTAGAAGGAAAGCGGGTAGAGTTAGTGTAGTCAGAGAGGCATCTGTACAGTTTTGGAAGTGTTCTGCCATCTTGATTCGCACTGCCTCTCTATCTCTTTCCTGGTCCTGTTAGGTATAGGTGCACGCCAAAACCTTTGCAATTATCCAACAAGCTCTTGAGCCTTAATCACTGTGAGTCTCCACAGCGATTCTTGTCGAATTTGGTCAAAACTGCTTTCCTCATTCGCTACCATACACGCCATCAAAATACTTGAAAGATTACATCAAATTGGAAAGGTTGACTGACGGTTTTCTCCCTTCCACTTCACCACCACCTCTGGTGATGCCATAATTCTACGTCCTGAAGACAGGTCCAGTATATACCTAATAGCAGTTTAAGTTGGCTATAGAGTAGTTCTAACAACTGTTACTGTGTCCCAGAAACACATGTTGTTGTGTCGACGGAGTCAAGGACTAGTTATCATCATTTAAAGACATCAGAAATAATTATGTGCTTGTCAAACATTATTACTAACCTCACAAAACTGTCAATATATGAAAATTGTGGCTTTGCTCAACTATTGAAAAATATGACCGTCACATGAGATTGTTTTATGTGATTTCTTTGTTTGTTTACAAAATGCATTTTTTGTCCAATTTTTTATAAGGAAAACATTCCGGTTGTTTTTACATGAACTGATTAAAATGTTTTTCTCTATTTCCCCTGTTTGGATCTTTTGACCAACATCATAAGTAGCACTTGTTACAACCAGGCACACCTTGTGCGTGTATAGGTGGGTAGCTGTTTGTGGTACCTCCCTTATATTTGCCTTAACTAGTCCTCAGCCACACAGCCCCCTATAAAAGAGGACTCCCTTGCTCTAACTTTTTGCATTTACAAATGCCTAATAGACCAGCCCACAGAGGCTACATGTGTGTCCAATCCTTTCAGTAACTGAAGACCCCAAAGAGGAACCTGAGTAGCAGTGAAGATTGGAGAGAAATATTTCTCATTTGTGGTTGACATGGGAGCCACTAAATTCTGCATTAAGGATGGTGATTTTCCCCTGTTGGACAAAGTAATGGACACACAGGGATTTTCTGGGGCTGTTGTATCACAGAAGACCCGCCCCTCACAATAGACATATAGCAAATAGTAGTGTCGCTGTTGTATTCGAAACACACGACCATCAACATATTAGCTAGAGACATAATCAGTAAATTAAATATGACCATTTCATTTTCTGAGAAGGGCACAGTATGCTCAACACCCGGCATCTTTTACCAGTTGGTCACTGCAATCATACAAGCATTCAGCACACACAACCCTTTGCACGGGTCCCCGCACCGCCAGAGTTGTTCCTTTATGGGGTACTTGGTATTGTTAAGGAGAGTACCCAAAATGAAAGATAAGGTAGTTCCATTGGCAAATGAGTTCTTGTTCAGAGCAGCAGTACACAAGGAAATAGCACCAAGGACAACACTCACAATACATCTAGAAGCAGCACTCACACAGAAAGACATGGTCACTTTTTTATGGGACAGACGAAGAGGGCACAGAGTGGCACACGGTCTCCTATGTATTGACAAAACATTAAGACTAAAAGACTTGACAGACAAACAACTGTTTTCAAAGGATGAAGAGAAGGGGGAGATGGTACTTCAGATATGCATCCTATGTCATGTGGATATAGAAGAGAGACAAGTCCCTCAGAGGATACAGATAGTGGGCACATAATCAGCTCACTAGCGGGATGATTTGAAAAAAGTACCATAATTACTATGGACCAGTGGGCCCCATAACGTAGGGTTGTTGAAATGATCTGGCTCGCTCCACATAAAATTAAAGGAGGGGCCCTTGGTTAAACAATACCCACTATCACGAGAAGCAGATGAGGGCATATATGACACCCTCCTCGCATTATGGCGACAGGGCATAATAAAAGCATCAGAATCCCTATGTAACAAGGCCATTTAACCTGTTAAGAAAGTGAAAGGAGGGGCTTGGCGATCATTCCAGATCTCCCTCCCTTGAACAACGTAGTGGAAGGAGAGTTTCCACTCATACCAAATACAGCCACAATATTTATTTATGTATTTTTTATTTTAATTTTTGTATAAGGCTCCATACACCCAAAGGTCTGAGGGCACCTTGACTAACAAACACAAATCAAAAAAGACAAGGCAGATGTGGATCAGTCAACTCCCTTGTTAAAAAGGAAGGCTTTCAGGTCTTTTTAAATTTCTTGTCACTGGAACCTCCGAATTTAGCAAGTTTATATCCAAGTTGACACAACAGAATGCTTGAGTTAGAATGGAGTGTTCTATTAGTAGAATTTTGGTGGGTTGACAAAACCTAGTTGGCTCTCATTTGAACAAGAAGAGAACAGCCCTGAGTAGGGTGCTGGGTAGATGCTGGTTAGCAGTTCTGGGCCGGTGGTCCGTGTGCATCCACTGGACACTACCCGGACGTGTGCACGACCTGGACACTTCAATGCCTTGAGAAAGACTTTGGTTGAAACACGCGTTGGCTGTTTTTTCTGTTTTTATGGTTCACCAACCTGGTACATTGTGCCCCAGGTGTTATGCTGCACTTGAAATAATAAATATTCCTGCACAAACAAAACTCTGGACTGAATTGTGATATAACTAGTGACAACACTGAGGTACCAAGCCTCTTGCCAGCGCCACCAACCAACTAGGTTTTGTCAACCCACCAAAATTCTCCTCAACTTCCTGGGAACCATGGAGTCTAGTTCCCTGACAAAACCATGTGCTAGGCTGCAGGCCTAACCTTTTGCATAGACGACGAGTTGCGCAGGGGACCTGGCTGTCCCGACACCAAGCTCCTCACCCCTGGCAAACAGTGTTCTATTAGTAGGTTTCACATGCAAATGGGTACTGAGGTAGCCAGGGGCACCACCTTGAATACATCAACTTACATTGGTTGTAATACATCACAGGGAGCCCATGAAGAGCATTGCCGAAACGGGGTGATATGTTTGGCCTTACCTAATCCGTACATGGCACTAACTGCTCTATTTTAAAAAAACTTGCAGCTTACTCAGATTTGTTTTAGAGATGCCAGTAAACAGGCTGTTACAATAATCCAGACTAGAATTTACAAGAGTGGTGGATAATAGGGCTCTGTTTTCCAAAGAAAGATATTGGTAGATTTGAAGGGGATATTGTAAGCAACATGCTTCACAGTCATTGATTTGATGAATATGCTCTTTCCTGTCCCATTGCTATCAGATAAACAGTATCTCACTGTGTTTACATACCGCCGTCCCAGGTTCCAACACACTGATTTACCACAAGGGTATTGTGACTCGCCCTGTGTATTCAACAGGGTCATCCACAAGGACCTGAGTAACTTGTAGATGCTCAGCACGGTCATTAAATACGTGGATGACCTCCTGGTGTGCAGCACAACAGAGTACCAGTGCAGGAAGGATTCAGTGACATTGTTGACACTACTGGCAGATAAGGGATACAAGGTGGACAAGGACAAATCACAGTATTGCCATAAAGGAGTAGTGCACTGAACTGGAGACCTTACAGCCCTTTAAGACCAGGTAGCAATACTCTGAGATGAATGGGGATGCAGAGATTACTCAAAACATCAATAATCAACGGCTCAGGAAGAAGGCAAAAAGATAACTGTTTTAATGTTGATTATCTGAAACAGGGAGTACAAAAATAATCATTCGGACGTATCATAGCAAGGTCTCAATGAACCTCACAAAAAGCACACTTTTATACTAAAATCTTGTCATAGGTGACTTATAACATGTGTATTACTAACGTCATCCTACGTGGCAAATTACAAAACCTACTAGAAAGTGTGATTGGGTCTAAGGGAACATCTATGTGTATAATCCATACTAGTCTAGTGGCCATAAAAGAGGTCATAGGTTTCTTAACATCAGGTGGGGCAACTAAGCCCTTTCCTCAAAACAAGTCACTATGAATGTCACTAAATACACAACGTCCTATTGGCTACTTAACTATATGTCTCCTAATCATTGGCTGATTTCAAACCTCAATCAGCCCTCTTCCACCCACGCTAGCAGCATGCAGGCCAGACTGCCAGGTGCTTGGCGAGCTGGTAATAATCATAGCTTCTTACCAATTAGAACATCATCCATCATCACCTCAGTGGTCTGCTGTCAATTAGGCTTTTTGTACCTGTCCTTGAAAATGTTCTTTTGCTCTGGAAGACACAGGGGAAGAGAGGCATGCTCTGCCCTCATGCGTAGGTGTGACCATCCTGCTCATCCAACTCCTTCTCCCTACATGACTGAAGACCACAAAATTGAGTTAAGGCACATTAAAAAGGCTATTTTCCAATGAGCCTCTGACGTCTTCTTTGTTCTTATCCATGCCTCCAGAACAGGTGATTCATTCCTTCACAAATTGCAACTAATTCATGTTCCTTCCAGTCGGAAACTACCTTGGCTTCTTGGCTCATTCAACCTTCCCTTTCTGAAACTCGTCTCTATTTCACTTATTTTCTTACTGCGACACACTTGGAAAAGAACGCCTTTCTTCCTTCTTTTGGTCCGGCTCTGCTATAATGCGTGGTGGAAGACTTCATTTCTTACTCGTACTTTATACATATATATATATTGTTGCTTGCCGCAAACTATTTTACTATGAAGCTAGACTCATGAAAACTTTTTCTGCTTGCGTTACTTTGCATCTGTAAGCGTGTGAATATTTCATAAGCCTCTTCATCTTGAGCCCAAGATGTTGCTTATCTTTAATACTTTCTTGATGCCTCATAAACCATCCATATTCCCTCGTGCCTGCATCTCCTCTATTGTACGTCAGCTCGACTCTCGCATGACGTCACCAGTCTGTTCTCTTGTACATTCATCCTTTTCCTTCAGGGTTTTCATTCATTCAATTAGCCATCATACTGTCTTGGATGCAGGTATGGTTTTCTCAACGGGAAACTTGCCTCCAGGATTCTCTTGGATATAGGCACTTCCCCTGGTACTGCTCGAGTTTCACACTCTGGTATCCAACATATAGACAATATGGGTGAGGTGGTTGAGGTGGGGGTACTTAACTTCTTCTCTACAGTACCTACAAACGATAATATCAGTAGATTGCAAGAGGATCACTTCAGAAAGGGCAGAAGCAATACACGGCACACCATAGCCATGCATGGTCAAGCCAAAGCAGCAGTTCTTAGACCGGTTCAACTATTGCAGGGCCTGGGTTTTCGACTATTACAAATGTATCAAGCCCCTTCGGGAGGCTCAGAAAATAAAATGCCTCATAATGTGGATGCCTGAATGATTGACTCTTTTGTTGGAATTTAAGGAATCATTATCCCACGCACCAGTTTTAGAAAGCCAAGGTTATACGAAAAACGTATATTTGTACTCACATTCTGATGGTACAGTGATGATGGCTGTCCTCACCCAAAAGAAGCCACAAGGATACAAGCCCCTATCCTATTACAGTCGTCTCGCAGACCTGGTAATGCAAAGCCACTTCCCATGTGAACAGGCAATTGCCGTAGTAGTGTTTGCCATTGAGAAATCAGCAAGAATAACTATGGGCTATGCAGTCATGCTCTATGTGGAGCATTCACTTTTGCAATACTGGAGAAGTCAAAAGCCACACAGTCAACTCAGAGAGTTTCAGGGTATGAGGTAATATTGTCCAATCCATCAATTGAGGTAGTGAGATGTTGGGAGGTCAAACCAGCAACATTTATTGCACAGCCAGCTAAGGTAGGGGCGTGTATGCATGATGGTGCCTCATAGATGGACAAGCTTGGGGGCGACCCTAGAGTACAGGAAGAACTCATAGAAGGAGGAGAAATGCTCTTCATTGACGGGTCATCAATAATCGAAGCCCGTGGTGGGGCAAGGGCGTGGTGTTTGGTGCCACACAGACCCCTCCAGCAGCTTCCTGTATTCGGCCACGCCCCCAGGGACTCATCTCCAGCACCAGAGCCCTGCAGCAGTGAAGACTGCGGCGGGGCAAGGGCGCGGTGTTAGGCGCTGCACAGACCCCCCCAAGCAGTTTCCTGCTTTGACCACACCCCCAGGGACTCATCTCCAGCACCGGAGCCCCGCAGCGGTGAAGCCCACGGCAGGGCAAGGGGGCAGTGTTTGGCGCCGCACAGACCCCTCCAGCAGCTTCCTGCTTTGGCCACGCCCCCAGGGACTCATCTCCAGCACCGGAGCCCCGCAGCGGTGAAGCCCACGGCGGGGCAAGGGCGCAGTTTTTGGCAGGTGTTCGGCGCGGCAGCGGGAGGCCTGTCCTGGAACCGCCAGAGAGAGGAGAGGCAGGAAAAGTGAAGTAAGTGCAGGCGAGCGTTCGTCTGAGGAACTGTTTGCCCAGGCCTAGAGAAGCCTAAAGCGGGTGTTCCCGCTCAGCTCTGCTGAGTCTGCTGAGTCTGCTGAATCCATAATGTCCTTACTGAAGAGCCTGGGAACTATGAAAACCCATGGCCCACCAAGGAAACCCCCCCTACACCTCCAACTCTTTCACCCTTCCTCCTGCCTCCACTATGCCCCAAGGTGTGTGTTGAGCATGCTCTCCAAGAGAGTATGCATAATCTCAAGCATAAGGCACTGGTCATAAAGAGGACACGTCCCGAGGTTAAAAAGGGTGCGCCGGCTGAAACCCTCGTTATGACCGCCCATAACACTGTCTTAGTACCTGGGGGTGAGCCCTCCACTTGTTCCCTCTTTCCCCCCCAAGTGTGGATAGAAGGGGGCTGTGGGGCTCAACTGTCACGGGGGAGCAGCATGGTCATCGAACATGGGACCAGGAAAGGATCATTATGCACCAATCGGGGTAATATGTATGAGGATCAACGCAATGGAGAGGACCGCACCGCAAAGACTCAGGTGGCCCAGGCCATCATAGCACCCAACGGAGGAAGGTTCTACCCAACCTCCGCTGAAGAACCTTGTCTTCTCGTTCCAACCCCGAGCCTTAGTCCCCCTAAGGTGCTCCCTGTCCAGAGAATCCTCTGTGCTGGGACGGAGTTGCAGGTGCATCATGAGGGGAGCTTTGCAGGTATGGGAGAATTAGTTAGAAGCTCCCCCTCAGCAAGCTCTACCACGGAAAGATACATTGCAGTTCTCACCTCGCCATCCACCCCTATAAATGGTGCCAGGCCGGGAAAGACCCCCTCCAGTTCGGCTTTGGTCTACTCGAGTGCCGAGGGCAGCCCATCTGTTGATGTCCCTGCACGCAATCTTTCCTTGTGCAACAGAAGACCCGGAAGTGTGCCGGTGTCTACAGCGAGTCCACTCGCCAGCCCACCCCCTTCCTTATCTACACCTAGGGCATCTAAGCATCAAAAAATCAAAACCCTTTTGGATGTAGGGCTGGCTTTTAACCCTCCTTCGGAGGCTGATATGTCACTTGGGGGGTGCAAGTGTAGGCAAGTTCTGGCTGAGCTGGTTGTCATCAGACACATGCTTGCAGCCCTTATAGCCACTCAGGTGAAGGAGCAGAGGGAGGAGGATCCTATCCATATCCTGGCTGATTGTAAGGTCCCAATTGACATACCTATGGCACTTCCTAAGACCCAAGCCCTTCTGATTCCCGAGCTTATAGCTGTCTGGGAATGCACAACCAGCCCCTGGTAAAAATCCCAGTGCAGTCGGCAACAAGATCAGCCAACACATTGGGGTGGTGGACTTTGGGCATAGCCAAGTAGGTCCCTATCGCCCCAAAATTGTGGGAAAGAGCCCCGGTGGTTCAAGGCTTAGAGGAGGCCCACCTCAGCCCCCTACCCAAGGTCGGAATGGACAAGCTTGTGTGTATCTTCATGGGGTACCAAAAATGGAAAGGAACATGCAGGAGTCCAGGGAAGCTGTTGCCAATAAAAGCCTACACTGGCTAAGGTCTGTGAGAGGTTGTTCTTTTGTGACCAGGGAAACTTTGGCGGGTTGTCGCAGATTGGCCAGCTTGGTCCAGAGTCCGGGGGACATAGTGGAATTGACCTTCTGGGACTGGAGACTGGCGAATAGGGTCTTGGGACAATGGGGAGGGGCAGGGGGACCCCTAGGAGTGCAATTTTAATCAGCTCACTACTGCATTTAGGCCCAGAGTACCCGCTAAGGCCTATCCAGAGGACCTACCCCCTGTCAGGGGCTAACCTCATTCTCCTGCGTCGCAATCGGACAGGCACTTTTGGGGCTGGGCCCAGTCAAGGGGTGTTATATAGAGGGTGATGGGATCCTTTGGTTCACCCTTCTCTTTTCCCTTAAATGACTCTTTGATGTACCACTTTTTGATAAGGTTTATTGATTGTATTTGCTTTTGTGTGTTGTTTTTGCTATGTGTTTGATGGATTTACATTTAATCCGAATAAACTTGTTGACTGACAGAATAATCGATTCAAGCACAGGTTGTCGACACACGGGTGCAGTGGTGGTATGTAATCAGGACAGAGAATTTAAGGTGTGCGCTCAGATGAGGTTGCCACTACAGTGTTCAAGAAGCTTTCAGATTTTGCCTATGTCATATCTATGGTGCACTCAGGACTGGCCTGCTGGAAAGGAGGGGATTCCAGAGGAGCAATGGCTCACCCTTACAATAGGCATATATATAGGCCTGACCAATGGACGTACTGCACCTTCCAGCAGAATTGGCCATGGTAAAATGTGCCGCCCATACAACACCACAGATTTCATATCAAGAGGAAACGACAGGGCTGATTCTGTAGTAATAAGAGCAGCATAATTGCCACTACACACAACACTGTTTATTCCTTCTAAAAAAGACCAAGTGCCCTTAATGGCCTTGCTGCAAAGGCAGCACCCCACACTGGTGAAACCATTCAGTGCATTACCCATTACCTAGGTGATTGAGTTATAGGGGGTTCACTCCAGCAAGAGCAGTAACTATGGAAAAGGAGGGGCTGCTCACTGTCACCCACAGATTGACAGGGTAATTCATAGAATTTCGCAGAAAAGTGTCGCAAGCGGCTGGCGCAGAGTGTCCGCGTGCGATTGTCTGTGCCAGGCGCGTGCGCCAAAACCGATTTCCGCGCACAGCGTATTCATGGATTTTAGGCTCCCAAAGCAGCCGTGGCGCAGAGTATCGCAGCGACCCTGCAGCAGCGCCAGTAACGCCCCCAAGAACGCCCTCGCGCAAGGAAAAGCCATCAAAATCGCTAAATCATCGCAAAGGGCTGCGCTAACCCTGGACCAGTTGATAGGGCTGCCAAACAAGGAACGCAAAGCGGGTAACGTGCATATCAGGGGTACGCGGGAAGTTTTACATGCGATTAGCCAGGGTACGTGTATGACAGGGGTACGCGTGAAGTTAAACACGCGATTAGCCAGGGTACGTGTATTACAGGGGTACGCGGGAATTTTCACACGCGGTTTGGCTGGGTACGTGTATGACAGGGGTACGCGTGAAGTTAAACACGCGATTAGCCAGGGTACGTGTATTACAGGGGTACGCGGGAATTTTCACACGCGGTTTGGCTGGGTACGTGTATGACAGGGGTACGCGTGAAGTTTTACACACGATTAGCCAGGGTACGTGTATTACAGAGGTGCGCGGGAATAATCACACGCGATTTGGCTGGGTATGTGTATTAAAGGGGTGCGCGGGAATTATCACACGCGATTTGGCTGGGTACGTGTATTACAGGGGTGCGCGGGAATAATCACACGCGATTAGGCTGGGTGGGTCCTCACAGGTGTACCATGTACACCCTCCATGGCCCCTGCAGGCAGCCCACAAAACAGGGGACTACCCTGCACACCTGCTCATGTCTCCCACCACCCCCACCCCCCCAGCAGTGTGGGGCACCCTCCACCAGGCCCCCACCCATGTCTCCCACCACCCCCACCCCCCAGCCACCATGGGCAGCCTCCACCAGGCCCCCACTCATGTCTCCCACCACCCCCACCCCCCCAGCAGTGCAGGGGCAGCCTCCACAAGGCCCCTACCCATGTCTCCCACCACCCCCACACCCCAGCCACCATGGGCAGCCTCCACCAGGCCCCCACTCATGTCTCCCACCACCCCACCCCCCAGCAGTGCAGGGGCAGCACCACCAGGCCCCCACTCATGTCCAACTCATGTCGCCCACCACCCCCACCCCCCAGCCACCATGGGCATCCCCCACCAGGCCCCCACTCATGTCTCCCACCCACCCCCACCCCCCAGCCACCATGGGCACCCCCCACCAGGCCCCCACTCATGTCTCCCACCACCCCCACCCCCCAGCAGTGCAGGGGCAGCACCACCAGGCCCCCACTCATGTCCAACTCATGTCTCCCACCACCCCCACCCCCCCAGCCACCATGGGCATCCCCCACCAGGCCCCCACTCATGTCTCCCACCCACCCCCACCCCCGAGCCACCATGGGCAGCCCCCACCAGGCCCCCACTCATGTCTCCCACCACCCCCACCCCCCAGCCACCATGGGCATCCCCCACCAGGCCCCCACTCATGTCTCCCACCACCCCCACCCCCCAGCCACCATGGGCAGCCCCCACCAGGCCCCCACCCATGTCTCCCACCACCCCCACCCCCCAGCCACCATGGGCAGCCTCCACCAGGCCCCTACTCATGTCTCCCACCACCCCCACCCCCCAGCCACCATGGGCATCCCCCACCAGGCCCCCACTCATGTCTCCCACCACCCCCACCCCCCCAGCAGTGCAGGGGCAGCCTCCACAAGGCCCCCACCCATGTCTCCCACCACCCCCACACCCCAGCCACCATGGGCAGTCTCCACCAGGCCCCCACTCATGTCTCCCACCACCCCACCCCCCAGCAGTGCAGGGGCAGCACCACCAGGCCCCCACTCATGTCCAACTCATGTCGCCCACCACCCCCACCCCCCAGCCACCATGGGCATCCCCCACCAGGCCCCCACTCATGTCTCCCACCCACCCCCACCCCCCAGCCACCATGGGCACCCCCCACCAGGCCCCCACTCATGTCTCCCACCACCCCCACCCCCCAGCAGTGCAGGGGCAGCACCACCAGGCCCCCACTCATGTCCAACTCATGTCTCCCACCACCCCCACCCCCCCAGCCACCATGGGCATCCCCCACCAGGCCCCCACTCATGTCTCCCACCCACCCCCACCCCCGAGCCACCATGGGCAGCCCCCACCAGGCCCCCACTCATGTCTCCCACCACCCCCACCCCCCAGCCACCATGGGCATCCCCCACCAGGCCCCCACTCATGTCTACCACCACCCCCACCCCCCAGCCACCATGGGCAGCCCACACCAGGCCCCCACCCATGTCTCCCACCACCCCCACCCCCCAGCCACCATGGGCAGCCTCCACCAGGCCCCTACTCATGTCTCCCACCACCCCCACCCCCCAGCCACCATGGGCATCCCCCACCAGGCCCCCACTCATGTCTCCCACCACCCCCACCCACCAGCCACCATGGGCAGCCCCCACCAGGCCCCCACCCATGTCTCCCACCACCCCCACCCCCCAGCCACCATGGGCAGCCTCCACCAGTCCCCCACTCATGTCTCCCACCACCCCCACCCCCCCAGCAGTGCAGGGGCAGCCTCCACCAGGCCCCCACCCATATCTCCCACCACCCCCACCCCCCAGCCACCATGGGCAGCCTCCACCAGGCCCCCACTCATGTCTCCCTCCACCCCCACCCCTCCAGCAGTGCAGGGGCAGCCTCCACCAGGGCCCCCACCCATGTCTCCCACCACCCCCACCCCCCAGCCACCATGGGCAGCCTCCACCAGGCCCCCACTCATGTCTCCCACCACCCCCACCCCCCAGCCACCATAGGCAGCCCCCACCAGGCCCCCAGCCATGTCTCCCACCACCCCCACCCCCCAGCCACCATGGGCAGCCTCCACCAGGCCCCCACTCATGTCTCCCACCACCCCCACCCCCCCAGCAGTGCAGGGGCAGCCTCCACCAGGCCCCCACCCATGTCTACCACCACCCCCACCCCCCAGCCACCATGGGCATTCCCCACCAGGCCCCCACCCATGTCTCCCACCACCCCCCAGCAGTGCAGGGCAGCACCACCAGGCCCCCACTCATGTACAACTCATGTCTCCCACCACCCCCACCCCCCCAGCCACCATGGGCATCCCCCACCAGGCCCCCACTCATGTCTCCCACCCACCCCCATCCCCCAGCCACCATGGGCAGCCCCCACCAGGCCCCCACTCATGTCTCCCACCACCCCCACCCCCCAGCCACCATGGGCATCCCCCACCAGGCCCCCACTCATGTCTCCCACCACCCCCACCCCCAGCCACCATGGGCAGCCCCCACCAGGCCCCCACCCATGTCTCCCACCACCCCCACCCCCCAGCCACCATTGGCAGCCTCCACCAGGCCCCCACTCATGTCTCCCACCACCCCCACCCCCGAGCCACCATGGGCATCCCCCACCAGGCCCCCACTCATGTCTCCCACCACCCCCACCCCCCAGCCACCATGGGCAGCCCCCACCAGGCCCCCACCCATGTCTCCCACCACCCCCACCCCCCAGCCACCATGGGCAGCCTCCACCAGTCCCCCACTCATGTCTCCCACCACCCCCACCCCCCAGCCACCATGGGCATCCCCCACCAGGCCCCCACTCATGTCTCCCACCACCCCCACCCCCCAGCCACCATGGGCAGCCTCCACCAGGCCCCCACTCATGTCTCCCACCACCCCCACCCCCCCCAGCAGTGCAGGGGCAGCCTCCACCAGGCCCCCACCCATGTCTCCCACCACCCCCACCCCCCAGCCACCATTGGCAGCCTCCACCAGGCCCCCACTCATGTCTCCCTCCACCCCCACCCCTCCAGCAGTGCAGGGGCAGCCTCCACCAGGCCCCCACCCATGTCTCCCACGACCCCCACCCCCCAGCCACCATGGGCAGCCTCCACCAGGCCCCCACTCATGTCTCCCTCCACCCCCACCCCTCCAGCAGTGCAGGGGCAGCCTCCACCAGGCCCCCACCCATGTCTCCCACCACCCCCACCCCCCAGCCACCATGGGCAGCCCCCACCAGGCCCCCAGCCATGTCTCCCACCACCCCCACCCCCCAGCCACCATGGGCAGCCTCCACCAGCCCCCACTCATGTCTCCCACCACCCCCACCCCCCTCCCCAGCAGTGCAGGGGCAGCCTCCACCAGGCCCCCACCCATGTCTACCACCACCCCCACCCCCCAGCCACCATGGGCATCCCCCACCAGGCCCCCACCCATGTCTCGCACCACCCCCCAGCAGTGCAGGGCAGCACCACCAGGCCCCCACTCATGTCCAACTCATGTCTCCCACCACCCCCACCGCCCCAGCCACCATGGGCATCCCCCACCAGGCCCTCACTCATGTCCCCACCCACCCCCACCCCCCAGCCACCATGGGCAGCCTCCACCAGGCCCCCACTCATGTCTCCCACCACCCCCACCCCCCCAGCAGTGCAGGGGCAGCCTCCACCAGGCCCCCACCCATGTCTCCCACCGCCCCCACCCCCCAGCCACCATGGGCAGCCTCCACCAGGCCCCCACTCATGTCTCCCACCACCCCCACCCCCCCAGCAGTGCAGGGGCAGCCTCCACCAGGCCCCCACCCATGTCTCCCACCACCCCCACCCGCAGCCACCATGGGCAGCCTCCACCAGGCCCCCACTCATGTCTCCCACCACCCCCACCCCCCCAGCAGTGCAGGGGCAGCCTCCACCAGGCCCCCACCCATGTCTCCCACCACCCCCACCCCCCAGCCACCATGGGCAGCCTCCACCAGGCCCCCACTCATGTCTCCCTCCACCCCCACCCCCCAGCCACCATGGGCATCCCCCACCAGGCCCCTACTCATGTCTCCCACCACCCCCACCCCCCAGCCACCATGGTGCCACACAATAACATTCATGCAGATTTAGGGGTGAGTTTTCCATGATGAGGGATGGGAGCAGGGAATGCCACAATGTAGGGAGGAAGGTCTGGTAGGGTTTGTAGAAAATGTGGTAAAAAAGATTAACAATGTCCAAGCTCTGACATGGATATATGAGAATAAACAGCCTTTGCACATAAGGGAGCTCACACTATATTCTTTGTGTTTCAGGTGTAATGGCTCCATGCACATGGTGACAAACAAAGGATGCCAATAGTTGATGATGTTGCCATTGTTGAAGAACGGGACTGCAGCATTGATGGACTTACGGTGGGCATGCAGGAACTAGGCATATGTCCAGCTTCCCCCAAAATTAGCAGATACTTGCTCCCTAGTTATGCTGCACATACCAGTCCTCTTGGTGCCCAATAAGGAGCTCATACCATTTGTTGATTATCCTGAAGTGTGGAATAAAGATGTACACACTATTAAAGCATTGAGCGGGGGATGTACATATGATCAGCTAGATCCTTGAACTTGCAAACAACTTGCAGGGACAATAATTACTGGTCCCAGAAATCATCCGATAGATTGTCCACTATTCCATCAGAATTCTGCTTGTTCAGCAAATCATCTACATTTTTCTCATCCCTTCTGCTTCCAGGTATCCAAGCAGCAGCTAATTCCAAGTAGGATCAGATAACACACTATGAAGTACTACAGTGTGTGAATTCAACAGAGAAGGGCCTGAATGCAGTCAGGGAGGAGCTGAGGGCCCTAAGACTGGTTGCGCTTCAAAACCAGTACAATCTTGATCTTTTAACAGCAATGGAGTGTCGGGTGTGCAAGAAGATAGGCAGCACTTTCATGCATGCAAATGATGCAGCCAATGGAATATTGTCCGTGACGACTGAAGAACTGCGCACTCTCCATGAGATTATGATGAGAGAAATGCGTCCAGCAGCATCTGACAACTCGCTGATGTCCACGGGGCACATGATCAGTCAGAATCACTCAGATGTTTTGCCCCTTGTCATCCCAAGATGCCATGTCCAATCAGTATGCAGCAGATTATCCTTTTATATATCGGGCAGTGCCAACCAATGGCAAATAAGTGTTTTGACCGATTAGCACAACAACGTGATTGTGAGACGTTGTGGGAAGGGTTTTGACATCACGAGGGGTGTCCATGCGATGTTTGGTCCAAGAATTGTTTTATACAATAAGGGTCACCAAAGGTCAATGTTTCTACAGAAGTATGATGTACTCCCACCAATCAGCTTCTATGACCTGCCTTAAAAATGTAACTAAAGAGCTTATTTCATTCAGTTCAGTTCCACTGGACTGTCTGAACTGTGTCTCCCAGCTGTTTGAGTCCAAAAACCTGAGTTACTTCTTGCATGGTGTACGCTCCTCTTTTGGATTACTTCTTCTTTATTGGGATTGATTTTGATGGTGGTCCCCTGGTACAGGATCAAAAAACAGTGAGTGTCAAAGCAGCTCCAGGTGCTTGCAACAATTCAAAAATCAGCTCAAAAGTGGTTGAGTCAGCTTAAATGTGTATCAAAATTAGAAAACAGTGTCCAGACCTGTTCTTTGACTTCTGGTTGTTAGAGGAACCTGTCAAGGGCCTCCAGAGGCAACTTGAGTCCCTTTTCTTCATTTCTGAGGTAGGAAGATTGCTAGAGATTACTTGCTTGCAAGTGATGACATCTACAGTGGACAGGATCTTGGGACCAGTGGTCTTGGCTGTGGCAGGCTTTGTCTGGACAGCACATCACTCAAAATGTTTGTCAGCGATGAGTGAGGAATGGGCTTGCTCTTTTCTTTGAAGTGTTTATCTTCAGCTCAATGGAAGAGGACTTGGGACAGTCTGTAACCCCAGTAATGTTCCAGGTCAGATCCTTCTTCTTCGAAAGTCCAAAAATGATTCCACTAAGGAGTGGGATGACTGCCTTAAATAAGGGAGGAAGGTCTGGTAGGGTTTGAAGAAAATGTGGTAATAAAAAATTAACAATGTCCAAGCTCTGACATGGAGAGATGAGAATAAACAGCCTTTGCACATAAAGGAGCTCACACTATATTGTGTGTGTTTCAGGTGCAATGGCTACATGCACCTGGGGACAAACAAAGAATGCCAATAGTTGATGATGTTGCCGTTGTTGAGGAACATAGTAGTCTTCATACATTTCGTTGTTGTTTCATTCCAATGCTGTTTCCAACATAGTTTGTAATCTATTACCACTTCTAGGTACTTGTACATTGTACAACTTAAATCTGTTGGTTATTAATAAACTACTTGTAGTTTGTTACACAAGAGCGTTTGGATTTACTCAAGAATGTCATAACTCTGGTTTTACCAATATTGATTTTAAGACCATTTACCGCTGTGAACCTTTCCAGAGCTTTCAGTCCTTTAGGGGTGTAATATAACAACAAGAAATCATCAGCATAACGCAGCCAGCCTAATTTCAGGCTGCCTATTTTAATGTCATCAAATGTACTTTGGAGGTCAACTAAGAAGTCTGCTAAATACAGGTTAAATAATGTGGCCGCTAATATGCAGCCTTGTTTGACTCCTCGTAGTGCAGTTATCACCTCAGATAGTTTGCCTTCTCCATCTAGCCGCACTTTCACTGTTGTTTCAGTATATAGAAGTTGAATCATGGATAGCAGGACATCTGGTATTCCCCATGATTTTAACTTAATCCACAGTGTTTCTCTACTATGGTATCACTAAGATCTATAAATGCGCCAAAGACAGACAATTTACGGCTATACCATGAGTACTCAATTGCAGCAACTAAATTAGCAATATTGTGGGTGGTTGATGATTTCGGCCGGAATCCTGATTGATTAGCTGGTAGAATGTGATGCGCTGCTACCCATTGATTCAATTCTACAAGGAGAATGTTACAAAACATGTTGGCAGGGATGTGTAACATAACATTGCCAGAATCCTGTAGTTGATTGGTCTTTCCAATTTTCCTTTTTGTGTGTAGGCAGAATTACACTTTCTCGCCATGTTTTGGTATTTGGTCGTACTTCCCTATCCACTTAAACAGGATAGTCAGCGCTAGTGCCCGTTTCACAGGGGACAATCAAAGCACGTTGCAGGTGCCATCAGGGCTTGCAGCCCTAGAGCTGTGTAGATTATTTTCAATCTAATAAGGCTATCCAAGGTGTAACTACCCTGCCAAGTTGTCACATTAGGGGAAGCAGTTTCTTATTTTGTTGTCTCTACACCCAATGTCTTCTTTACATGACAAATCCATTCATGTTCTGCTACATTATTTATAGTTAGTTTTTTTTCTTGGAGCCATTAATAACAGCTCATATACCCTGGTTATTTTTTTTTTTTAGCAAAAGAAGCAACGGTCCGCCAGGCCTTGTTTGCTTTAGAAACCTGATACTGTCGTAGCCACAGTTGATACTGTTTTTTGGCTAATCTTGTTTTAGTAGTAGAATCTAAACATATAGAGTTCTTTATGTCTCTAATCGTTGATCTTAGTTGTTTTTTAGCCTCGTGTATGGCACTATCATAGGGGTTCTTATTGTGACAGTGATTCCATCTCTCGCTATTGCTCAAGTATTTGCTTTTTTGAATAGTAACTGCATTAATAGTACCCAACATCTGTTTAAATGTTTGCATCATTTTAACATCACCATTGTCTGTCAATGAAGCCATATTTTCTATACATTTTGTTAACTCATATTCTGCTACAGTTTTACCCTTTTCTAGTTTAGTAGGGTTCCAAGCGATCCGATTACCTGCATTGTTAATACCTATGTTCCCACTGAATTGATAATGGTCACTCTCTTTAGTAGATAGTAGCAGCTGGTAGAGGGGGAGATGGTCACTTTCCTCACAACATCCTACTGCCATATCTATCATCAACAAGTTAGCGCTTTCGTTGACAACTATATAATCAATAGTTGACAAACTATGTCCGTTTACCCGTGTAGCACTTCGGTAGCAGAGTTCTCATTCATCATAAACAATCAGTGTCTAAGGAACAGATTAGTCCAGGGTATACCATGGGTATTGGAGAACCCATGATCTATGGGGCCAGATCCCTGACTTTTTCCAGCCTGTTCATTTGAATATACTATCTTGGCATTCAGGTCTCCAAGTATGATAATATGAGTTTTAGGATCATTTTCTTCCAGAATCCTACTAACAGTGGCAATATTTACCTTATTATATTTACCATTGGGTGGATTATATATGTTAACTATTAACAGGGATGGAGTCTTTGGCAGGTTACAGCTTGCAAGAATAGCCAGTACCATGCTAGTTGACCAAATAGCGTTAGATCCTATCCGAGGGTGCTTAAAGGAGGTCCATAGGCCTACCTTTGGTAGGCCTCTGGGCCCCTTGGTTGCAAGGCTTTGAATCGCACACCGGCCATCAATATCGCATGATTTGTAGAGCCACGTTTCTTGTAGGGCAATTATGAAAAATGATGAATATTAGCAAGTAATCCATTATCACTTATATAATGCGAATTCTCCCTTGTATTCCATGATAGTACCACATCAATGTCATCATGGTTGATTTTCGAAGTGAGTTTTGAAAGCCATCGTTAGCTATTGCCAATAGCCTTCGGGTGTATCTGTACGTTCATCTCGTTCTGTTGTAACATTTCTCTTGGTATTAGCCATAGCGGCGGGTTGTTCTAATATAGCTTTGTTACCTTTTGGACTTTTATCAACCAATTGTGTCTGTTTCTTTTTATCGTGTACTAAGCTCACAACACATATTGGATTTTTAGTTTTACACATGGATGTTTCTTTGCAAGTATACCCTAAAATCTCAAAGTGGCTGCTATGGATAAGAATATACACAAGAGTCGATATGTCCGAGCACCATACATTGGTGGTCCGTACCGCTGAAGTCACTAGTTGGTACACTATTTTAGTTTCAAAATCTGTCGTCTATTCAACAATATCGCTTCTTTAGTTGCATCTATTACCTGAAATTGAAGTGCACGAGTATAATGCAAAGGGTTTTATAAGTATTATCGACACTCCTGTTCAATAAATCACGGCTGCCTTCTAATCTAGCAGATTTCACCACATTTTTTGCAATGTTGGAATTCAGCGGCTCAAGGTTAGAGACATCCAGTGCATACTTCATTTCTTTCTTCTTCAAATATATTTTGTATATCTATCAGTACATCATCAGCTATCCCTCTATCTTTTTTGCCTTCTTTTTCCTTTTAGTTTTTCGTGCTCCTTGCCAACTATCAGTAGATTGCAAGGGTTCCTTCTGTTTCAAATTCTCTAAAAGGTCTCTAGTATCATAGTATGTACTACTTTAGAAGGTTCTGTCGGCATGGGTCTTTCGGAATTAGGATGTATATCCACGATGTGTGCCCCCACACAATTTGGTACTTTAGATAGCGGCATAGACTTCTTAACCTGTGTTTTAGCAATAGTATCTATTGATTGTAATGAAATTGTTTCACTTTCAATATTGGAAGAAGAATTTTCAGTGATAATGCATCCATTATTGGTACTTCGAACAGTTCTACTGAAATACATTGAAGCTTGGGAGACTTTTTTCTTCTTTTTACTAGAGATTTTTTTCATGTTGTGTTTATTACGGGCCAAATTTTTGTTATCAGCCTTATGATTGTCTATAGGATTAATACTGTGGCTTTCATCAATAGAGCATCTATCATTTAGTTCCACATGTGATACAGCAGAGTCTAAGTTATACGTATTTGCAGCACATGGTGGAGATATGTCTTGCAAAGCTAATTGTACTGTGTTTGTTTTACAATAATAGACAGGTTTTAAAGTAGCTTAATGTCCAATAGGACTTAAGTCGCACTCCATGTGAGCAAGCACTTTTTATGAATTTGTTTTCTATTTTGGTTAGGCATCATGTTTTGATATAACCACACATGTCAGACTAATACATGGCAGAGGATGTAGCCTGCAACGTGTAAAGCTCCAGGGCAGGCTTAATGGCTGTGCTAAAACGTTTTAATGACTCCACTAGATTTCTCAAGGGCAGTACTAGCTTTAAGGAGGTGCATTGACCAATTTAAATGGCTTTAAAAACGGAGGCCTAGGTAATTGTACCATGATACTTGCTCAAGTACAGTATCATCCACTGCAAGGGTTTCATTTTTGAGTTCTTAGGGCTAAGGGCTGTAGATTCGGTCTATGTCCAATGATTTCCAAACCAACTGATCACACTTTCTATTAAAACAACACAAGGCTAGTCTTAACCCAGATGGGGTCATTGACAAAATAACCGCATCATTAGCACAAAAAGGGCTGGAATATTGCCAACCACAGCTGGGCAGGATCAGGGCTACAAATTAGTAGCTTGTCCATAATAGAGTGAATGAAGACAAACAACAGGAGGGGCTAACACATAGCCCTATCGAACACCTCTGGCCACATTCAGTGGTTGTGTAACATCCCCAGCCAGACTCCATCGCACTACTGCAGTATTGTTAGACAAAAGGAGTTGCAGCGGGTTTAACATCTGGTTGGGAATATGATTGGCCCTCAGCATCTCCCACAATTGCATTCTAGGTACACTGCCAAAGGCAGTTTTTAAATTGATAAACAATGCAGATAATTTGGTTTTAGATAATAATATATGCTTTTGAATAAGCATGTGCAATCAAAACCTTTAATCTAACGTGTTAATTCCTGATTGAAAGCTTGCTTGCAGGTGACTGAGCAGTCTCTCTGAATAAACCCAGTTTTGCAAGTGCCTTATCAATGCCAATGATATAGGGTGATAATTAGCCGGGGTTTCCCTATTTCCCTTTTTATAGATTGGAATGATCCTGGCTGTCTGCCATGACCTAGGAATAATATTAGTGGCTAAAAAACACATTGAATACCCTTACCGTGATTGGAACCCAAATAGTGATTTCTTCTTAAACAGATCCACTAGTCTTTTGTCAGGGCCAGTGGCTTTTCCCTGTACTTGTATTCTAATGGCATCTTGCACCTCCTTCATAGAAAGCTTGAGACCATGGGCCTGAGAGGAGCTCCCTAGCAGGGGCCATGCTCAATAGTCCACAGGGAGTCCTCTCCAAGACTCTCACACCCATACACAATCCTATAAAGGCCTTCAAAGTGATCATGCCACATGTCTGGGGTAATACATCCCTGCAAGTGCGTTTCCCCAGTAAGATCTTTTTCCATCACTTGTTTCCAAAAACTAGAACAATCACCCTTCTTGACAGCTTTGAGCATGTGTACCATTTAGCCCTCATATACTTGTTCTTATTTACTTTGATTATATATTTGTAGTTACTCCTAAGGACATGAAGTCAGGGCCTAGTTACCACTGGAGTAGTCTGTAAGTAGTCATGAAGTGCTGATTTGGCTGCCCCACAGTCATTGTCCCACAAAGCTTGTGTTTTCCTGGCTCTCTCCCTCTTATTGGTTTTGGAGCTTGTAACCAGAAACTGAAGGTGTTTGGTCAGCTTATCAAATTCAGATATTACATTGTAGTGAGGACTATTGATGCTAGAAATTAATTAAAACACCCTAATATGGAGCCACAAATGGAAGGAATCCAGTTTTTCTGGACCATTGTAGTCAATTTGATGGAACGACAAGCATGCCTGGTAACTGTGATGTCAGTGGCGAAGCTGTCATTTTGCTCTACAATCATTGCATTAGACTTTAAATTTAGCAATTTGGTTCTGAAATCACTATTATATCTGTCTAGGACCAGAAACCAACTGCTTGGTGCCAATCACATGCCAAAATCAAGACGTAGTCAATTCTCAAGATGTCATTAAGTCCTTGATATGTGACCTTGACTGGTTGGTCTGTTGAAAACCAGTCTTTGCAAACTTTTAGCTCTAAATTATATAAATAATGAACTATGCCGACTGTCTGACCATGTGACTGTAAGGGAAAACTGCTTTCCATTTGTGGTATACCCCAGGCTTCATCCTCATCTTCCCAGACCCCCTCCAGCTCTCTAAGCGGTTCTAGTTGGACATTAAAGTCCCCGACAACTGTAAGACGATACCTCTTTTGATTTACAGGTTCCCATGAGGAGACAATCTCCTGGAAGACAGATACAATATCAGGGACTTTAGTGTCGTTTGGACTATTACATATATTAATTAATAGCAGAGGATGATCATCTGGAGCTTGGACAACTCATTTCTGTACATCTGGTGAGCCAGTAGGGGTCTGCTCAACATTCTAGTTCAAACTGGCATCAAGCCGAATCAAGAGGCCCCAAACAAGATCTTCATCTATAACGCTATAGGTCATAAACCCCTGGACGTCAAACTGGTCCATAAGCCAGATTTCCTGGCAACAGATGAAATTAAACCTTTCCATGAACTTGCACCAATCACTATCCACTAGGTGTTTTTTAACCCCAGAAATGTTCCAGGAGTGTGAATTAAGAGTAGACCTGTGCGATTGCCCAGGGGCACTGGGTATCATGGATAGTCAATCTACCCCTTCAAGCCCCTGCATTGCCTATGCCTCTTGATTAAAACAGGCCATCGAGGGAGTGTCTGGGTGGGCATTGGTTGGCTGTGGTCCCACAGGATGCTTCTCTACCTCATTAGTTAAGGTGCATGAGTATTGCATTCCTATAACGAAGATGACAGGTCTAAGAACAATTTTGGATCTGGGAGGGGGAAACATTGTATTCTTTTGATAGCAATCCCTGGACTAGCGCCTCTCCCTTAAGAAACACTTATATAATCATAAGGACCACTAGGCATCTTTTGATGGGAGAAATTAAGAATATTGTCTCGTATGATTGAGAGGCAGCCCTTTTTTATGGCAAATCCAATGAAATTTCTTGTTAACTAGGGCATCCTGTTTCTCATAGGAGCCCTTCGCCTGTCTGTGTCTGTCTGTCTGAGTCTGTGAAATAAACAACAGCTCTGGAGACATTGTGCATTACTATAAAATTATTCATAGTTCCACATCCCGCGACCCTCCTCTGAGGTTCAAGTCCACCCATCGATCTAATCTGGTTACCAAAGTGGTATTCACCACTAAGTCCCCTTGTTATAAAATCTGAAAATAGGGGCCTTATTTAAAGTGAGGGGATTGTTCAAAGTAACAGAAGATTTTGTTTCCAAATGTTTTCTAATGATGTCAGTTACTGGTTTGGCCCACTTCATATTGTCCTTTGCATTAGAAATCTCTCTGTTTAGAGCGTTGTGTTTATATTAATTCGTGTTTCCACCATCCTGTACAAAAATGACATCATCCTTATCTCCTCTACCATGATTAAGTAAGTTATATCAGGTATTAACCCCTGAAGGGGTACCCGCATTCTTGTCATGAATATATCCTGTGATTGTCTTTATTTGGCCAACCTTAACCTTAACCTTGAGTTGATGTACTATATCTCTAAGACTTTTCATTTCAGTTGCAATTTCAATGGGATTAGATGCGTCAGGGCATTTGCATTTCATGCTCAATCTAGTTTTTTTGGCATTCTTTGCTCTAACCTTGCTTATCTTCCTTTTTGCCTATTTATGGAGTCAACCTCCTTAGTCAATAATTCAGGTCTACACATGGGATGGACTGCCTTCTCCTTGGCCTCCCTATTTGAAAACCTATCTGTAGAATTCTGTTCCAATCCCATTTCGACTAGCAATGAAAAACTATTTGAATTTGGGATAGAGGGCAAGATCAACACTAGATCATCTGCAGATGATGCAAGATCAATCAATACATTATTGGGTAGGGATGCTTCTATAGGAATGTCCCTGCTCACAATATTCTCACAATGCTCAAAAGCACATGGTATACTAGAAACCAGGTTTACAGTTTCCACTGGAAGGAGGTAATTCTTACCCCCTTCTTGATCCACCCTTTTGTTTGTCTCAAAAGGGATTATTTTGATAATCCACCTATTTTTTCCTGGGGAGGATTATTACTACCCATGGATGTTGTGCTGTCAGGGCTTACTACCACTATGCCAAGGAGATTTTCTTTTGTACCTGCAAAAATAAAATTAGTTTTGGGGGCTTCCTTGCAGGGTGTTTACTCCCAATATCAATGAAGACGTCTTTTATCTCAGTGATTAACACATTGACCTCATTAATGGGTTGAAACATTGAATAGATTTTTTTAGAACCATTTACTGGTAATGCTCCAGTAGTTGCCTTTCTTTTAGGCATAGCAGAATGACTATCAATACATTAGACACTTTTATAGGTAGTCTGTTATCAAATGCAAGAATTTAAAAATGAGCATAGACTGCAGAAGGGAAAAACAGGGGAATCGTTAAAACAATTAGTCAGATAAAAATACAAATAGTAATCCAGAATTTAAATTACTGTCTATAAAAACAGAAATAAAAATGCAATGGACAATTAATCAATTTAGACTACAACATGTATGTGCATCAAAAGATGCCTGCAATATATCAAACATAGTGCAAAAAAACAATGATGCAAGCAATAATGTGCTAGGATAAAATCCTAGGTAAAAAAGAAAAATAAGAGCACATATCACAGTCACGGGAGAATGGAACAACCATCTGGTTTGGGGGCACCCAAAGTCCGACTTCCTCCCTTGCTCTATGTGACACCCTATGACTCAATACTTAATGGGGACATTGGATTCAAAATCAGGTCAAATCAGTATGTAATTTGCAGGTCAATAACCTCGGTAAATGGGTGCGGGCAGCAGTCGTCTACCAGACTTCAGTCCAAATCCAGGAGAAATGTTATGTTTTCCACAGTTTGCTATGGAGCCAGCATACACAAAACAAATTCCTGTCTCTATCAGGGCGATGGAAAATTAACTGATAGACAGTCAAAATATTTGTGGGTAAAAATAATTAAAGTACTCCACTCCACCCAGAATGAGCACCCAGACCCCCTTCACCTTCGTCGACCACTAAGCGCCATGCCCAAGTCACGCTAGCACTAATACATGGAGAAGGGGAATGAAAAGTACCCCAAGGGGCCACTGCATATAACAGGAACTAGCATTAATGATCTGGTGCACTTTGAATAGATGCATGCAGTCAGATAGGCAACTGTTGGCCCACTCCCTTCCCCACGATTGAATAAGACTGATAATGTCACTTAGCTGACTCAAAATACAAGACATCAGCCTGTTACTCACAGGTGAGTTCACGCTACAAAGAATAAAATTTAACAGCTTTGCCAAGTTTCTCAAAGCTCCCAATGCTTCCAATCACTATGCAGGGACCGGAGTCGCTGAGGTGCCAGACCACGCTGAATAATGCCAAACAACAGGTGTGACTTTCATGCATTGCTTCGCCGTGGGCTTGATTAAATATCTTTATGAACACCTCCTACCAGAGCCTCACAGGTCTTAGTGCTGGGCAATGTAGAAACAATAGGTATGCCCTTTACGCCGGTTTCACCGAGGGCTTGATTGAATAGCCTTATAAACGGCTCCTGACGGTGCCTCCCAGAACCTAGTGCTGGGCAATGGAGAAACAACAGGCGCACCCTTCGTGCAGGCCTTCCCTACATCTGAGTCCTGCTTAACAATCCAGCAGCTTCCTAAAACAACAAGCATAATGCCCAGGAAAATGGAAACTTCCATGGGACTATATGACTTTGTTGGATCTCTTCCTACTATCAAACCTGTCCAACTCTTCTGGATGGGAAACTTCAGATACCCATGTCTGCCAGTGGCCCAAAGAATTCCGTAACTCCAATCTTCACAGGATAAAGTCCTTTATGTCAAAACCATACACCAAACAATGGGCTTCATGCAACTGAATAACAGAAAAATCCTTTATGACATGGTCCCCAATACCACTTTGGCCTGATCCTGCCTGCTAACTCATAAAGGAATTGCAGAAGTACAATCACACTCTACCCCCATTCTGTGTGACATAACGCAACTGATACTTCAAGGTCACATTATCACCAAGACCTGCCACATCACCTATAGTGCTATCATGCACAATCTCACCATCTCTGAAGGGTAACGCAAAAAAATAAGTTGCAGCATTTTCAGAATCCAGTTCAAGACATACAAAAGACAACATGGTCTTTTCAAGAGATGTGCTGAGAATCCGGAAGATCATGCCACCTAAAAAAGACTATCCCCTTCTCACCTGCACTTCAGGATGCACATGTGTTCAAGTAAAACCTAGCGATCCCCATGGGAGCTGGGGCCTTTAATGTACTACAAAGTACCTGCAGTCCTCAGGTATATGATTTTGAATCATACTCTATAATTAAATATTTTTTTGGAATGCATATTTAGTATTTAATTGTTTTGTGTATCAGAGAGAAAGGGTGATAATTCTATACCCCACTTTACAACAATCCCACCGAATAAGCTTGGCCAAAAAACAAGTTGTTTTAATCTGAATATGTTGTTTTCTTTTCAATAATAAATCAAGGATTTAAAGGAGGTCCCCTAATTTCCAATGTTGGGGAGGTCATCCACAATACTCAATACTACTATTAAATACAAGTAGCCTGTCTGCAGAAAGAAAATCACAATCTGCCTGTTGTGGTCTCACTAATGTGTTAATTCCAATTCATACAGACATGAATACATAGGGAAACACAACTAAATTACTATTCCAGGCAATAAGCACATTTGATTTATTAGAGACAGACACACACCTTGAGATTGTTTGATTTAACTTTGTGAAACTACCCTACTACAGTAGATAATTATGTATAACTGAAACCCAACTCCCCATGAAATCAAAAGGTGAAGCAAGTCTCAGAATACAATTTGAAACAAAACAATACTTAGTTCACCTGAAACCATTGACAACTATTGGCTCTTATATAATTAACAAATTATTGGGCCAATTTAAATCTATAATTTATGTCACTAAATGTGACAATATTGATGTTTAGCTTGAGCATAGATAGTATTTATTAGAGTTTATGATGTTGGATTGATTGGAAAATATTGTAAAGGTTTAGATTCTGTTTCTTTTGGAATGCCGGGTTAGCACAGCCTAATGTATTCGCTATGTTCAAGGCATCAGGTTCACCCCACAATGCCCCAGTTCAATGTGTTTATTAAAGAATATATTTCAAGTACATCATTGACAATAATAGATACCAACCAATCGACTTGCAAATTCACATTTCAATCTGAGATGACTAAGTTCTTCAGAGATCCCAAAATGGATATCTAAAGGGGAATTGCCCTATTATGATGATGCAAATAACAAGGGGGCTCCTGGGCGACTCTCTGTCAGTCATGAATCCTGGTTACAAGAGCCTTACCCAGAGTCTTTAGCTCCCTATCTTTCCCCCCTTGTTAATTTGCATATTTAAGTAACTTTGGGTCTCAGCCTAAGTTACTAGGGGAATCCAGACGTGGACCCCTTGCTCACTATACTTAGAGAGGCACAGCTCTACCCTATTGATGTGATCCAACCAGACCAAAACACTTGTCTGGGGTTGCTGTTGGTACTTGTGTTCAGAGGAGAATTGCCTAGCATTTCGGTGCTGGACTGCCCCAGGGCAGGACAAAGACTGATATGTTTGGGATATTTCTTCTCTGTGAAAGATAGTGAGCTAAAGACTCTGGGTAAGTCTCTCATAACCAGGACTAATATCTGACAGAGGGACTCCCAGGACCCCCTTGTTAATTTGCATATTTAAGTAACTTTGGTTCTCATCCTAAGTTACTAGGGGAATCCAGACGTGGACCCCTTGCTCACTATTCTTAGAGAGGCACAGCTCCACCCTACTGATGAGGTTCAACCAAACTGAAACACGTGTCTGGGGTTGCTGTTGGTACTCTTGTTCAGAGGAGAATTGCCTAGCATTTCGGTGCTGGATTGCCCGAGGGCAGGACAAAGCCTGATATGTTTGGGATATTTCTTCTCTGTGAAAGATAGTGAGTTAAAGACTCTGGGTAAGCCTCTCGTAACCAGGACTAATGTCTGGCAGAGGGACTCCCAGGACCCCCCATGAACTCCCTTGTTAATTTGCCTATTATGATGATGCAACCCATGTTATCATTTTTAGTTATAGATCACAAAGGACATAAACATTTCACTATATTCCCCTTTCAGATATATAGCTTGAACCTCTTTCCAACTGTTCCTTTGAAATGTCAATGAAATGTTGACAAGTTGCCTATCAATCTTTTTCCATGGTGTCCTTATAGATTGGGTAATAAAAATAGACATGTGGAATTAATTTTGTGAGGCAAGATACTGGTATTTAAGTATACTTCTTGTAGTTTAGAAACAAGGGTTGTTGTCTTTGGTAAATGCAGATGGGCAATGTATCGTATTCGCATTTATCAAAGTGATTTATAATGGGGTATGAACATTCTGTCTTTAAAAAAGATCTTGGCGTAATGTTTGTTTCTACATGGCACATACATTTTAGGTTCTTTTAGGTTCACAGCTTAAATTCCAACATGAGAGATACATCCAGTCCCATGTAACAGAGAAATGTAGACTGTTCTTACTAGAAATAGTAATTTGACAATAGTTTTATCTTATCAACAAATATGGTGTGATCTGTAATACAATGTATAACTTTATAAATACATTTTGCATTGTTTTCTTTATAGAAGGTGGCAGCACACACATGGAAGCACATTAAAGATACATTTATTTTCAATGTAGCCAACAAGAACAACACTTTTTTTCTTTATAGAAGAATGACTGGTGAATTTTGTTTTTAGTTCATTTCATCTGTCTTTCATTGAGTACTTATATTTGAGTGTACATTATAATTCTGGCCTTGCATTCCTCAATAAAGAGCATCACATTCAATAACTTGATAACTTACAACTCCAACACCCACATATGTAGATGATCATAAATCATCCTTCTATCCTTGTTCTGTGCTGCAATTTAGACACACCATTCTTGCCATCACAATACTGTTAACACTAATGCATACATGTCCACATCGAGGTCTAGAGAGAAAATGAGAGGATTTACAAACAAGTACATTTTGCATTGTGTATAGCAGGCAACCCACAATTCATCAATGCACATGCATGCAGGAGACACCTGCAATAAGGTGTCCACATGCAGGAACATAGATGAAATATCCATCAAGGGATGTGTAAGGAAAGCCCTTCATCTATAAGGGGGAGACATCCTTGCCTACAAGAACTTGTTACCATTGATGCAATATGTTAACATCAAATGAATCGTCTTACATTTTAAGTAATGAATTAAGAAAAGGCTTTATTGGTTTGCTTGCAATGCAGACATCAAACTAGCCATTAATCCATTCCCAACTAACATGCCCTGCCCTGCAGATCCACCACTGTAATACTTTTCGGGCTGCCAACCCCAAAACATTTAGAGCTATTTTGGCATGCTATTCTATTCTCTTAAATCAATATCCCTCAATGTTAAAATACGAGTGGCCAATCATTTATGTTCATGATGAGTGATACCACATGGTATGACATTTCCGTGTAAAAAAGGCCACTTGCTCTCACATCTGTTCCTGTCCACCTCAGGTGCGGACCGTAGGGTCCTGTCTACAGATGAGACACTTTGGGACATAAGTGTGTTTCTAGAAATATTAAGGTCAAATATATCATTTAGGTTACCTTCAATCACAGAATGATAGTGAAAGCAAATGTTTGCATTTTCTTTTGTAGTGGCACTTATGGATTTCTGGAGGTTAACCCCTTAAGTGCTAAGAACGAGTATACTCAAACTATTTGCATAGACTTTCATAGAGCTCAGCATTTAAGGGGTTCGTCATTTCCCTCTGTTTTGATAATTTTAGGTTCTGTTATTCCTTGCATTATGCACAGCTTCTTCATCCACCTGAGGAAGATATCACACATTTTAAAAGGATTTAACCATGTCAGGCAGCGCTAGGTTTGTTCGCAGTGGCAATGTATTTGACACATAAAAGGTTGTTAGACCTGAATGGATTATTTATAATTTCTGTGTATAGGTTTACATGTGTTTATGTATGATATGAAGTGTGCTTGTCAACGGTAATATACATTGTTACATGTTTGTACTTTCATAGTACTTGAAGGTTTAGATTGGATAATACATGTTCTTTGAATTTGTTTGACTTTGTCTTGGCTTAGGTAATGTATCACAGATATTTCTGAAAGGATATAGTCACCTCATTGCAGGAACCAATATAGAGGGATCCTATTTTGTCTCCACAATACATTGTTTCTAACTGTGATTCTACTTATTTATTATGCTAGACAGTGATTCACAAGCACCAGTAACTCTGCCAGGGGTTTGGTCTGTCATTCAATCGACACATTCTTTAACTGTGCTTGCACATTGGGTAGCAGGCTGTCTACAAACGTATTGATTATAGCCTCCTGCTTGGTCTCATCTTGCTTAGTGATACTTTAGTGTTGGGCAAACACATCTTTGAGTCAGTCTGGGTAATCTGCCAGTGCTTCGCCTTTGTTTTGTTTAACATCCCTTTCTTGACCCTTTAGCTCTTTTGGTGACAGACTTTGGGGATAGCAGTGATTATTCTTTCCTGAGCTTCAACAAGGGCATCCCTCATTCTTGGGTCTGCATTGGGCCTACTAGCACATTCTGTAACTAGCTGTCTCACTTCAGGTGATATTACCACCCACATGAGCTGATACATGAATGCCCAAGTGGGGTTATAACACTGCTTGACTTTGCACAGCTCTTCTATGAACCACTGAGGTTCCTCCCCCACATTTGGAAATTCCTTAGCCAGGCTCTGCAAGTCACCTAATGTCCATGGGATATGTATGATAACAAGGTTAGGCTGTTGCTACCCCTCCTCCAAATTCTGCACTAGCATATGTCTTAGGGGTGCTTTGAGGACTCTAGGGTGCCTCTTGTACACAGCATCTTCCCTCTCCTCAGGCTTCAGATGGGCTGTAAGAGGGAGGTTTATCAGGTAACAGGGTGCCCAGGTTGCTCTGTGTTCCCTCAATGGGAAATTGGGTATGTTTGTTAAATCATGTCAGATAATGCCAAGAGTTTAAAGGTCACAAGCAGTACTGTTAAAAATGATGAACATAGAATATGAATGCAAGCCTGTTGAAGTGGCTTCCATCTGTCTCAACTGCCCTTTGTCCATTTTGCACCCCTAGTTTTATCTTCCAGTGCCCTGCGTTCACTCGTCCCTGTACTATTCACTCTTTGACTCCACTTCTTTCCAGTCCCGAGAAGAGTGGGGGATTTTAGAAGAGCCTTTGCAGAGTGGTTCTGAAAGGGCTATGGGACACTCAGCCAGCAGGCATCTCTCCCTATTTAAATCAGTTGTTACTGTCCCAACAGATCCGATTTTTCCACATTTCCGTTTTATTTTCCCTATCTAGAACAGGCAGATAACAGAGAGGCCTCCTATAGATGCCTGCACCTACCAGACACTGAATGCATTTGGATCAAATGAAGACAGACATATCTGAAGCCTGCAGGGTTTGTTTCCAGACACCCCCCCAAGCCCCGACTAAATGAACATTCTCAGTATTTTGCCAAATCTATTTCATGGAAGACGAAATATACAATCACCAATACCATCTCAATAAAACAGGGAAAGGCATATGAATATGGCCTACTCAACCCAGAATGTCCAACTCATGTTCGTATGTCCCCTAAACATATCCCCCTTTTGCTTATTTATTCTAACAAAAACCCTCTGCTAACCTGGCTGGCTACGCATGCACATAGGCAACTTACCTGGGCATTGTTCTCCCCTATGGGTTTTTAATGAGGAGCCCTAGCATTTCTTGTCATGGACATGCAGTCTTCGTGAGGAAGACACTTCTGGTTCATAGCCGTACCACATTGTGCGACAGGACAGAGTTGTGGCGACAATCTGTGAACGTTTGAACAATTGTCTTAAATATCAGGTCATTAATTAAGCAAAAGGGTTTTTTGGCTTGCGTGTAAGACAAACGGACAGCATCCCAGCCAGTAACCCATTCCCAAACAATGAATCAACCCTGCACTCTTATGCCTTTTGGGGCACCTGGCCCCAGAAATTCAAGAGCTATTTCCGGCATGCTATTATTGCCTCACACTTAAAATAATATGCCTCATTGTTAAAATAACAGAGGTCCATCCTTTTGTTTTATTGCTAGTGATGCCACACATTTATTCAGGTGAGGGGCCTACATTTCCACCCTCATGACAGTTTCCGGTGTTGATGAGAGATCCATTGTCCCTGCCAGCTAAAATCGTTGGGATCCACTGGCTTTATTTCAGTGTCCTTTACACTTATCCCACTAACTCTGTACAAGCCCTGAAGTCAGTACTCAGCAGTTAAGGTGCACAAGCGCAGTTAAGTTCATGATACACAAGCATTGCCTTTAGCAAATAGGGGTGGATGAATGACCAAACAAAAGTCTGATAAAAGTTCAAAAGAAAATCCAATTTCACTAACACTAGGGTAATATGCAAAGAAAGGCTTCCAGTCCCACCCCTTCATGTAATTGTTTTCCAATCCCTCTGATCTACTCATGATATATATTTTATTTCATTGACTGGGGCTGGGTAATTTCTCAAATGCAAGGTGCAGGCAGACTGGGGACTGGACATATGTAGGAGACATTTAAGCAGGATGGACCAGTTATAGGCCACATGATCTAGAGCTACCTGGGAAGTAAAAGTGGGAATGTTCATAGGCTGGAATGGTATAACTATCTACACTTGATTGGCTGCTTGGGTGCAGGGCTTTGTTGCGTCGAGGTCTCTGGTCTCACCATTTGCACCTATTACGAGAGGCGTGCTAGCCTAGGATGGGTAGGAAACTGCGGTGAAGAGCTGGAAGAAGCTATGGATTGTAGGACAGAGATGGAGGTGGGGCAAGATTCCCTGCCCACATACAACTGCATGTGAGCATTGGACGGCTCCTGCAAGAGGATTCAATTCAACACTACAGCTAAGTCAATGCCTAGTCTGGGATACTGAATGGAAACCCTTATTGATATATCTTTATGTCCAGTTCATGAGTTCTGGATGACTACCCCTATATAACACCCCTCTCTTAGAATCCCCCTGACCCCACGGAGCCAAGAAGTAGTTCTGTTTTGCAAGTTTAAAAGGTTTATTTGAGAAATAAAACAAAATATAGATACCACGCTTTTATAATAAATTAATAATCAATATCGCCCTTATAAATATAATGTTAATCAACAATGGGTAATCTGACACTAGCACACTTCTTTATAATCAATGAGGAGTTAGTATAGGATGGATAAAGTAGCAAAAATACTTTTATGATTTCAAGGGAAAAGCAATGAGGAATAAAATGCAGTACAGAAATACTTGATATGATTTTAGCAAAAAATAAGATAATCACTTTTTCTCTGGCAATTCACCCCCCTCCCCTATGCAATGTAAGAAATGGAAGGAGATAGAAGTAACACACACAGTTCTCAGGAATGCAATCAAATACAATACAAAAATTCAATTCCCACCCCAGCAAGCTTAGAGAAAACCGGTATGAGTTTTAAAACACAGGCCCAAGTGCTTTGAATGTGGTGGCAATGAAGTGAGAAATATGCTGAAAATGCTTTTAATTCCCTTTAGGAGGTTCAAGGTGAGTGAGAGATACTTGGGATGAGCTCAGGCTCACTTTAGCAATGATTCATGGATGGTTATTAAGAGGCAAACACATTTTTAGCAGAGGAAAGCAAAAAGCTGCTATCTTTTTACAGGTAAAGAAATCAGGCCAAATTACAAATCGCGGCAAAATTCGCGAGTGCGTGACTAAAGTTAAACCAAGTTCCTAGGACAAACGGTTCCAGAGATATGAACGATTTTGTAAAGGTTGTTTTTCGGATTTAAAGTAAACTCAAAATGACAGGTGACAGCTTGCAGCTGCAGAATTGACAGGTGACAGTTGTGCAGCTTTACAAATGACAGATGACACGATTTCTAGGAGGCTGTTCTACTTAGGTTAAAATAGTTTGGATTAGATTATTTTAACTAAGATATTGGTTCTGGACAGTTCTGCTAGGTACTCACAATATAAATTTGAAAAAGGCCTTGCCACGGATCTGGTCAGGTTTTGGACTGGACTCCGGTTCTGGTCTCGGCACTTCACAGTGATCTGGGTCAGCTCTCTGGTTCTGCTCACAGCGGTCTGGGTCACTCTGGATCTCTGGTCTGGTCTCTGGCAATTGTTCTTGGCAAAAGAATTCAAACAGCTCGCCCGGCTGTGGAATAGTTGCAAATGATTTTAAGCATGCTGAGGCCTGCTGAGAAGAGTTCTCAGTTTGTGGGTTTAGGCCCTTGCTTTAAGGTCTGAAGTAAAGTTCTGGTCTTTGGAGATTGATGGATTTGAAGTCTGGATCTCTGGATGTGAAGTCGTCGGTCAGCATGCTCCGCAGCAAATGGAATTGAATGTCTCTAACTGTCCCAGCAGTCTCTTATTATGTGTTTTGAAAATGGGTGTGTGCCTGGGCCTAGCTAAGCCTGCCCCTCTCTACTTGTCATTGGCCCAATTCTCCCCTCTCCCATGATTGGGGAAGGAAATGGATTGTCAACATGACGAAGTCTGTTTATGGGTCTGAGGATCCTCCCCTGGTCAGTTTGCCCACAAATCTATATTTGATTCACATACATCCTTCCCAGATATACAATTTGTTGAAATTACATGTGCACATTATATATTCCTTATGGTTCAATGCATGTCCGCCTCTGATCTTCCTGGGGGTTTGCATTCAAAAATGACAACATTTTGCGCTTTTTAACTGGTTTTGCAATATCAGACATTTACCCAAAATTACACACATGTGCGCAAGGAGTATGGACATTAATTGATGAAGTGTCAGATTTTTAACATGCAGACATTTGGAGTGGGCCCCTATTTTCCGCTAGCAACCCCCCAGAATACACCACAGGGTCCTAACGCCTCTCAAAATGTTCACAGAAAAATCACAAAAATAATGATATTACTTATATAATTCTGACAAGTCCGCACTATGAGTTATCTATCTTTTTAAAATTATGCCCTGGTCAAAAAGGGGTGTGGCTTCCCACATCACAGGGTGGAATAACTGGTTTATCCACTTCCCCCAAGCTCAGCTGCTAGCAGAGGCACTGCCCCTCCCAGTTTCCCCTAAGAGGAAGCCACTTTACGGCCCCCCAATATAACATTTGCCTGAGTCCAGGACAGGTCTTTGTTCAACTCCCTGTAGTCCCCAGCTGCTCCACCCCTAATCTAATCAGAGAGGTGACAACTCATTTTGGCAAGGGGAGTGGCTGAGCAGGTTTCAACTCCTGTCGGGGGTAGTTGTCAGGCAGAATCCAGTTTCATTAAGCCAGGTTTCAGCTAAATGTCACTTTTTGTTCCCAGTTTTCTACATTCAAATCAAACTGATAATTTTTACATATACATTAAATAATTACTTCCTTCAAGTCATTTCAGAATATAGTTTTACATTGTATCCACCTCTTAGCAAATCTTTCCTTGGTCTGGTTTTGTTTCATTTGTTCAGTTTTACACAAAAGTCTGGTGGTTTTTAAACGCCGGCTTTCTGATAGTGGTGAGTACTGGTAATGCAACCATTTTTGGGATTAAGAAAATTAATTCCCCACAGTTCTGAGTTGCTTTTTTGTCAATCAGCATTGTCATTCCCAATGGTTTCAGGCTACTGTGTGTGTAGCCCACTGGTGGTTTTAGGCAGTGCCCTCCTGTGCTCACAACATAGGCAAAAATGGGTGGCAGCCTATTCTTCATGTTTTCCCTGTGCACTCTCTGGGGAGTTCTGGCCATCATGATGTTTTCCATGCCAGTACTGCACAGTTTTATTGTAGGGCTTGGATGCATGGGTAAAAACACCCCACAAGCCCCCCCTCTTGCGATGGCCATTCTGTCCTTTCACTGATGGAACTCGCAAGATCTGGGATGTTCGCCTCCTCTTCTTCCAATTCCATAGGTGGCACAGTTCAGATTCTTTTCCTCCCTCCAGTCGATCAATCAGTTCTCCTTGCTGGTCCTGATGGGAGGATTGGGCGGTACCCCGGGCCCCTTGGGTCTCTGCTCCCGGTCTCCGGATCGTCCTCCTTGGCCAGTCTCCAGGTTTTCTTTCTCCTAGGACGACAAAGGAAAAGCGGCAATACCTATTTGTAGACATTTTACCATCACTACTAATGGTGTGGCAGACATATACATTTTATACTTTAACATACCTAACATTTTACTTTTGAGATACAAGTTATCATTCAAAGACAGTGGCTTACAAGAGTATAATATTTTAGAGACTATATGTGGGATATTTAAGGGTTGGAACTGAATTAATCTGGAGCGGACCCCTCTGGTATTGCAGAGGACTCCTCCAGATGCTGCAAAGTGTGCCTGGGATGGAAACACTTTAGCTGGTTAATATGGACCCACTTGGCTTCCCCTTCTGCCAGACTGCCTTTGGGGATGCAGATCTTATAGGCAACAGGGGAGATCTTGTCTATAATTTCAAACGGTCCCTTCCATGTAGGCAAGAATTTTCGCTGTTTGGCCTGGTTCCTTTGGAAATTGTATAGATAGACCCGATCACCCACCTTATATTCTTTTCGGGTAGTTTTTAAATCATAGTGGGTCTTCATGCTCTCGGCTGATCTTTCTAGATTCCGCTGAGCATAGGCAAAAGCATGTTGAAGGTGTTTCCTTAAATTCTCCACATACTCATGAGTTGTGGAGGCATTTATCAGTGACTGCTCTTGGGTTCTGTAGAGCAAATGCGGGGAAAGCACCATCTTGCGTCCCGTCATCAACTCAAATGGTGACATTTTATTTGCAGGTGAAGGGGTAGATCTGATGGCCATTAGGACCAGAGGTAGTCGGATATCCCAACTTGGCCCAGAATCTGCCACAAACTTTTTTAAGATGCCCACAATGGTTTGGTTGTATTTCTCTACTGCCCCAGGAGAAGCTGGCCGGTAAGCAATATGTAGCTTTCTTTTGACCCCCAGTATCTCCCACATCTTTGTCCTTACTTCACTGGTGAAGTGGCTACCTCTGTCTGACTCAATCCTTTGAGGTAGACCAAAACGGGAAAAGATGTGGTTAATCATCAGGGCAGCTGCTGTTTCTGCCTTGCAGTTTGGTGCCGGGAGACATTCCACCCACTTGGTAAACAAGCATGTAACGGTCAATATGTGCTTGTTTCCTCTAGACGAGCGAATCACAGGGCCTACAAAGTCGATTTGCAAATCTGACCATGGCAGTGTCATCCCCCTCTTTTGGAGAGGGGCACGGTGTGTGAGGAATGATGGCTGAAATTGTGCACACACAAGACACCCCTTCGAGTATTGGTCGAGGTCCTGCCCCATGTGTGTCCAGTATGCAACCTCTCTTAAGATTTCCAGTGTTGTGTGAAACCCCCTATGACCGGCGGTGGCCGCATCATGGGCGTGACTTAACATCAGGCTTCGGAATGAGGTAGGAACCACCCACCGATCATGGCCAGCTTGGGATTTCCTTACCAACAAACCGTCTTGGATTCGGAACATTTTTGGACATTTCATCAACACTCTTAGGTCCTCTTTCCCAATGTAATCGGTATCCGTCAGGGGAAAGTTCTCATGGTCCTCAAGGTGTTGGTAAATTTACCAATAATTGGATCCCCCTTCTGAGCTGTAATTAAATCAGTATCAGGGGTCTCCTTACTCCATTGTGCAGTTGAAAGATCATTGTGAGCATTTGTCTGGGACCTAGTGATAGCGGTGACCTGGATTTCCCCCAACAGGTACTCTATTTCGATTAGATCCCCTTGGATGGCCCCGGTTTTGGCCAGCTGATCAGCTAAGTCATTTCCAGTTTTGTCTGGTCCCTCTACTTTGGAATGATCCTTGATCTTCTTCCAGTAGATGGACATCCCATTCGAGGTGACCATGTCATCAATGATTTGGATTAACTTCCCATGTTTCAGGGGTTTGTTATTAGCGCATAACATGCCTCTGGTTTTCCAGTTGACCAGGTGCTCCATGAACCCGTTCCGTACATAATCCGAATCTGTGATTATGACCAGTTCGTGGAGTTGATGCTGGACAGCAGTGAGGATGGCCTGATGCACAGCCATCAATTCTGCCACCTGACTACTTCGGGGACCAATTTTGTATCCAGCGGAGGGTTCTGGGAACTCCTTCACCCATGCATTCCCTACGCCAGCCACCAGTTCTTTCTCCCCATCGTTGTCAACATGGTAAGAGCATCCATCTACATAGACAGTGGGCATTCCCTCACACCTGTCTTCTTCAAAGACTTTGTGTGGGGAATTAAGCTAAGCCTCCATGTTGTCCTTGATTTTTAGACTTTCGTCCTCGAGACAGTTTTCTCTGGCACAATCATGCAAGTCAGCCAGACCTTGCGCGAGGGGACTCTTCTTGTTTTGGCCATATCTGACCTCCACAGGAAAGCCTTGCATTGACAGAATCCAGGAAGTAATTTGGGAATTACTCACATTTCCGGCCCGGATTCTGTCACTTTGGAGATATTGCAGAGGCTGGTGTGGAGTCTCCACTATGATGTGTTCCCCCTGGATAAACGGGCGGTAATTCTTCAATGCCGACACCGTTGCCAGGAGTGCCTTCTCACAATCGTTGAATTTTTCCTCCACAGAGGATAAAGTTTTGCTCGCATAGGAGATTACTTTATTGACCTTGTCATGCTTTTGGTATAATATTGCCGTCAAGCACGTATTAGAGAACCCCGTCTCCAGGAAGAACTCCTTGTTTCTGACAGGGTAAGCTAGGCAAGGCGCTTACGAGAGGCTTCTTTTGAGTTGAATCAGGGGTCTAGTGATCTCTGCGTAGCCTTCAATGAACTTTCTGCTGTAATTAGTCAGTCCAAGGAGGCTCCTTAGTTCCCGCAGAGTTGTGAGGTCTTTCAGTTTCTGGAGTGCTTCCACTTTCTTTTCTTGGGGACAGAGACCCTGAGGAGTAATCTCATGCCCCAAGAAATTAACACAGGTTCTACACCACTGTGCTTTCTGAAAGTAAAGTTTTGCTCCAGCGGCCCTCAACTGTGTCAGAACATAACGGATCTCCGCTATGTGTTCCTCCACAGATGAACTTTTGATGAGGACATCATCTACATAAGCCAGGTTACCCCTCGCACCCAGGTCGGGCATGGCCTAATGTAGGAAAATGTTGAATTAATTGCCGGAGTTGAGGTATCCGAAGGGAGTCCGGGTCCATGTGTACTGCTGGCCCCCAAAGGTAAAAGCCAGTTTGTATTGGTCCTCCCTACTGACAGGCACGGTCCAGTATCCATTGGTCAGGTCTATTGCTGTGAATATCTGTGACCCCTGAATATGGGCCAGCCCTTGGTCAATGTAGGGCAGAGGCCATCGGGAAGTATGGACCCGTTTGTTGAGCTCCCTAAGGTCGGCACAGAGTCTCCACTGGCCGTTTGGCTTCAATATTCCCTGCACCGGATTATTGAAAGTGCTGTGGACTGGACGGATTAATACCCGGGACTCTAGGTTCTTAATTATTTCAGTAAGGGACTCCATGGATGCGAGAGGCAAGCGATATTGCTTCACAAACACTGGAGTCATTCCAGGGTCCGTGGGAATTGTTGTGGTGTGGATGTCGGTGCGACCACAGTCATATGAGTCTACCGCAAAGAGATCTTGGAAATCCAAGAAAACTTGTTTCAACTTTTGCTTCTGTTCCAGAGTCACACAGGCATCAGCTAGGTTGACTCTCTCTTCCACCATCTGCCTGAAGACTGGAAAGACTTCTGGTTTGGCTATCTCAGCGGCCTCCTCCAGCTGGGTGGAGAAGTCCCTGGTCAGAGTGCTGATTTGGACTGGAGGCTTCAGGTGGGAAAGGCAGCCCTCATGGACCTGGAAAATCACCTCCTCCCTCTTGAAGTCACAAGTCACATCTTCCTTACCATAAGGGCAAGAAGTGTACACCAGGAAGTTCCCCCCATGCCGGGTGAAGATCCTGTCTGGTGTTGTTTTGTCATCACTGTCACTGTCAAAACAGTCCTTGGGGATTGGTCCTAACAGTTCATTTCCTAGATCAATGGAGAAATGTCGGTCATCAACCGCCATTCCAATAATGGTGCCTGCGGCTAGAGTAATACTCTTTAAGTCGCTGTTATCCACCTCTATTGGAATGGTGTCATGTTCTATGTTGACTAATGGAGTTGGGTTTACCCCCAACCCTTGCTGTTGGAGAGAAGCATTTAGATGTATATAAGCATCAGGGTTTTGCAATTTTTGTCCTCTTTTAACTTTCACTTCCAGGGAGAATTGTCGGGCCCTTTCTGGGATGGTGACTTCCTCTTTGATCTGAATTTCAACTGCATAAGGTAGCAATTGAGCTGACCTAAATGCTTTCTCTGGATCATCAAAGCCCATGGGATTATCCGCTAATCGGGACCAAGCTTTGAAGTTTATTAGGTCCAAAGTAATGGCAAAGCGATTGAGAATGTCACTGCCTAAGTAAAAGGCGGCAGAGACGTCTCGCACGACCCAACAATTATGGACTATGCGCTTGTTGCCAATGGAGATTTTGAGCATACACCTGCTTGGCAGGAGATGTTTGGAATTAGGTGCTTCCAGGTCCATTTCCCATTTGTCTATCAGTTTGAATGTGGGAATGGCTGGATCTTTTGGGAGTTGGCGGAACATGGCTTCGCTGATGAAGCTCTTACCATTGTTCACACACACTCGAGCGAGAACAGAGTCCTTCCCATAATTTAACTGGACAGGGATGAACAACTGCTCTCCAATTTGCTGAATATCAGCCAGGCTCTGAGCTGATTTCACATCTTTCTGGACTATGGGAGTGGGAGTTTCTGATTGTGGATCAGTAAAGAATTTCAGGGTGTTTCCTTCCAGTGTGGAATACCACCTTAAACTGGAAGGAAGGTTGATTTTCAGAAATAGAGAGGACCCCCCATCACCAGTCTGTTGTCCTACTGCTATTACTGTCACGTCTGGAATTTGGTTGTTCTGGAAGTGAAATTCTACTTGGTCAGATTTTTGTTCAACCATGTGGCAGGTGCCATTTAAACTAACATGGTTGACACTCTGTTTTAATTTTATTGGTCGGCTAGTCTGGGTCCAGAGGACCTTGTTTACGTAATCTATTTGGGGTGACAACCTTCTCAGGAGGTCATTCCCTAGTAAACAAGGGGTGCCCTCTGGAGTCACTTCTATGACCGGGTGTTTCACCTTGTGTCGCCCAATTTTAATGTCCAAGTCTGCAGTCCCCTCAACGGGAATTTCCTTCCCGTCAAAGTTCTGCAGTTATCCAGGAAGAGACGTGAGAGGAATTCGGTAATTCTCCCCCCTTCCTGCATTTAGTTCATCAAAGGCCCTTTTGGACAGAAGGGTAGCTTGGGATCCAGTGTCCACCAGTGCCAAATTTGTACCCTGCCCCTGTTCTTGTACCGGGGTATAGTATCTTCCCTCCTTCTCCTCAAGGGGGCACAGATAATGCACATTTTTGGACAACTGGTGGGCTAACTTTCTGGTTTTGGACATGGCGAGAGAAGAGATTTGGGCAGAATTCTGTGGAGAGTCTTGGGAATCTGAAAGAAAAAGTTGGCAACTGGAGATCAGAGCCATTGTGGGTTCCCCTGGTTCCGGTTCTGGGCCACCCCCCTTTTTGGAGGCAGTCACCAGGATGGGTTTGAACCAGGGGATTTCGCTATTGTGGGTTCTGGGATGAGATGATGGGCGGCGGTAGCTCAGTCTCCACATCTCCCCAGTCTGAATTGGCGTCCCTTGGGACCCATTTTTCCTTGGGAGGAGTTCCCCCATCTCTAAAGGAGAAGATCCTTTCCCCAGGATCCTCTGAGGATCCCTCTCCCTCAAATTGGAAGATCTGTACCTCCTCCACAAACTGGGTCTGTTTGGGTACTTTATTGCTCCTACCTCATCTCTGCTCCTTGGGTGGCAGACTTTCAGGGGTAGGAGGTTTTGTTTCCGGTTCCTGGTTTTCCAGGGGCTGTTTACAAGTTGGGAAGGAAGCTTCCTCCAAGGCTTTACACACCCCTTCCCCTTGTGCCTCCTCCCTGGGAACCGGTGGGTTATCGGGGTGCTGCCCCCGTCTTTGTTCTGGAGCACCAGGTCCAGAGTTTGGGGCATTCTGCGGTGGCCATCTCATCTGAGGGTTCTGTTGAGCCCTCAGTATGTGACCCAGATCCCGTGCCATATTTTGGACCTGGCGCTCAAGTTGTGAAACCCGCTCAGGCTGATACGGGGCTCTATTTTCTCCCCTGGGCTGATCCCGGGAAGGGTAGCTATCCCTTCTCTGGTAATACCCCGGTTTGGGAAGATTTGGGTACCTCTCCACCCTTGGCCTCCCCTCTCCCGGATTAGGTTGTCTGGGCTCAGGGAATTGGGGAAAGAAGGATGGATGGTTTTGGGGTTGGAAATTGGGTGAATACCTGGGAAAAAAGTTCTGCCCAGGATTTGGTGAATTTCTGCCCTCCTGGGGGAAGTTAGGAGGGAAGTTCCCCGGGTTAGGCGCTTGGCTGGATCCCCCCCTTGGGCTGGAGGAGTCCACACATAACCCAGGATGGGTCAGTTTCCCTTGTAGCGGGGACTTACATAGTCAAGGGAGCAGGAGACCCCATTTGTGGGACTACCTCCTCGGCTCCCTGTCTGTGACTGGCCCGAGGGCCTTCTGGGCTGTGAATTATTTGGTGCAGGCAGGTTTTTAGGCCCCCCCATCTCCAAATCTAAAACGGGGGCAACCTTTACCTCTGCCAACTTGGCAGCAGCAGGGGTGCTGTGGGTTTTGGGGTTTTTCGGCGCGTTATTTTTATTTTCGATAGGCTTCTGCACCTCATAGATCCGGGTAGCCTGTTCAATGACCCAGTCTAAAGGTCTTTTCTCATGAAAATCTCTCACAAGCTGGGTCATTATGTATTTGGGTAAGGCATGGAAAAACGTATTGATAAATTCTCTGCTATCCGTGCGCACCCTTCTGGTGGTCTGCGCAAAAGCACGCTTTAATTCTTGCACAAACTCTTGTGGGGCCTGATCCTCCCCACATTGCAAATTGTAGGCTGCCTTGCGAGCCTCTTGAGGATTTCTGTGCACAGAAAAATGTTTCAAGATGGCCGCCCTGAATGTGGACCACCTTGAACGGTTTTGATCCTCCAGCCCTGCAAAGAAACTGGAGTATTCTGGTGAGAAGGTCCACTTTACATATTGAATACAGCTTTGGCTGTCCTTCAAATGGAAAGTCTCCATCATTTGCTCATAGAGCTCCAAGTGTTCTCAAACAGAATACTTGGCGTTCTTATGATAAGGCGTGATGACACTCCTTATTGCCTTTATTTGTTTCAATGGGTCCTTAAGCAAGGCCCTTTTTGCCTTATTGGCCCTTTTGGTTTGGGTAACCGTGGTCCATTCATCCTCCGACTCAGAAGCGCTGCTCCCAGAGGTGCCCGTCTGATCTTCCAGGCTTTCCCGGATTCTGCGAGCCTGGGAATGGCTGGCAGAATGTGGGGACCTGGTCTCCTGTGTCCTGTAATGCTCAGAGGAGTCTTCAGATCCCTCCTTGCTGCCAGGATTAGATGTGTACCCCCCCCAATGACCTAACTGGGCAGAGGTTTTCAGGATGCCCTTAATGGGCCTATTCTCCTGGGGTTCCCCACTAAATTGCACTGTGCTTGGGTGCCCATACCCGGAATCCCGCCCATCCATTCCTGGGAGATACTGGCCTATGAGCCCCATACTTCTAGCTGGATAGTAATCTGCCGTCTCCGTGGCCCTGGGCTCATGTGCACGAGAGTACATGGGGGTGGCAGAGTCCAGGGACTGGGAGAGATGAAGGCCTCTGGTACCAGGGCTCCTGAGGTTATGCTCAGGCGTTTCCCTTTCCCAGCGCACTTCGTCTCTATCAGCCCCTCTTCCCTGTTGCAATGCAAGAGCCTGCGCTTTCAGTTCCTCAGATAAGGCCTTACTAGACTCTATCAGTCTCTCCTGCATCGCTACCTGTTGCTGGAGCCTATCATTGTGCTGACAGAGAGCCTCATTTTCTCTCTGTGCCTCCTGATTGGTCCTGGAGTACTGGGCCAGTCTCTGCTGCAGGAGGGTTACCTCCTGAGCTGTGTCCCTATTGGCCTGCTCATTTCTTGCCAGAGCATCCTCCACCCTCCTGGTGTGCGCTAACAAGTTCTGGTGTTCTTTTTGGAGGTCACCCAGTCCCTGGAGGGCCAGGTGATTTTCTTCCATTTTCCTTTTTAAGTGGCAGACTTCCTGGCCTAAGGTATCCCTTTCCTGACTAAGAGACTGCATCTGTGCTGCCAGGTCGTCCCTTTGCCTTTGGAAGGCGCCAGCTTTCTGGCGCTCCTGGTCAAACTCTGCCTGGGTATCCAGGTCTTTCAAAATCAGTTTATTGCTCTCTGCCTTCTCCCTATCTAGGTGGCTTTGCAGGGTGACTACCTGCTCGGCACATGCCCTATTGAAATCTAATTGTTGCTCCAGCTTTTTCTGGCTCTGCAGTAGGGAGTCCAAACCTTCTTGGTACTCCTTCTGCAAGGCCAGAAATCTGGTATCCTGGTCCGCCTTTTCCTGTTGCAGCACATCCATATCCTCCTTTATTTTAGTGATGTACTGTCTGCTGTCCTTTTCTGACTCCTGGCTCCTGAGCAGCCTCTGCTCAGAAGAGTCCAGATCAGATTGGGCCTTCTCTAGCGCCATCTGTTGCCTATTTGCCAGATCTTGGCCTTCAGCACATTTGTCCTGCATGGCTCCCATATATAGATACAAATATGCCGCTATCCCGGCAATCTTATTATGTTCATCTTTGGCTTTAGGGGCCATATATAGTTCACTCAGGGCCACATGTAGGGGACCATGTTCTCCCCATATATCTGACCCTGTTTCAGTGACCTGTTGCGCGATTGCCTGCAACCAGACCGTTTGGTCCTGATGAGTCCACTCACCTCTCACAAATAGCTTATGTAAGAAGTGCTCTCTGGCTATTTTGATGTCTACCAGTGTCGTCATTCTGGAATTTGAGTTCCTTCCTGACTTACAGAAGTTTGTATTTTATTTTTGCAAAACACACCGTTTCCTTAGAGCGTTCCTTTGAGGAGTGCTTTACAGCGTAACACAGCGTGGTGATCCGACCGGATGTATGTATCTTGTCAGTTAGCACCCTGTATTAATCTGCAAAAGTGATAGCTCTAATCCGAAATCCCCGGCTACGAGCCCCCAATTTGTAAGAGGATTCAATTCAACACTACAGCTAAGTCAATGCCTAGTCTGGGATACTGAATGGAAACCCTTATTGATATATCTTTATGTCCAGTTCATGAGTTCTGGATGACTACCCCTATATAACACCCCTCTCTTAGAATCCCCCTGACCCCACTGAGCCAAGAAGTAGTTCTGTTTTGCAAGTTTAAAAGGTTTATTTGAGAAATAAAACAAAATATAAATACCACGCTTTTATAATAAATTAATAATCGATATCGCCCTTATAAATATAATGTTAATCAACAATGGGTAATCTGACACTAGCACACTTCTTTATAATCAATGAGGAGTTAGTATAGGATGGATAAAGTAGCAAAAATACTTTTATGATTTCAAGGGAAAAGCAATGAGGAATAAAATGCAGTACAGAAATACTTGATATGATTTTAGCAAAAGATAAGATAATCACTTTTTCTCTGGCAATTCACCCCCCTCCACTATGCAATGTAAGAAATGGAAGGAGATGGAAGTAACAGACACAGTTCTCAGGAATGCAATCAAATACAATACAAAATTCAATTTCCACCCCAGCAAGCTTAGAGAAAACCGGTATGAGTTTTAAAACACAGGCCCAAGTGCTTTGAATGTGGTGGCAATGAAGTGAGAAATATGCTGAAAATGCTTTTAATTCCCTTTAGGAGGTTCAGGGTGAGTGAGAGATACTTGGGATGAGCTCAGGCTCACTTTAGCAATGATTCAGGGATGGTTATTAAGAGACAAACACATTTTTAGCAGAGGAAAGCAAAAAGCTGCTATCTTTTTACAGGTAAAGAAATCAGGCCAAATCGCAAATCGCGGCAAATTTCGCGAAAAAGTACAAGCAAGTCGCTTTTAGGTTTGTTGGAAAGCTGAGATTCGAAGCTTTCAGAGGAAAGTTAAACCAGGTTCCTAGGACAAACGGTTCCAGAGATATGAACGATTTTGTAAAGGTTGTTTTTCGGATTTAAAGTAAACTCAAAATGACAGGTGACAGCTTGCAGCTGCAGAATTGACAGGTGACAGTTGTGCAGCTTTACAAATGACAGATGACACGATTTCTAGGAGGCTGTTCTACTTAGGTTAAAATAGTTTGGATTAGATTATTTTAACTAAGATATTGGTTCTGCACAGTTCTGCTAGCTACTCACAATATAAATTTGAAATAGGCCTTGCCACGGATCTGGTCAGGTTTTGGACTGGACTCCGGTTCTGGTCTCGGCACTTCACAGTGATCTGGTTCAGCTCTCTGGTTCTGCTCACAGCGGTCTGGGTCACTCTGGATCTCTGGTCTGGTCTCTGGCAATTGTTCTTGGCAAAAGAATTCAAACAGCTCGCCCGGCTGTGGAATAGTTGCAAATGATTTTAAGGATGCTGAGGCCTGCTGAGAAGAGTTCTCAGTTTGTGGTGTTAGGCTCTTGCTTTAAGTTCTGAAGTAAAGTTCTGGTCTTTGGAGATTGATGGATTTGAAGTCTGGATCTCTGGATGTGAAGTTGTCGGTCAGCATGCTCTGCAGCAAATGGAATTGAATGTCTCTACCTGTCCCAGCAGTCTCTTATTATGTGTTTTGAAAATGGGTGTGTGCCTGGGCCTAGCTAAGCCTGCCCCTCTCTACTTGTCATTGGCCCAGTTCTCCCCTCTCCCATGATTGGGGGAAGGAAATGGATTGTCAGCATGATGAAGTCTGTCTATGGGTCAGAGGATCCTCCCCTGGTCAGTTTGCCCACAAATCTATATTTGATTCAAATACATCCTTCCCAGATATACAATTTGTTGAAATTACATGTGCACATTATATATTCCTTATGGTCCATGCTTGTCCGCCTCTGATCTTCCTGGGGGCTTGCATTCAAAAATGACAACATTTTGCGCTTTTTAACTGGTTTTGCAATATCGGACATTTACCCAAAATTACACACATGTGCGCAAGGAGTATGGACATTAAGTGTCAGATTTTTAACATGCAGACATTTGGAGTGAGACCCTATTTTCCGCTAGCAACCCCCCATAATACACCACAGGGTCCTAAAGCCTCTCAAAATGTTCACAGAAAAATCACAAAAATAATGATATTACTTATATAATTCTGACAAGTCCGCACTATGAGTTATCTATCTTTTTAAAATTATGCCCTGGTCAAAAAGGGGTGTGGCTTCCCACATCACAGGGTGGAATAACTGGTTTATCCACTTCCCCCAAGCTCAGCTGCTAGCAGAGGCACTGCCCCTCCCAGTTTCCCCTAAGAGGAAGCCACTTTACGGCCCCCATATAACATTTGCCTGAGTCCAGAACAGGCCTTTGTTCAACTCCCTGTATTCCCCAGCTGCTCCATCCCTAATCTAATCAGAGAGGTGACAACTCCTTTTGGCAAGGGGAGTGGCTGAGCAGGTTTCAACTCCTGTCGGGGGTAGTTGTCAGGCAGAATCCAGTTTCATTAAGCCAGGTTTCAGCTAAATGTCACTTTTTGTTCCCAGTTTTCTACATTCAAATCAAACTGACCATTTTTACATATACATTAAATAATTACTTCCTTCAAGTCATTTCAGAATATAGTTTTACATTGTATCCACCTCTTAGCAAGTCTTTCCTTGGTCTGGTTTTGTTTCATTTGTTCAGTTTTACACAAAAGTCTGGTGGTTTTAAAACACCGGCTTTCTGATTGTGGTTAGTACTGGTAATGCAACCATTTTTGGGATTAAGAAAATGAATTCCCCACAGTTCTGAGTTGCTTTTTTGGCAATCAGCATTGCCATTCCCAATGGTTTCAGGCTACTGTGTGTGTAGCCCACTGGTGGTTTTAGGCAGTGCCCTCCTGTGCTCACAACATAGGCAAAAATGGGTGGCAGCCTATTCTTCATGTTTTCCCTGTGCACTCTCTGGGGAGTTCTGGCCATCATGATGTTTTCCATGCCAGTACTGCACAGTTTTATTGTAGGGCTTGGATGCATGGGTAAAAACATCCCACAAGCCTAGCAGGTCAGCAACCCGGTCAACTCAATTTGTGACTGTGAATGGCACAGGCTGACCACCATCATTTGATGTAAGAATGCAGTATTGCTATGTGCCAAGAGCCAGACAGAAGTTGAGGAGGTGCGAGCAACATGGCATGAGGTTTGGCTGTGCATGTATACCTACTACCAGACCATTTAGGCATATTCCATGACCTGATCATTGACTGTTGCTTATGCAGCTACAACAGCAGCTGCATCAGCAGTAGCATGATCCTGATCCAGGCAGGCATCATCCCTGGCCTGACAACTGGTTGCTGCAAATGCAAGTACCAGAGTGTAGAACGGGAAATTATATCATGCCTCCTATTGTGATGAATATATGTGTATGGGCCTACGCCAAGCTGCTTATAAGCCACTTGCCAAGAAATCCACGTTACAAGGTCTTGACCTTAGAGCTAATGTAAACCGCCATTTTAGGTCTATCCGCCATTTTCGGTTCTCTCCGTAAAGTCACCCTGTGAGCTAAAATGGTGGACGGTGTCATTCCGAATGTAACATAGCCGTCTTGACCTATGTGTACAAACTAATGTGTAACTTGCCTGCATGCCACATGCTAGGGTCATGAACTGAGACCTTGTCCTTCGCTGACCTGTGTGTAGAGGATTACTTACGCCAACAAATCTAATCCATGAGCATATGTTAAATATAATGTATCCAAATACTGAAATGTGAACACTTGCTTGACTACATTGTATAAAACTGTTTGAGAAGGCTTAACATGAAATCCTAAGATACACTGTTGCCATTGAGGCTTGTTAGTGAATACATTAAAGGTAAACCTTAAATGTACAGATGCACGAACTCGGCACGAACCCTAGATCTTTGATGTATTAACTAATATTAACTCCTAGGTAGGTTGAACATCATGATTTCGAAAGTATAAAAAACGCGACTATTCTAATGTACAGTCGCACTCACTGAGCACACAGAACCACGCTGGTGTTCGCTGTGTTGTACTGTGGGCCGATAGCTATCTGATGCCTTGTCCTTTGAAACTGTTCAGCATAAAATAAAGATCTTTGTATGTTCCTTTGTAACCCGTGTTCGGTGTATTTCCTTTTGGGGTACTCAGCCTCGATATTTTCTCTTTGTTTTCACAGTTGGCGCCCGAATAGGGACCCTCACGATTGATGCCGGATTGTCGAAGGTTGACACACACTATCGGACCGGGATCGGACGGTGTGAAAAAATAGAGGGGCCCCTTTCTGAAAGAGACGCAACACCTCAGAAGCGCTGCACGACCCGATCCCTGGACGATTAGCTTGTGGTCTGAGACGGCATCTTGATGAGGGTCCACTTATCGAGGCGGGCAGATTTGCCGAAATCACCAAACACGAGATAAGATTAGTTAGCAAAGAATCTTTGTAATCCGATCGGACCTCCTTAGGATTGATGAGGTGAGTCGTGACCCGATTCTTAAGTATCGTGATAATTTGTTTTGGTGCATTGTATCTGTAAATACAATGATTGACCAGGTAACACCAATTATTTGATATGCCTGGGAAATTGTCTACCTGCTTCAGGGTGTTATTCCGCAGTGATAGGCAATCTTTGGAATTTAGCCGTCCGGCACCACAGGAGGGGTCGCCGGCTTGTACTATGTACTGTAAACATGGCATTGGTAGTATAGTGTTTAATGATATTTGGCACAGACAAACCAGACATGCTTCCGAACTTCAGTGGTCAATCAATGGTAGTTCTGAACTCCCTTGCATCGAGTATTTAGAGTCAATTTTGTTAAAGAAAAAGGCTAGACCTGCAGCATTTGATGTTTTACAGAATTGGAAGAAAAGAAGCTTTGGCACAGCTCAAGAGCAGAGAAAAACATGCGCGCCATCATAAAACGAATGCCGAAAAAGCATTGTTATATGACCAAGATAAACAGTCTGAGTCGGCTAGGAATATGGATAGGGCTTTCTCACTTGGCATTCAGAAAATCTATCCTTCTAAAGACCTTCATGTCTCCGACAAATTTATTGACAAATTGTTAAATGAACGAAGGCCTGGTGCCACTGCGCCACCTCCATATGTTCCTCTTCCTGCTGCTTTGCCTCTTCCTGCTGTTATTCCTGCTGTTCCTGCTCCGTCTGTTGTTCCTGCTCCTACTGTTGTTCCTTTTCCTCCAGTTGTTGTTCCTCCACCTGCTCCTCAGCCTCTTCCTATTGCACCAGCGACAGTACCTCCATTGAACTTGCCTGCTCCCCCTCTTCCGTGTGGTGATATACCACTTATAGTTGATCAGGGTGCGGGGTCAAGGGTTGTCACTCGTAATACTGTACCTCCAGAGATGAAGCGGAATTTGATTGCATGGGCTAAGCATTGTATGGAGAGAGATGATCGAGCTAATGTTTTTGCCACACTTTCTTATATGGATAATTTTCCTTAGAAAAATGTTTTTATTGAGGGATTAGGGATGCATTTATGTGTAATGTGGGGCAGACTAAACAATACAGATCTCCCACAAGGGTTGAGGGATCTGAACACCTTAGCGCTTTCAAAAGACACTGTGGAGAAAGTACAAGAGCATGTTGAGAGGATATTTGAGTATAGAAAGGAGTTGGAAAGGTTACAGAATGAGGATAAAGATGAGGATAGTATGTATGTACAGAAACGGTTCCTCCCTTGTCGTAAATCGATATCCGAGGAAACACGAATTTGTACAAAGGACGAGATTAGATGGATCACAGATATAGCGATAACTCCAGTTGAAGTATATGATACTTATAGTCAGTATACGCCAGAAATGCAGAGGAAAGTGATACAGGTAATGGTAGAGTACCTGCAGGATGAATGTGTAAAAAGAAAGATTTTTTGTTCCACAGAGTTATTGAGTATTTATAAGAGAGCTTTTTCACTTGACACTTCTTCGGCTGCTTTAGCACTCGACTTGGATCTGTTGCTTAGTAAGCGTTCGGAGTTGCCCACTCTCAGTTGCCTATGGGAGAGGTTCCTCCGACATTTGTCCCGAAGGTTGAGATTGCGGCCGATGCTGCAGCAGGTACGGTTGCTGTGAACATTCCTGCACATTATGTATCGCAGTTTGTTCACATCCCGTTCTCAAGACAGGAAGTGAATGCCATTAGACAATCTATTCCTGACATTAGGAAAAATCCGACAGGATTCAATAAAGAAATAGAGTCTGTCTTGCAATCCTCAGTCTTCACCTTGGGTGATATTGATCTGTGTCAGGGGCTCAGGTAGGCAGAGACAAGGACAGGCTAGGCGCAGGGGTGTTGTGGGTACTGTTATGGGCACTGGTGGGGAGAGACAAACCAAGATGCAACCATACAAAAGGCTGCTTTGCCCCATGTGCAGGAGAAAAAGGCTAAAGACTGCATTTCCCAGCAGCCGGCGCCAAAGGACTACAATCCCCAGCATGCCCAGGGACGATTCGGACCAATCAGCGGCCAGGAAGGGCGCGGCCGCCTCATCGCGCATGCGCAGAGCCCCGAACACGGGGCTTGCGCTCGTGACTCCATGCCGACAAGACGTGTGGACCGGAGCTCCAGCAAAACTACACGCGAGGGGCCCAGCCCCACCCGAGCAGCAGCCCGGCCCCTCGCCCACACGAGATAAGTACTCCTCTTTGCTGAGGGCCCAAAGGGATCGAGGGGGAAGTGCAGGGGGCGATCGCTTACCACCCCAGAGCCCCTGCACCGCTACGAAAAGCTAAGTGTTTTTTAATTTAGGTGCTCAATGTGCCAGCGGCATTCTTTTGGGATATATTAACCCGTGCACGGGTGATTTGTCATTTGGAGTGTTTCCGCCTCTTGGAGACCATAGCAGGCCCGTGAGGCGAAAACACAGTACCGGAGATACCTACCGCAGTTTTGGGGCACAAATCGTTCACGAGGGTCTGCAGGAAGACCGCTTGTGCATTTTAACGTGTTTGCAGGGATCTGCAAGAAGATCGCTTGCGTAGCATAGTGCAATAGCACTATACAGGTCTTGAGGGGGGCATTAGAGAGTGTGTCAGTGTGAGTGAGGCTGCATGAGGTGAATGCAGACAATAACAGAGGGCATGTTCTAATGCTTGTTACTTTCTTTTAGCTTGGACCTTTCGAACACAACCCTCCAGACGTACCAAGGACGTGACCGCTCTTCATGGACAGCACACAGAAGACCAGAGCTAAGTTGCATGCTAACTCCTGTACTGATCCAATGACATAGGGTTAGGCAGAGTAAAAATGTTCTTATGTGCAAATTGGTGCTTATGTACAAGTAGTTAGTAAGGGCTGAGGACACCAGAACAAAAGTGTGCAGCGACCGAACTTTCCCTGTAAAACACCCCATTCCCAACCATAACCTCTACCTCACCCTCAATCCGGTTTACCTAATTCCCCCTACCTATCCAATCATCGAGACCCCTAACCCTCCTTCCCTGCTCTGGTCCAGGAAACCCGTGTAAGCTCCGACTTGCGGGCTCCACGACCAAAGTGGGGGTGGTTGGTACTACGTCGCTCCTGCGCCTTGGATCCTGGACTTTGTGACAGAAGCGCAAGCCCACGTAGTATTCAGGCGCCCGAGTGACGTGGCCAGCCCCCATTGAAAACATGGAAGAAATAGCCAAAGCCCTGCAAAACTTACAAGGTGAACTGGCAGCGTCTAGACAGGACTACGCCACACTGTCCGCACAGGTGCGCAGTTTAGCAGCTCAGACAGCGCCCTTACCAGCCCAACCACCCACTCCGGTGCAGGTACACGTAAGTCCGGAGGCAATAGTTCCGTTGGCACCTCCTGAGCGCTACGCTGGAGACCCACAAAAGTTTACCACTTTTATTACCCAGTGTCGTCTCCATTTTCCGACCAAGACTGCAGCCTTTCGGTCCGTTCAGTCCCGAACAGCGTTTGTAATCTCGTACCTCACAGGGGACGCTGCGGCATGGGCAAACCCATTAGTCCAAAAAGACCATGCCATTCTTTATGACTGGGATGACTTCCTAGCGGAGTTTGAGAAAATATTTAACCGGCGAGCTGCCACCCTTTGCAAGGATCGGGAACTGTTAAGCCTCAAACAGGGGTCTAAGGAATTAGTGACATACGTCACTCATTTCAATCGGCTGGTAGCCGAAGCCGACTGGCCCCATGATAAACAGATGTCCCTCTTTTATCAAGGTTTGAGGGATGATATTAAAGACCTTATAGCCCAGGTTGATCCACAGCCAAGGGAATGCTCAGAAATGATTGATCTGGCCTTACGGCTTGACCATCGAATGGCTGAAAGGCGGGGCGATAGACGAAAAGGAGAGTCACGACCTGTGCCTCGATTGGATCTGTATAAGGGATCCCGGGGGATGGCGGCCAAATCTGAGGGGGATGAACCAATGCAGATAGGTTCTGTACGAGGTCCCCTCACTAAAGAGGAAAAGGAACAAAGGAGGAAGGACTGCCTCTGTATGTACTGTGGCAAGGCTGGGCACTTTGTACGTGAATGTCCAAGCAAGCCCAAGACCCAGGGAAACGCTTCGGCTCGTCGGTAGTGGGGGTCACCCGATCGAGCCTGTTGAGTAGCAGGGCCCCAATGGCAGGTATTTCGAACTATGCTACGCATGTCACCTTGACGGGTTGTTTGGAGTTCCAAACACAGAAGTAACGGGTCACTATGTTTGTGGACTCGGGAGCGACAGGTAATTTTATTGATGTCCAGTACGTGGTTACCTTAGGTATTCCAGTACTACAAAAGGCAAACCCGGAACCTGTACGTGCTGTAGACGGCACTCCTCTCAGCTCAGGACCCATAACGCATAACACCTGTTTTGTGACTTTACAATGCGGAGTTTGGCATAAAGAAAGCATTGCCTTTGATATCATTGCCGCCCCGCAATTCGGGCTGATCTTGGGATTACCATGGCTAAAAAAACATAACCCCCAAATTCATTGGACCACAGGTTCAATCACTCTGGACTCGCCGCATTGTCTTGAGCATTGCCGGCAAGAAAGTACACCTTCAGTGTGTGCTCTCAACATCTCGAGTAAGCAAAAGGAAATGCGTCCCGAAGGTATACCCCAAGAATACGCAGATTTCATGGACGTATTTAACAAACAAGCTGCAGAATCGTTACCCCCACATCGGCCATTTGACTGCAAAATCGATCTGGAGCCTGGGGCTACTCTACCGTGTAGTCGAATATATGCCCTAACGGAGGCTGAAAATAATCACCTCCAAGAGTACATAGCCGCGAATTTAAAGAACGGATTTATTCGCCACTCTAATTCGCCGGTGTCATCCCGTTTTTGTTCTTCGTACCAAAAAAGTCTGGAGAGCTCCGGACTTGCATAGATTACCGCAGAGTGAACCAGATAACCATTAAGAACCGTTATCCGCTTCCTCTCATCCCGGTTCTTCTGGATCAAGTTAGGGACGCGACAATCTACACCAAGTTGGACCTTCGAGGCGCTTACCATCTTGTGCGGGTGCGCGAGGGAGACGAATGGAAAACCGCCTTCCGGACCAAGTTCGGATTGTACGAATATCAGGTTATGCCATTCGGTCTCTGTAACGCCCCCGCTGCCTTCCAACATTTCTTGGATGAGGTCCTTAGAGAATATTTAGATGTATGTGCGGTAGTGTACATAGATGACATCCTAATATATTCTCATAATCTCCAGGAACATGTCCAACATGTACGCGCAGTTTTGCAAAAGCTGCGACAATACCATCTTTATGCAAAACTGGAGAAGTGCGAATTCCACCGTACCACCGTGGAATTCCTAGGCTACTTCCTGACCCCAACCGGCGTACAAATGGACAAGAAAAAGGTGCAGGCAATCTTGGATTGGGCTCCCCCTACCAGTGTGAAAGAGATACAGTCTTTCCTGGGGTTTGCGAACTTCTACAGACGCTTCGTGAAAAACTTTTCTGCATTGGTCACCCCAATCACGAAGCTTCTCCGTAAAGGCTGCCCTTTTGTGTGGGACACATCGGCCGACCTGGGATTTCAACAGCTCAAAAAGGCCTTCACCGACGCCCCGGTACTGAAACACCCGGATTTGTCCAGACCATTTGTAGTGGAAACGGACGCCTCTAGCTACGCTCTAGGTGCTATCCTGTCCCAGCGGGACCCTCAGACAGGCCTGCTACATCCCGTGGCCTACTTCTCAAGGAAACTACTCCCAGCTGAACAGAACTATATCATTGCCGATCGAGAATTGTTGGCAATTAAGGCAGCTCTTGGTGAGTGGCGACACTACCTGATGGGGGCACATCATACCACCACGATCATAACGGACCATCGTAACCTCCAGTTTTTAAGAACCGCCAAGACGTTGAGCCCGCGCCAGTTGCGATGGGCTCAATACTTTGCCGAGTTTGATTTCATCATAACATATAGACCCGGAGCCAACAATCGAAAGGCAGATATATTGTCACGATATCCCGAGTCAGCAGAGCGAGAAGCAGGCATTGCACCTCAACCTATTATTCCCCCAACACGTATTGTTGGAGCTACTTCTGATTTTTTTGAGGCCTTATTAAAAGACCTCCCTATGCAGGACATCCATCAGTGGTGCAAACAAGATCCTCAAAATACATTCGTAGAGGGACTCCCCTACCATGGATCAGCCTTGTATTTGCCCACCAAACAACTGCAGGTAAAGGCCTTATCATGGTGCCACGATTCGTCATTGGCGGGACACCCGGGAAAGTCAAAAACACAGGAGTTGGTGGCCAGACATTTCTGGTGGCCCAAGTGGCGGCAAGACGTTCTGCAGTATGTGTCTAAATGCGAGGTGTGTGCTCGAAACAAAGCTAGTCACCAAAAACCCGCTGGGCTCCTTCGTCCTCTACCGACTCCTTCAATACCATGGCATACGATTACCATGGACCTTATTGTGGATCTTCCTGAGGTTCAGGAATACACTTCGGTATTGGTAATCGTGGATACCTTTTCGAAAATGGCCCACTTCATCCCATGTAAGGGAGTCCCGACTGCTGGTGCAATTGCCGAATTAGTTCTACAAAATGTAGTCCGCCTCCATGGCCTTCCCTATTGTGTGGTCACGGATAGGGGCCCACAGTTCACCTCTCGCTTCTGGCGTGAGTTTTGCAAGATTCTAGGGATGGAAGTCCGCTTGTCGTCCGGATACCATCCCGAGACAGATGGCCAGACAGAACGCGTGAATCAATGCCTGGAGCAGTATTTGCGGTGTTTTGCCACGAGTAGGGAGACAACCTGGGTCCAGCATACTTGGTTAGCAGAAATGGCTTATAATAACGCCACTCATGCATCCACCAAAAATACTCCGTTCTACTGCCTTTATGGGCGACACCCACGGATTCTCCCAGAGGCCATTCCAGTTTCAGGATTTGAATTGCCTACGTTGGCTGGACAACGGTTGGGCATAGAGCAGGTTTGGAAGGAGGTGCAGGGTAATCTCACAAAGGCCAAGGACGCATATAAGCGTTATGCAGATAAGTGTCGTCGTCCCAGTCCACTTTACAGTGTGGGAGATAGAGTGTGGTTATCCACCCGCAACCTTCGCATGGATGGGCCCAGGAAATTACAACCCCGATATTTGGGTCCATTCCCAATAGTTAAAATTGTGAACCCTGTTGCAGTAAAATTGACCCTACCTCACCAAATGAGGGTACATCCCACTTTCCACACTTCCCTCCTGAAACCCGCTCCACATGGGACTATTGCTAGAAAACCACCTCCCGTTATGATGCAAGGGGAACCTGAGTACGAGGTCCAAGCAATTTTGAATTCCAAGCGAGATAAAAAGGGCCAAGTGTTTTACCTCATTGACTGGGTGGGGTATGGCCCTGAGGAACGCACTTGGGAACCCTCCCAGCATGTACATGCCCCCAGGTTGTTGCGTACTTTTCACAGGAATTATCCTAGTAAACCTGGAACAACTGCCTTCTGTGGGAGGGGGAGTACTGTCAGGGGCTCAGGTAGGCAGAGACAAGGACAGGCTAGGCGCAGGGGTGTTGTGGGTACTGTTATGGGCACTGGTGGGGAGAGACAAACCAAGATGCAACCATACAAAAGGCTGCTTTGCCCCATGTGCAGGAGAAAAAGGCTAAAGACTGCATTTCCCAGCAGCCGGCGCCAAAGGACTACAATCCCCAGCATGCCCAGGGACGATTCGGACCAATCAGCGACCAGGAAGGGCGCGGCCGCCTCATCGCGCATGCGCAGAGCCCCGAACACGGGGCTTGCGCTCGAGACTCCATGCCAACAAGACGTGTGGACCGGAGCTCCAGCAAAACTACACGCGAGGGGCCCAGCCCCACCCGAGCAGCAGCCCGGCCCCTCGCCCACACGAGATAAGTACTCCTCTTTGCTGAGGGCCCAAAGGGATCGAGGGGGAAGTGCAGGGGGCGATCGCTTACCACCCCAGAGCCCCTGCACCGCTACGAAAAGCTAAGTGTTTTTTAACTTAGGTGCTCAATGTGCCGGCGGCATTCTTTTGGGATATATTAACCCGTGCACGGGTGATTTGTCATTTGGAGTGTTTCCGCCTCTTGGAGACCATAGCAGGCCCGTGAGGCGAAAACACAGTACCGGAGATACCTACCGCAGTTTTGGGGCACAAATCGTTCACGAGGGTCTGCAGGAAGACCGCTTGTGCATTTTAACGTGTTTGCAGGGATCTGCAAGAAGATCGCTTGCGTAGCATAGTGCAATAGCACTATACAGGTCTTGAGGGGGGCATTAGAGAGTGTGTCAGTGTGAGTGAGGCTGCATGAGGTGAATGCAGACAATAACAGAGGGCATGTTCTAATGCTTGTTACTTTCTTTTAGCTTGGACCTTTCGAACACAACCCTTCAGACGTACCAAGGACGTGACCGCTCTTCATGGACAGCACACAGAAGACCAGAGCTAAGTTGCATGCTAACTCCTGTACTGATCCAATGACATAGGGTTAGGCAGAGTAAAAATGTTCTTATGTGCAAATTGGTGCTTATGTACAAGTAGTTAGTAAGGGCTGAGGACACCAGAACAAAAGTGTGCAGCGACCGAACTTTCCCTGTAAAACACCCCATTCCCAATCATAACCTCTACCTCACCCTCAATCCGGTTTACCTAATTCCCCCTACCTATCCAATCATCGAGACCCCTAACCCTCCTTCCCTGCTCTGGTCCAGGAAACCCGTGTAAGCTCCGACTTGCGGGCTCCACGACCAAAGTGGGGGTGGTTGGTACTACGTCGCTCCTGCGCCTTGGATCCTGGACTTTGTGACAATCTGTTATTTCCTGTACTCCTGCCCATAGATTTGTGGAAACAGGTTAGGACTATAGACGACGTACCAGGGTTAGGAGATACATGGGCTAACATAATCAGACTCAATGGGGAAAGGCCAGCTAGTGAGAGACCACCTCAGGTGATACTAACTTTACCTGATAGAATCATTGCGAAATTGAAAACTATATTTCCTGAAAAGAGAATTATTTGGGACAAGCTTACGGCTTGTGTCCAAGGGAAGTCTGAGGGTGCTACCGAGTTCTTCAATCGGTTCGAACAGGTATTCTCGGATTTCAGTGGACAAGACTTAGGCACAGAGTCTGGACAAATTTGTGCGTGGATTGCTGCCTGACATCCAGTCACAAATTATGTCTTCTGAGAGCGCTTGGCAGGTGAAGTCTCAATCAGAAGTACTGCACATGGCTCAGTACTATGAGAATCGTGTCAATAATGAAAAGGAAAGAGTCGAGAAGAGAAAAGGTGATTTAAAAACTAAAGTATTATTACAGCAAAGGCCCTAGAGGGGGTAGTTCGCAGATTAGAGGTCAGTATGTTCCACAAGGAAATGTGCCCTTGGGTCCTGTAAACATTAACCAGTGTGCCTATTGTCTGCAAGAGGGTCATTGGCGTGCACAATGCCCGATCCTACAACAAAGGTCAAATAACACATATGGGAATGTGGGTAGACGATCCAGAGGTCGCCCGAATGTAGGGGGCCCTGGTAGAGGTCAGTTTGCACAGGATCCACAGCAACCTTTTTCGCAGGATAATCAGGTACCAAGTGTGAATACTAGAAACATATTTGATCATCCTTCTGCCGCTTACCTCTCTGAAGAACTTCCTTTTGACAATATTCTTTTTTGCTAGGATTGCCCAAAGCAGGGTTTGGAACCAACGCCTATTCCTGTTAATCAGAAAGGTCCCTACGTTGAAATGATAGTAGGAAATAGGAAACATCCGTTCTTGATAGATACTGGGGCACAGAAGTGTTCCATTGATCATTCTCGGGTTCCAAACATTCCACTGTCAGGGCAAACCAATGTTTCTGTAGGGTTTTCTGGCGCACCAGTTGTTTGCCCAATTTCTTCACTGGTACCTATTTCTTTGGGTCCTTTTAGGGACCACTGTCCATTCCTTTTGACTTCGAATTGTGGAGAGAATATGCTGGGGTTGAATCTGTTGAAATAATTAAATGCGGTAATTCATTGTTCTTCTGACGGAGTGCGTTTTTGACGATTTCACCACAGCAACTTTCTGTTTCTCAATTCTTGACTCGACCTTTGCCGCCAGAATTCAGTGATGCACCAGAGAGTTTATGGGTTATTGACGACAATGATGTCAGTGTTTTGCAGATTGAGCCTGTTAAAATAGTCTTCAAACATGGGATAAAGCTGCCACGTATTCCACAATATAAGATTCCAGTTGATGGTGAACAAGCTTTGAAATGCATTGTTTCCGATTTTTTGTGCATCGAGGGGTGATTGAGGAAATTGCAGGTAGTTTGTGCAATAGGCCAATTTTGCCCGTGTACAAAAAAGACGATAATGCAATTACGTTTCTTTTCATAATTGATTTGCGTGCCATTAATAAGGTCGTCGCTCCACAATTTCCAATTGTGCCTGATGTGACGACGATATTAACCATGATCCCGGCCTCAGCTACTTACTTTAGTGTTGTGGATCTGAAGAATGCTTTCTTTAGTATTCCTATACACAAGGACAGTAGATACTTGTTCGTGTTCACCTTAGGGGGACGCTTGTTTACCTTTACCCATGCACCGCAAGGTTACACGGAAAGTCCTAGCATCTACAGTAGGGCTTTGAAAGAACAGCTTGATACTCTTGAGTTGCCCTCTACACTGCTTCAGTATGTTGATGACTTCCTTTTAGCTGCAGACTCAGAGAGCGCTTGTAAGGAGGGAACTGTCTTGTTGCTTATACACCTGGCTAAACATGGACAGAAAGCTTCGCTTAAAAGACATTCAATATTGTTGTCAGGACTTCGCCTATTTAGGCTATCTCCTCTCAAAGGAGGGAAGAAGATTGGCACCTGAACAAATAAAACACATTTCTGGCATGTCTGGCCCAAATACACAGAAGGAAGTTAGAGCCTTGATAGGTATGGCTTCTTACTGTAGGTTGTGGATCCCAAACTTCTCACTGGTGATTAAGCCGATGTTGGCTCTGACGAAGAACGGCATTTCTCCGCCATTGGCGTGGAACACGGAACACCAGCAATCATTTGATCTGCTCAAGACTGCATTGTGCTCGGCACCGGTTTTGGGCACACCAAACTATGAAAAGGCTTTTGTGTTGTTTGTGCATGAATGTGATGGATGTGCTTTGACTATATTACCGCAGGAACATGGAGGGAAGAATAGGCCATGCGGTTACTTTTCTTCCGCCCTTGATCCTGTAGCATGCGCTTTGCCAAGATGTTTGCGAGCTGTCGCTGCTGCTGCTGCGTCTGTAAAGCAGAGTGAGGGAATGGTCCTAGGCCATGATCTAACCCTGATGATGCCTCACTCTGTAGATGTTCTATTGAACAGAACTCAAACGCAACACCTCACTTCCGCACGGTTGACGAGATATGAATTGATCTTGTTTGCTCCCCACATACAAATTAGGGGGTGTTGTGTTCTTAATCCGGCTGAACTCTTACCTTTCCCACAAGGCACTGCTTGCGGTGACGAAGAGTCACATGACGACTGTCTGTATACTACCGAACAAGAGACAAAGGTTAGAATTGATCTAAAAGACACTCATTTGAACAACCCACAAGAGGAGCTGTTTTGTGATGGCTCCTGCTTCAAACTCCCGGATGGTACATCCACAGCTGCTTATGCAAACACTACATTGAGCACGGTCGTGGAAACCAAGAGAATCACGCATAACTCCGCGCAGGCCGCAGAGATTATAGCATTGACCCGAGCTTGTGAACTTTCCGAAGGGCTTACAGTAAACATATACACTGAGAGTCAGTATGCCTTTGGGGTGGTTCACAACTTTAGTAGACTTTGGTCAGAAAGAGGGTTCTTAACTTCACACTGTCTCAGCACTTGCACTCCCTACTCAGTTAGCTGTCGTGCCATGTGCAGCACATCGAAAGATTATAGATGATAAAGGAAAAGGGAATGCTTTCGCTGATCAGATAGCTAAGCAGACTGCGATCAATTTCTCTGCAGAAATGTCTGTTCAAGGGAGACTGTAAATGCCTATGCAATGGATGAAGGTGTTGATTCCGTAAGGGATATCCAAGCCGATGCCACATTAGAAGAGTCCAAGAAGTGGGCTGAAGGCTTGGGGAAACATGATGATGATGGGTGTTGGGGGGACATAGTCGAAGCAAAATGGCTACTTTCTGACACATATGTGATGATGACAGTCGTCATAGCTCATGGCCCTACACATATATGTGCCCAGAAGCTTAGAAAAATGTTGGAGAAAGTTTGGGCGAACGACGAAAACTCTAAAATAGCTCAGCACTATGTTCAAAACTGCATGATCTGTTTACAGCACAATGTGGGAAAGGGAACATCAACTCCGAGGGGAGGTTTTGGTCCACCTTCTGTCCCCTTTGAGATTATCCACTTTGATTTTATCTAAATGGAGCGGTGTAATAACTTGAAATATGTGTTAGTTGTCATCTGTGCTTTCAGCAAATGGGTTGAGGCTTTTCCTGTTAAAGATGCTACAGCCATGACTATTGCAATTGGGCTGCCAAGAGTCATCTGGTCTGACAATGGTCCACATTTTTTCGCTGCTGTAATTCTGCAGATATGTGCGGCATTGCAAATTGACAAACGTTTCCATTCGGCCAGACACGCTCAGAGTGCCGGATTAGTAGAAAGATACAATGGCATCATCAAGAACAAACTCGCTAAGACGTGTGCCAGCACCAAACTAAAATGGCCGGACACCTTACCGATCGTGTTACTAGCCATGCGTACAACCCCTCAAACTAAGACTGGGCTCTCTCCATTTGAGGTGGTAATGGGGAGACCTGCCAATATCTGGAACCTTCAGAAATGTCAATCTTTAAGGAATGTTGAAAATGTACTTCTTTCAGATTACTGTAGCCAGTAGACTAAAAACCTGTATTTGATTTATCACCAGGTGCGAGAGGCCTTGCCTGTACAATACGAGGGCCCAGGTCATAATATCCAGCCTGGGGACTGGGTATTAACAAAGGCATTTGAACGATCTTCTTGCCTTGCATCTCGGTGACGGGGCCCGTTCCAGGTCCTGCTGGTCACACAGACTGCGGTGCGTGTCGCAGGCAGAAACAATTGGATCCACACAACGCATGTCAAGAGACTGCCATGCCCGGTGCCACACGATACAGAAGAAACAGAACCCCTGACCAATACTGCAACTAACGATCCCGAGCAGTAAACAACAGCGAGAGTACATCAGAGTCTTTCTATGAGCCCGTGAGGCCTGGGGAATCCATTTTGTCTCCCCACTCTCCAAAGTTTTTGTTTCCGGAAACTGTCGTTCCGGATCTTGCATCTTCACTTGCTCTTGATACGCTTCTTCCAAAGGGAAGTGACGACACATTGTTCTCGGATCAATCAGTACCGGGGACAACTAGGTACAATTTCCGTCCAAGAAAATAGACTTACGGCACGATTCAGCTGTGCATTCGAGGGAGAAAGGAAAATCATCGAGGGCTTGCATTTTTGCCCAACTAATTGTTTGAAAAAGGGGATTCTGTTGGCTGGGGTTGTTGAAGGACTAAGAAGTTGCGCGGCCTGGAGGTCGCCAGCAAAAAACATTGGGATTTCCGTTTGAAGACTGCCATGCCTCCAACCGCTACCACTCTTACAGGTCTGATAAACGAACGTGTGACCAGAAGTGAAAATGGACAGATTGTTTGGGCCCCGAAACTGTACTGCTGTCTTTTTATAATGTCAATTGGTTTTATAATAGTAACTGTGTTAAGCCTTTGGTACCTGGAAGAAGTGCATCAATTCGAGACCTTGTTACCGACTGAAAATGTAGCCACTGTTTCCACTCCTTTCATGCATCTGCATACTCTGTCTCCTAGAGACTCCCAGCATAGACAAAGATATTACAACAATTCATTGTTACTTATCATGAATGCTACACATGCCACTTTTAATAATTCCAACTGTTGGGTCTGCTCGCATTTACCGCAACATGGGGATAAGGGGCTAGGTTGGTATATTCATCCTTTACCTTTGACAACTGCTTGTTATGCTTCTCTTAGAGCACTGTTCTTTGGCCGTTGAAACGATAGCATCTCGGGGAACTTTGATGGTACTCATTTGAATAGGTTTGAGAAACGTGTTCTGACTCCCCCGGGATGCTCGCTGTTCTCAAATAGGAGCAAGCTCAATGTTGCTTCAATTGGGCCCTCTGATAGACTGTCTCATCCCTTTCAATCTTTGATTTCCTTTAAAATGGCTCTGATAGGCAATTAGGATGCCATGCCTCCTTCTTACGCTGTTAACCATAGCCCCGATTCAGTTTCTTTCTGCAGACAGAGGAATGGTACTCAGTCAATGGGAGATTTTAAAGGTTGCGCCAATGTTGTGAATTTGACTGGGGAAGACAGACCTTTGTATGTAGGCGAACCTGTCTACTTTGTTTGCGGTAATGTAGCATTTCCCTGGTTACCCAGGGATTGGCAGGGAACCTGTTATTTAGGCATCCTGTTACCTGGGGTATTCATAGCCAGTACTGTAGAGGTTTCAAAGGCTAGTCCACGGCGAGACGAGAAGGGTGACACTCCAGCACAGGTTCTGGGAGATGTAGCGAAATCATTTGTGCCATTTTGGGGACAGATAGCGAATTCTGAAGATATCAGGAGACTAGCGAGAGTACTGGAGAGAACCGTCAACTGGACCATGGACATACTCTATAATATGACATTAGAACAGAAAGCAATAAGATTAGTAGCACTTCAGAACTGGATGGCATTAGATGTCATTCTGGCTGAACGTGGTGGAGTGTGTAAATTAGTGGGGTCTGCTTGCTGTGTTTTCGTGCCAGATTCCTCCCCAACTATCTTTAAGGCAATACAAAATCTGCACGTCCTTAGTTCAGAAGTGCATGTTCCCGAGGGAAACTGGGATCTTAGCGCTTGGTTCTGGGACTTCTTGCGATCTTGGGGTTGGAAGGTGCTTTCGGTCTTACTGATCATTTTGGGAATTCTGTTGTTTCTTTGCTGTTGTATCCAGTGTTTACCTAGTATATGTTCGATGCTAGGGGGATGTTGCGCACAGGCGATAGGTACAATAGGACATAAGGTAGATGCCCCAGATAAGAGCTCCAAAGAATATGTGTTAAAAGAAATCCTGATAGACGATCTAATGGCAATAGATATTTCCAACAGTGATTCAGGGTGCACGGGCGATGAGACATGGAGTTGTTCGCAAAAGGATCAGAAGTAGTTTTTAGCACTTGGCATAGGCCAAAACGAGGGTTTGTCGAACGGGAAATTATATCGTGCCTCCTATTGTGATGTATATATGTGTATTGGTCTATGCCAAGCTGCTTATAAGCCACTTGCCAAGAAATCTGCGTTACAAGGTCTTGACCTTAGAGTTAATGTAAATCGCCATTTTAGGTCTATCCGCCATTTTAGGTTCTCTCCGTAAAGTCACCCTGTGAGCTAAAATGGTGAACGGTGTCATTCCGAATGTAACATGGCCTTCTTGACCTCTGTGTACAAATTAATGTGTAACTTGCCTGCAGGCCACATGCTAGGGTCATGAACTGAGACCTTGTCCTTCGCTGACCTGTGTGTAGAGGATTACTTGTGCCAACAAATCTAATCCATGAGCATATGTTAAACACAATGTATCCAAATACTGAAATGTGAACACTTGCTTGACTACATTGTATAAAACTGTTTGAGAAGGCTTAACATGAAATCCTAAGATACACTGTTGCCATTGAGGCTTGTTAGTGAATACATTAAAGGTAAACCTTAAACGTACAGATGCACGAACTCGGCACGAACCCTAGATCTGTGATGCATTAACTAATATTAACTCCTAGGTGGGTTGAATCTCAGGATTTCGAAAGTATAAAAAGCGCAACTATTCTAATGTACAGTCGCACTCACTGAGCACACCGAACCACGCTGGAGTTCGCTGTGTTGTACTGAGGGCCGATAGCTATCTGATGCCTTGTCCTTTGAAACTGTTCAGTATAAAATAAAGATCTTTGTATGTTCCTATGTAACCCGTGTTCGGTGTATTTCCTTTTGGGGTACTGAGCCTCGATATTTTCTCTTTGTTTTCACAACAGCAGCTGAAGCAGCCTGCTCTCCTGCCACATGGGCATTCTCCCTGGCCTCTTACCTAGCTGCCCTTAACACTCGCAACAATGCCTTCCTCAGGTTGTTGGACTTGTTTAAATCAACCAGGAGTTGGTCCCAAAGACAAACAGACATTCTCCTCCACATCTGCCTGGACAGCCTCCTTGGCTGACACTCTTTCTCTGAACTAGTTCAGTAAAGAATGTGTCAACCACACGTATTGTGGGCATGGGTGGGGGTTTAGCGAGGGTCATAGTTGATGCCTTATCCTAGCCAGAGACTGATAGCACTGTCTCTGGAAGAGGTACTGTGGTTCCGACATGTGCCATAGGTGTTGTTGGCTCCACAGGAAGGGTGTCAGCAACCCACAATTGCTGCGTATCTGGTTGGGCCACAATGACATTGCCCTGCGTAGATCTTAATCACCAGTGGGTGTACTTTACTGTATGGCTGTGCAGTCACTTAACCTTGCTGGACGTGGTCTGGAGCTCTATGCAGCTTCTAGATTGAGAACTGATGTGCCATGGAGAATCTAGTGGGTTTTCCACACATATCCCTGAATCTATTGCTCCCCCCACCCCCCGCTTGTCCATCATCATCATCATATTCATCCTCTTTATATCCATTCTCAGGAGAGTCTTCAGGCTCTCCTGCAGGGACAAAGATACATTTTGTGGTTGTATATACTCTATATTGATTGCATGTGCATTGCGACATTGTCAATATTTTGTGCTGAACATTTCTCAATAGCATATTCCATGCCTAGACAAGGTATTTTCATAAGTAACATTTGCCCACAGTTAATGCTATTGCAGGGTGTGAGATGTATTTTAGAACAGATGTGGCAGTGTGTATATGTGTCACAAATTAATGACATGCTACCAATGTGTCCTAGCCACTTACTGGCAGTGATGCATCACTGGGAATCCTAAAGAAGGGCCATGCATGGTCAAGTTTATGTACCTTTGCCAATGTTTTGGGGACATGTAGCTCTGGAAAACATTGCTCTTGAATTGACACCTTCTCATGGGTAATGGGGAGTGCCCACTATGTGGAAACGTTGTTGGTAATACTTTTTCATACCTATCTGTTTAATGCATACACCTTCAATTGTCTGTCTTATAGAAGCCTCTGAACGGGTACATTTGGCATGCATGTTTCCAGGCCAATTCTGGCATCTTGACTGTGATGCCTGGGCATGTCACTCTATGACCCTGTAAATGTATGCCTGATAGCATGTCATGTTGGGAATCATACTGATGGGTTATACTACCTTTCTTCCACGTGATTCTGCAGGCATGATGCAGGTTTGCTGATCTGCGGTATTTCCCTTTCCTTACTCACTGCTGCCCCCTATGGACGCTGTGGCATCAACCAGGATGTCGGTTTGGTAGATGCAATAAAGTGGAGGGGGTTGTGAGGAATATCTTGTGAGATGCTTATGTTGGATGATGGTGGGATGTTGCTGTTGACTGTGAATTAGGCCTCCCATTCACAGGGTGGGGATGTATTTGTGGTGCAAGTCTTTGCATGGTTATCATCCCATTCGTATTGCACATGTCTGTTGTGGGATGCACAGTACATGCAACTGCTAGTCTGGGGTACTTTTGGTTGTGGCACAAGGTTTACTGGCATCACATACCATGCATAGACAGATCAGTGTCATGTTTCAAGTTGCCATGTGCAACAGATTGTCAATGCATTGTATTCCTAGTGTGCATGTGACTATTGCACCTCATGGGATTTTGTGTGCTTGTTAGCATTTAGTATATCATCTACGTGCTCATCCTATCCAGAAACTGCATGTGCCGGATTATCAAGCAGGCCAGATGTGCATGCCGGAGGTGGAGGGGGCGGGGGGAATCATGGGATAGCAGGCAATGCAAAAGTTATGTTCACTGGGTACTGGACAGCAGGTTAAATGGACATCTCTAGTAGTGTGCTGTGGGACTGATTGTGTAGGATGGAGTAGTGCACAGAATTATTATGCTGAAATGGCACATTTCACCCATTCATTGGGCAGTGCGTGTCAGCAACCGCTTTTGTCTATTAAGGGGTAGTTATGGCATGTATTTTTGAATAGCATTGGTCTCCTCCACAGAATGGGGCCTCTTAGTGTGACAAACCTGTCTGTGGTGGCTTCATGTGTCATGCATGCTTCTATGTGATGGCTGGGCCTGCTAATGTGCGTGTGTGCATATTCCTCAGAGGTGAATGTGTCTCTTTGCAGAACTTGTCAGATTCCATGTATCAGCATCTGCCTCTTTCTTGCACATGGTCATATGTTTGCATAGTGCATCTAAAGGACAGATTCAGAGTCCCTTGAAGTTTTGCCATTCATATGGATGACCAGCGCTTTCATGTGCATGGCCATTTTCTTGGACCTACTCCATACACCAAGGATATGTCCCATGAGTTATACAAACGTGCACATTTTCCATATCCTTCTATTTTGCATAAATGGGAGCACCCATGGGGTCCCCTTTATTTGCGACATTTGCACAATAGTGTGCAAAAGGAAAGGGTATGGCCATGTCAATTGTCCCTCACTCTTCCGTTTTGTGATCCGTCTAACATATTTGAGAATGCAGCACTTGCTAAATTGATGCTGATTCAATATGGATGGCGTAAACTGACATCAAGATGAAGGTCAGCACAGTAGGATGGTCCATGTCATTTCTCAACAATGCACTGCAGGAATGGAGCATCTGTGCATGTACAACTGCATGCTTTTTGAGTGCTTACTTTATGCTCCAGACTCAACACCTCGAAGTCACAGAAGGCTTCTGTGGGCAATCATTGTCATGATAGATAATAACAGTGGGAGTCAGTGGGCTTCCACTTTCTGTCTAAGCCCAAACCGTTACAACACAAATTAGACAGTAGCTAGTTTATTCTAAAATTATTTATACCTGAGTCTAAATCCCTACAAATACATTACTTGCCCTATGTGTGAATGACTCATACCCCCAAGTGTAGCAAACCCATGCCTAGCTGGCAATGGTGTGCCGCCTACAAGGGGTATGTGAATTCTTGCCCTCAACTCTCTCACTACTTTCCTAAACAGATAATAGGTGCACAAGTCTTGGTGGTCTGTGTTTTCGTTCTATTGGTACCGCCTCCAGTCTATGTGTCTTATATTTAAAAACTGTGTGTGTGTTTTGACTCGTCCGGGTCAGAATATCAGTTAAAAGTGAACTGTTTTTTTCAATAAATCAAATGACTTCATATTGTTCTAAGCATAAAAGGTGATGAAATCTGATTGTTCAAGCCCATTCCTCAAATTGATGTAGGGTCTTGGAGTTGTGGTCATCAACCTAACAACTCTTATAGAAATAGTCAACCGGTTTCAGCGGTTCTTGTAACTAGCCGCTTTCTTCAGGACAGAGAATTTTGCATTCTCATTGGCACCATGATTTCTTCACATGTGTCCATATCTTGAAGGATTTTGAGAGGTGCTTCAGATTACCCACGGGCATTAGGCTTATGTCTCAATCCCTGTTAGGGTTACAAAAAAGGACAAAGGGAAATTATAAGTACCGCAAAAAATCAATAAAGGTTTTGGGGAACAATCTCTTAGATTGGGGTATATTACCTGTGGATCCCTTTCAATTCTTAGGTCCTGGCACGTGCCACTAAATTAGTAAGAGCAGCGATCAGGTAGAATATTAGGATATCCCAGTTATGTGGGTGATATCAGTACACAGCCTGTATATGGAACTCTTGCCCACCCAATATTGGTTACTAACTTTACTGAGTAGCTAGCTGGCAAGCATGTATTAACATGTACAAGATGTGGTAATCAGAAATGCGAAGAAAAGACACCACATTTCATAACATATATGTTTTTTGTGCGTGTCATTCATTCAGCGATTTTACTATGTCTCAAATTGTGCTCGGGCAGTGACCAGTGTAATTGGTCCTGTCTCTGAGTACTTCCGCTCACCGGAGCATATTGCCCGCTAGAGATCGCGAATCACAGTGTAAACAGTTCAAAATCTCTTACCTCTGCGTTACGGGATACTATCTCTCATATGCATGTTGATCGTGAAGCGGCGTTCTCATACGCCATGTTTGTTCTGACTTAAAATGACGAAGATCGTATCTGGTCACGTGCAGGTGTGAGAAACTACTGCATTCCCCCAGGGAAGATGGGAAATGTAGTTTCAATAGTTTTCAATCACTGTCATGGCCTGTTCTTTCCAAGACTACAGCTCCATGTTTCTGGGGATGCACCACGTCCCATGGCCAAGCACATCCTTGGATGGTTGCTGACCAGCTTCCGGACACACCTCTGTAGATTTTGTCAGCGCTCAGGTTGTCAGGTTACATCAAATGTTTGCATTGCCATCCACCTGGATGCATATGGGCTCCCAGATCTTCTTGCGCTGATGGGTCGAAAAACTTATGGTCACTAGGAGCTATGATGTACGGCATATTTTTGACTACACCCTCTACCAGGACTTTAAGATCCTCGTTGATGAACCTTTGCCAGTGATACCTGGTCCTTGTGGGTGGCTGGTGTAGTGGGCCTATTCCAGAGGCAAGATGGTCAAGTGCTGGGTGGAACACAGTTTAGGGTCAAGGGATTGGGCAACCACTTCTACTGAAGCTGGGCAGGATGAGGATTAGGATCCTAGGTTAGGATTAGGATGTGATTTGGGGCAAGCCGGTGAGGTTGGAGACACAGGGGCACTGCATCAGTCAAAGGGGGGGCACTGCATCAGTCAAGAGGTGATGGGAAAAAGTCAGCAGGGGCAACAACAGTATGTTGGTGGTCCTGGAGGAAATGGGGCAAGCTCTGTGAGTTTATTTATGATATTCGGTGGGGTGGGCAGTGCAGTTAAGGTGAGCCATAAACTCCTGGACTTCTATGGGGAAGGGGCTATGAGCCCTGGGTGGGGTGCAGGTAGGGTTAGATGGCCCTGAGGTGTGGCTTTATTTCATCTGGGTGTTTTTAGGGTGGCATGTATGGTGGATGCCTGACATTACTGGGCTCCTCTGGGAGCAGGGGGAGCAGGGATGTGTGGGTGAGGCTACCTGGCTTTGTTTTTTTTTATATGGGGTGATGTGGGGCATATCTTAGGGGAGGTCATGAGTCTCCTGTGATTCTCTGGGACGGATTTTATAAGAACTGGCAGAGGTGGGGGTGACATTAGTTGGCCCTGGGTGTCGGGCATACTTCCTGCGTGTCTTTAGAGGGGGTTGGAGTGTGAGCCCTGGAAGAGGGATTTTGCATTGCTTTGGGTGCTACATTCCCACATCCGCTCCAGTATCCAATTTGCTTTTGAACAGACCCAGAAACAGATATGATGCAGGCAGCACCACTTAATTGCATACGTGTGAGGCATGTACACCTCATGTTTACGCCTTACGCTGCAGGGAAAAATGTTACCACAAGCCGTAAATTGATTACAATTAGCCATATATGCCGCGCAGCAAACACTGCATACACTGAGACATTTAACAGGGCGCATTTATTACACCTTTGTATGTCATTGATGAGAACATAATTCCAACCACCAATCTTGCAAAGACGTGGACATAAATGAACTACTATGTAGGTTCTCTGCCAACCTTGTAGGTTCTCTGCCAACCTTTTTATTCGATTGGGGCCTAGAATGACAATGCAAAGGCTTTCAAGGTGATGACTCCACATCCTTAAGTCAATCGGCCATTGGGATCCCTGCCTACCTGCAGCCGCCCACAGCTACATGCCCATGTGCACATTGTAAGACTACACAAGAATGGCTTTTAAATTAGGGCAATTTTAAACACAAGGTTCCATGAGGAATCCGAAATGCTGATTAAAAATATGTCACCATCACTTCAGAAAAGTGCACACGTGTTATGCAATTTTACTTTAGGTGGCAATTGTATATAGGAACGTGTGTCAACTTCATGGCCAGCAGGTGCCAAGGACCAACTTGTTCAGTACAATGATGACCTGCCATAACAGGGGTTTCGCCAATGACCAGTTATGACAAGGGGCAGATGTGCCGAACTCTACATGGTACCTCGCTGAGGGTAGGGAATGTGGAGTGTTCTCATAGTTGCGTCTGGCTTTACACCTATGCATGACACCTTAGGGTGAACATCCCTGTCAGCCTGTCACGTGATGGGTTTTGCAACTTTCATGATGCCTGAGTCTGTGGATGTGAAGGCGAAGGCAGGGAATGGTTTGTATTTGAATCCAAGCATAGCCAGTTTCTCTGTAGTGGTTAGGAAAATTGCCCTTAAGGAGAATGTTAGTGTGGGCCTGTTCCCTCAGGTTGTTCAGGGTTCACTATCTTCTACACCCACTAAGTGTGATTTGTGTGTGTGTGTTCCCCCAATTTCTTTGCTATCCATATTTAATATCACCATTTTGTGATATGACAGTTTTCTCAGGGCACACAAGGATGACTTCTTTGAAACCTCCAGGTGGCCTGACTGCACCTTCCTTGTAACCAGAAAGTGGTTAGACAGTGTCTGTGCAGTAGCATGGTAATGGGTGACTGATCTGGTTTGAAAACGTCCATGACATCAAACTCTGATTGTCAATGTGGGTTGATTGACGTTTTGTACGTTAAGTGTGGAAATTGGCAGGGGGTGGTAGGTAGAACAGCTGCAGTTGTGGAGGATTTCGACTAAACTCTTTGTAGGGATGAAATAGTTGAGTGGACTTCTGCATCCTCTTCAGAGATGGGAGTGTATGGTGATGGTAACCAAATCAGAAAATCCACATAGGTTCCTATCCTTATGAAGCAGGAAAATTAGTAAACATATCACTTGCAGGGTCTCAGGCCACAGTCTTTGGCAAAAAGTAACTTATTATGTAAAACATTTATATTTTGTTTATTAGCATGTTAATGTGGTTAAAAGTTCCATAACATGCAGAGTACGAAATTGCGAAAGGTATTAGTTACACACATTACCTGACCACAGATCGCCAAAATAAAAGCAGCTTTTTGTTTGTGAAAAATGAGAAATCACCTGATTTGTCCTTTTCGTATTTGAAATCCTAACGGCCAATTGTATAATTTGTTGCTTCTATTATTCACGGTATTATCAACTTGTTGCTAAGGGGTATGTGTTGTCACCAGCCTGGGAGCTCAGATACTTTATAAGGACTGCGTGTGAACCCCGCCTTCTTTAAGCACTGCAAGGCCCCACGCTCGGCTCCTCTCTGGCCTCACCTCACCCTTTACCTTTTAATATGGTGCTCGGTTCAGTAAGTGCCTCTTTAATGCATTCCTTGATAATGCAGAGAGGTTTCATGTACTAAACACAAGGTATTATGCAGTGCACTAATGCGTACTTTGGAAGTCGATTCAGCCTTGCACATTTGTAAGATAATACATTCAATCATGGGTAATGGAAGCAAATGGAATGTTTTCATGAAGTCTCCTATGAATGTACATGGGTGGGGGTGTTAATTACAATAATCACAGGCATGCTGAACAATGGAGGGTTTTAACGAAGAAATGTCCTAGTGCTGCCTGGAAGCTGCATTCATGGAGGATAGTTCTAGTTTTGGAGGTAAGGTAAACTCTTTGTTCAACTTTGGAGTCATCTGGGCTAGTTGTAGTACTCTAGACAAAATCTACCTGAGACAAGAATCCATTCATAGGTCATATTGATTTCCTCGTCAGCTTTTTACATGCACTTACATTGCCAAATCCGTTTACATTTAAATATTAAATCTGTCTGCAAAGCACCCTAGAAGCTTCCTAAATTCAGAAAATGTACAGAGTTTCCATGTTTCTGAACAGCATCATGAAACAATACAAAATGATTATTTGTCTGACTACATGCGTGGAATTTGGTACATGTGATTTATTATTATTTCTTTTTTTCAATTCAAGCCCCTTTCAACCAGATTTCCAATATGATTTCCAGGCGCTTTGCATACACAGAAGTCACGTTTGTGAACTACCAACTCAATTCTGACAAGAAGCCAATCCCTCCACTAAAACCGTGTGGAGTTTTTGAAAAATATTTGATGGTGATGAGGAAAAACTAGTATAACAATGTGCACAGTAAAGGCATAATGAAGTAGACACACACAACTGTACTCAAGTTTCAGCTATACCATTTTTATTAAATCAAATAGAGGGGTGGAAAAGGCCTAGCTTTCCCTATGCTAAGATGCAATTTCCCTACCTAAATGAAACTAAGGATAGTCTATGTCAGGAGGTCCAAAGTAAATGTCTCTGTCCAAAACCCATGCTTGCACTCACATCTATTTGTATATGATGTATAGGAAGGTCAGCATTACAATAATAGGTTTTCAAATAGCAGTTCAGAGCTTCTTCCAGCTCCTGGTTGTAAAGGGTCTCCCTTCCCCAAGGTTCAAGATAGTTCACAAAGCAAAAGCGGGTTCCCTTCCCCAAGGTTTGAAATGGTTCACAATGCAAAGGGGTTGCCTGCCCCAAGCTTTCAAGTTTTTCAACTTTTCCAAAAACATGATTCTATATAATATTTACCTTTCACCAATTTTCAAAAAGTTCTGTTCCTTAATTTCATTTCATGCAAGCTTTCCTTTATATTCAATCACAGGCTTCTTTGCAGATATTTTAAGTGGCTTTTCCATAAGTGGATGTCCTCGATCTAGGTGCAGTTGTCAGACCACACAATCCACCCATTACAGGTCACAAAACCCTCACGACTGTCTTGTTTCTCTCTCATATACAGTGGTACTTGGTTTGTTCTAATTTCACATCCTCAGGATGCGTTACCATTAATTGTTTGGCACTATTCGCATGTTGCACTTTCACATACTCTTTTGGCTCTTGCCAATTCTTGTTCTCTCGACTTACACAGTTCCCTTATATTCTTATGGCACTTGCCAATGCTTGATCTCTCAAAATACAGAGTTCCTTTATATCGTGAGATTCCACAAAACTGCTTTTGTTCAGATCAGTTTAAAAAATGTTTTGCTTTCATTCGGATTGGTATTCAAAAGTGCTTGCTTTCATTCATATCTGCATTCATTAACGTTCTCAAGGTATGACATACTCACCAGCTGTCCTGGTGTCCCCCTGCCCAAGCTGACTCACCGGTCGGTGCTTACGGCATTCCATTGAGGCTTCCGGGCTGGCCGTGAGCTCTCTCCCGCTCGTGTGGTGCCTAACTCCATCTCCACAGCAGCTCTCCGTGGCTCCCACCACTGATGCATCTCTCGCAGCTCGGGCTTCACTCTGCAACTTTGCCTGGTAACACCGGTTCCCTCTCCATAGTCCGGCACTGGCCTGCAGTTTCCTTCAGCCTTGCTTCCTGCTGCATGTACTGTGCTTCCAACTAGAGTTCTCGAGCACTTCATCTGCCATGCAGCCTTCCAGGAGTGGTCTTCTCTCATCCAGTAGTCCGTCGATCTGCTTCAATACTGGTGTGTGTGTGTGTGAGTGGTGTGTGTGTGTGTGTGTGTGTGTGTATGTGTGTGTGTGTGTCCGTCCATAAAAAGATGATGTATTGCTATGGTTTCTCTTCCTCATCCCAGTACCTAAATGGTATCTGTTGGGGGATGTTTTATTGGAGAAATAGGGACAGGACTGGCAGTAGTCTATTAAGACTTGGGGGAAGTCGGACTCCTTGTGAAATGGAAATGGTGGATACCACGCCTCACCCAAGAGTGCCTTGCCTCCACTCCTCAATTCTCTTCCACCCAGGTAGTCCTCCCTCCCATATCGACCCCCAGGGTCAGGATCCGATAGTGACAGTCTTTCCCTCGCCACTTGGAGGAGGCTATGTGATGATGAAAAGGAGTGAGGACACCCTCAGAGTCCTCACAGTACATTGACCTCGCCAGATCCCACTCCATGAGAAGCAAAGACTTAAAAAAGAAGCAAGCACTTCTCTCCTGATAACTCTTACTAAACCTTCCCGCCTATCTGTACTGTTTCAAAGAGTCTCTGTTAAATAAAACCATGTTGTAAGTTCTTCATTGGCCTGACAGTGCTGACTTTGAAGCAGTGTTTTCTAGCTAGTCCCCCTACAAGGATTTCCTGTCTTCTGGAGAAGGTGACAGCCCTTCCCAGAGAGATGGATAGGGGGCAGGGTTGGGCAGGGTTCCTGGCTGTTCCCAGGTGCTGATACACACAAGGATCTTTCAGTGAATGAGCCAGTAGAATCCAAGCTGACAATAATTTGACATCAAAAGGTTTTGGCAAGAATAAGTGTAGCTTCCTAGAGGCCACAGTTTGAAAAATATGTATTTCTTATATTTAGAGATTCATCTGCCTCCAGGTTCTTGGATTGTGCAATTATTTGGATCAGAATTGCCGACAGTAGAAGGTATACCCTTACTGCTGGAACTCTGGGTTCCATCGGATCTTTGTCAGGGCAGCACATGTCACTTGGTAACTGCGATGATGCAAAACTACAGGGTAGCTGCTGAGAGATGTCAGTAGACAGACAGGCTGAGCAGAGTTACATGTCCACACTACACTTTTCAGCATGGAGCATTATGAGTCAGGCTGATTATTTTGTACTAAGTATCAAAAAGCACAGGCTATTCTGCCCTCACAGATGGCATTCCGTCACACTAACAGTACCCAAGTAAGAAATATATACATAAAGATCCTGATTACAATACTTAAGAACTCTCCCCAAAATGAGATGGCAGCTCACAAAATTATAAGGTACATCCTCAGTGGCTTAGACAAAACAATGTCCTGCTTCGGACAATCTAGCTGTTTTTGTCAATGAAATCTGGGTGTCCATTTCATCTTGATGAGGAAGACCCTAGGCAACAGCAACTAGATGGAATTTACTCTTTCTTTGTCCTACTTTCATATTGTCTCAGTGATGATCAGTGTACATAAAAGGCCCACATACAATGATACCAAGAGCCAGGACCCAAGGACTGAAGATGAGGAAAGATCAGACATTTGCAAAACTGGCAACAGGTGAAAAGATTACCATATTGGATGTCCCTGACTTAAGAATAACAACAGTGGTGGTTACAACAGCAGGGACTCTAAATCGCAGTAAACAATGGTGGGTTTCATAGATGAAAGATAAGTATCCAATCAGGACCAGGCAAGAGATTGCACCAGCAGGCAGGCTATCTGGGAAGAACATTACCAAATGCACAGTATATGGCTGCATCCAATACTCACAGAGAATTAAAGAAAAATCAGATAGATGTTCTAAAATAATTATTGTTTTTTTCCATTAACTTTTATATGAATAGTCATACTGTGCACATATGATTATCATATAAAGAGAATGACCATTAAGAGCCATGTTGGTGCTATACAATTACTGGTAGCACCACACCACCTGAAGACACCAACTTTGTGAGATGAAGGCATCATACATACGGCAACAGGCTACTCACAGCTGTATTCATCACAGGTTGGCACTGATCCAAAGATTGCGATAGTTCACCTTTGCCATGAAGCCTTTAGCTTATCATAAATACTGTGCAGCATGGTAATGTTTCTGCTCACCAAAGAATGAAAAATACGTATTATTTCACCCGGTTGGTGTACAATGTAAACTTTGGCCTCAACTTTAATATAGTGTATATTCATACAAAAACATCCACACAATCAAAGTTAAGCCCCCCAATGTTGGACTAAAACAAATAATAATCCCAGATTCCAAAAAATCATTTCAACCCACATTCCAAATAACAATTCATGAGATATTGTTTAAGTAGTTTGAAACAATTCTATGAAATGGTGTATTGTAACCAAATTGTTCCAGTAGCATTGGTTACAATGACCATATGCACAGTGCACCTAGTTGATAAAGTGGTCCACATTGGCATGTTAGTCTCACCTTTCAGACATTTCCCTATTATGCTATGGGACAGTCTGAATTCGAAATAGATGCGCTGTCCATCTGTTGGTAGGGATTGAACACCAACCTTTAGGTATGCCTGACCATTCTCTCCGAAATGTAATTGCTTGCTGTAAGAATCTACCCTAACTCACAGTACTTAGTGTGAAAAACCAGATGGCGCTTCACAACCTAGTCCAGGGTATCCCATACTCAGGTGGACAGGGAAAGGCCATTGTTTTTGGATCTCGACCCTAGGGGTGGACAACCGACAGATGATCACCTGGGTAGGGGGTCCTTGGGGAGTGGGGGAGAAGCACCTGATGGTGAGACATGGTGTCCCCCTTTTTCCACAACGCATCTAACCGCTGCTTATTTTATGGGAAACTACAGCACCCATAGTTCCTTCCCACTTCACATTGACAACACTATTGAGCTGAGGAAGATGAGGAATGAGGCTGGGAAGATTACCTCTACTGACTTGCAATTCCAGTGTCCCTTTAATGAGACCAGGCAGAGTCAGGCACATAATCCTAACTATACACACCCACCACTTGTTAACACTCGCTGTCAGAATAAAAGGTCGTACACACAGGCACACACTGAGTGAGTCTGGGTATGAAAAGGGCTGATGCGAACCAGGCTATGGAAATTGGAAGGCCAAGGGGCTGATTGGCAGTTGCAAAGAACGAGAGAGAGCCGGGCAAGAATTCCACACTTTCGGGAAGCCGTAAGTGTTCTAACACCTAAACTGAATGAGCGGAATGGAGAAAGCTTCAAGGTGATTCAAAGCAGTCCGCTACCCTGCCGGGTGAACAACACAGTTGGGTAGGAGAAGGGGAGGCGTTGGTAATGGCCTTGTCTGTTACATGAAAGGCATTGAAGAAAAAAAGCCCAATTAGTACGACCGGTGAGTTAATCAAAGGGAACAAAAACCTGGTTTGTATTAAAAGCAAAAGTAACTGTAACCAAAAGTTGAAGGTTGTGCGTGTGCCCATAAAACGCATAATGGAAAGGACAATTGCTAAATTGTGGGGAAAGTATACAAAGTAACAGAGTGGTCCTGCAAGGTGGAATTGCACATTCGAAAGTCTCTGTGAAATGTTCTGCATTGAAGTGTATTAAAACAGGAACCGAAGGCAAGAAAATTACTGTGATCCCGAACGAAAGTTGAATACATGAAAAGCAAAGTATGTGAACTTTGAATATGCCAAGAGGGCAAAGTATATGAACTTTTAAAGAGGCCAAGATGGCAAAGTAAAGAGACTAAGAAACTACAAATACCAAGAAGTATTGGTGTTGCATGTGATTTTTAAAAGAGGCCAAGAGGGCAAAGTAAAGAGAATAAGAAACTACAATTACCAAGAGGCATTGGGGTTGCGAGATGAAAACAATTGTTCATTGTTGAATTGTTGAAAGAAGTCAAGAGAATAAGAAACTACAAATACCAAGAGGCATTGGTATTGCAAAATGAGGAAGATTGTTGATTCTTGAATTTTTTAAAGAGAGGTCGAAGTGGTCATGCAGAGGCCTTTGTAAAATCCTTGCAGTTTTGAAAATCTTTGTCAGTAAAAAGATACAAAGACAAAATATGGGAAGGGAGCTCTCACAAAGAGAAAGACAGGCTCGAGCCCGCCAGAGGGAAGCCTGTGCTGGACTGTGATAAAATGGAAAGGTTAATGTGAAAAGAGAGGCAGGCTTCAGCCCATCAGAGAGAAGCCTGTCTTGAATTGTGGCAAAGTAAAAGTTAAGCGAATAACTGTCTATTTATGAGGCAAACGAAGCCTAAGGAAATGATCTAACTGCCAAAAGCTTGAAGCCTAAGCCTGAACTGTTGAATGGTACCAGTAAGCCAAAGTGTGCAAGGCTGATAGAACTGTGCCATCCATCTATCCTTTTTAAGAAACTCTCGAGACCATGTGCTGCTGAACGTGGGGAAGGGAGTTGTTACAGAAGCCATTCAGACATTTATTTTAAGACGCTATTTTTCCTTTTGTATTGCCTTAACACATTTGTCATTTGAGAAGGAGGGCAAGGTTAGTTTTGTTTTAGTATAGGCCTTTTTAGACTGACTTGGACTTGGTTGTTATTTGTTTACTGGTCGAGACAACTCCAATTCTATAGTTAGGGCCAGTTAGGAATACTACCAACCCAACCAAAATACTATTGTGTCTGTGTCTACTATTGATACTGTAAGGAAGGCATGGTATCAAATAGTAAGACAGACGCACGTGATTAAGGTTGTTTATTGAACTTCAATTGGGCTTGAAAAACACCTATCTAATCCTAAATCTGAAGATGGGAGCAAGCAACAACCACCACATAATAATAATGCAGTCCTAGTCAAGTCTATCAAAATAAAAGGGCATATACTAATAAACCTAATGCCAATCCTTACTTCTAAATCCAAATAGGGTGGGAAACAATGTTATGCAAAAGAAAAGTGTTCAAGAATTTATATGTCAGAATATTTGAGCCGTTGGCTTCCCTTGCCCACGTTTTCAGCATTGGACAAGGTGGTACACTCAAGGTTATCACACTCTCTGTCATCTGTAGCACAAAGATGCAGTTTAAGACTTCAACATAAGGGCCTTCTGTGCCAAAGTCTCTGTACTAATCAAAGTCTCTTATTTCAGAGGGCCTGTTGCAACATAGCAACACATAAAAGTTCCTTTGCTCGCAGGATTTTCACTTATACAACTTCTTGGGTGATTTACTGCTCACCCTGGACCCCGTCCAGGCTCAGGCCCACTTTAACACAAAACCTTCCATTGTTCTCCCTCTGCCTGACTCGGACCAAATTCCTGTACTTTTCCAAACTTTCTTTACTTCATCAAAATCAAAGACTTTCAATTGTGCGCAGGATTTTTGCTTGACCCGTCACATGACCACTTTGTTTCATATTTATTTGTTCTCTTTCAATGGGTCCCTCTCTGCTGGGCTGGAGTGAAATGTACCTACCTTTGTCACTTCTCAGCTGGATACCTTACATAGACCTTCAATTGAGCAACCATGGGCTGGCCAGCCTAATCTGTCATAGGTATTGTAGCTTGCTTTAAAGTTCAATCACTCATCGGCAGTTCAACTTCACTTGCGTCTCTTATCACACACATTTTAACAATGTTCATTCCAGCGCTCGCCATACAATGTTGCTGCTTGCAACCTTGGCTTCAACACAGACCGGTCTTATATCGGGGTCCCCAACTCACAGGCTATGTTGACTTCACTGAAGCTGTTTTGTTCTTGGAGCCAGTGACGGTACTGCAGCGGCTGCTGTTTCTCCCTGCTTTGATTATTGACGCAGGAGAGTCCTGGGTATCTTCGACACACAGTGCAGGATTCTTCAGCCTAGTTTCCTGGTCTTACGCTTTCTATTCTCGAGGCCTCTGGAAAGTAAAGGTTCCTTGTCGAAAAGGTCAAGATAATTTCCCTCCTTGCGATTGCCTTCGGTTTTGCTGCTGTTCCTCTCTTGCTTAGCTGCCGTCTCGAAACTGATGTTTCCTTGTGTGCTTTGCCACCTTCAGTGTGTGCTCTCGTTCTCTGCCATTGATCTGTGTAGGGAAGTGTAATGGATGTCAGGTGTGTGTGATGGTCAGTAATTGCCTGACCTCATCTGACCGTTGTATTGGGACACGTCAGGTATACTGCTTTGGTGTTAGTCTGTTTTCTCTCGTAGCAGGCTGTCCATGAGACAATGTTCATGTTGTTAAGGTGGTTTGGAGTGGGTGCAGTTCTTAAATATCCTACCTGGTAGGAAGGGGTAAAGCTGTTACAAGGAAGGGGATAACGCGTTTTACCATCTGGTGTCCCACTCCTGCTCCTCGAAGACCCCTCACCCAGGTGATTTTCCTGCACTAGTCCACCCCCAGGAACTGAATCAAAATCGGTGGCCGTGTCCTGGCCACATGGATGACAAATCCCCATGGACACCTTAAGGTTTCCCTCAGTATAAATCAATCCTGGTTTGTGAAAAACTGTACTAGATCAGTAGACATTGTGCAGCCGATACAGAACCTAAAGTCTACTCAGTAATAGGCTAAGAAAACTAGGAGGGGTGTAGCCTTATTATTACCCAATTCTCTCACATGCTGGTCTTGACGGCTTAAGTCCTGAGCTGTTTATTTGGTTTAGCGAGTGGTGGGCTTTAGTTTTAGAGCAGGTATTTAATGCAATAGGTCAGGCCCATACCAGGCCATTATCCTGGAAGAACAGCTTAGTGGTCCTTTTGTTTAGTAAAGGATCAGTAGCTGACCCCAACTGTTATCTCCTGATTTCCCTCCTAGATGTCTTGTGCAAGATATTTGCAAGTCACCTTGTGACGAGGCTAGGAAATGGCCTTTGGGAAAAATCATGCTCTCAGATAGTCAGGCTGGCTTTAGGAAGGGATTTTCTAAAATGGATCAATGGTTTTTAGTGAAAACCATGTATAAAAATATTCCAAAGTGAGGAGTGGTCGGGTATATGATGCCATTCTTGATTCAATCGATCAAACATTATTATGGAGAAAGTTCGTGTAACTCAAGGCCTCCTTCAGTTCATTCAATTGTTCCATGAGGACACTTCCGCTTCTATCTGCTGCTCCAAATCAAATGATTACTCAAATGACTTTCTATCCAATAGAGTTCTTGTCAAATTTCAATTTCGGCAAAACTCATAAGAAACATAACTGGTGATGTAACGACATAGAACCATGACAAGATAGAGATTGTAAGTGTGTTTACGAACAAAGTCAGTTGGTGCGTACATTTTTAAAAAAGGTTGCCAAGCAGGCTGCACTAAGCTATAAGGTGCTACTTCGATTCTACCATCAATTCGGAGGATGGGGGGAGATTGGACAAATGCCTATTAGAGCTTGAGGCGAAACCCCAGATGTCCGCCTTATATGGATCTACAATCTGGGGCGTTATTCCCTGTGCAGCTTTGGAGGTTCTGCAGAGCTCATTCCTGGGGAATGTGACAGGGTTATCGTCTAACACCCCTGGCGATGCTCTGAGCTACGAGTTAGGTGTTCTTAGCGTGTCCTTCCAAACACAAAGAAGGTTTCTTGAATTCTTTCTGAAGATCCAGTTAAAAGCTCCCCCATAGATAGAAATATAGGTAAAGTCCTTATAGAGATGGTGTCTTCCCTGCACAGCAAATGTTGGAATGGGGTAGGATTCTGTCCAGATGTGTATAGTAAAGCATGTGAATGCTTAAAGGCCAACTAACAATAAACTAAACTTTATTAGAACAATTACGTCCACTGAGTGTAGCAGTATAGCATTCATGATAAGATTAAATGTGCTCCCTTTGAAAGCCTGTATGGGCTAGTTGTGTTCTGAAAAACTCTGTCTCTGGTGCATGGGTAAATAAGAAGATATGGTGCATTTTATTATTATTTTGTACATTTTTTATAGACTTTAGAAAGAGACGGCTAAGGCACCCTTTTATCAACAACATCAACCCAATGGGCCTCATTAGGACCCAGGCGGTAAGGGGTTTATGGCGGCGTAAACAGCGCCGACCCTTACCGCCTGATTCCGAGGTTCCTTAGCGCCATGGAGGATTTAACACCTGCTTTTAGCAGGTGTTAAAATCCATGGCGCTAAGGGACCTTGTTGTTAATTACACCACCGTAATTTACGGTGGCGTAATTAACGCCTTCCCCACTCCCATTTTGCCCGATGGGGCAAAAATGGGAATGGGGAAGGGTAAATGGGGATTGGGGACTTACCACCCCGCCAACCTCGGAACGGGGCGGTAAGTCCGCCAACCACCATGGCGTAAACGTAGTTTACGCCATGGTGGTAAAGGTACGACCCAGGCGGTAACTTACCGCCTGGGTCGTAATGAGGCCCAATGTCTCTGATCATTGCCCATAGATCATTACTTTAAATCTCACTGTAAGCCTTTCCTAAACCTTTCATCAGTCAAGGCTTAAAGTACACTCTTGAGACTCAATTGTATAACCTACACCTGGAAATCATAAATACTCTCAATAAACTACCGCCCCTACTGAACAAAAGACTTAAGTTGTAATACATAAAATGTAAGTATGATAAACAAAAGAGCAGGTATACCTGAAAAGGAAGGCCAGGCAACTAGAGTGGCTATTACAGAAATGTGTTCAACATACTGCAGAAAAGTGCATGTTTAATACATGCAAAAGGTATATCTGGTAGGGGGTGTCTGTAATTCTGCTCTCTATATGGTAGAGGAGAGGCACAGAGGACCCCAGCCAAGATTCTCTATTATGGTAGCAATGGATGAGCAATCAATGCCTAGCTTCTCAGTAGGTGATGCGGGCTGGTTCTTAAGTACAGTGTAGTCCCCGAACCCCCACAAAGGAATGTCCACACACTGTATTACTGAAAACACAATCTTTATATAATTAATATTCAAAGGTATGTACACGATCACAATAACGCACTTTGTACTCGGAAGTCAACAATGATAAATATATACAATTCCAAAGTGGTACCACCAATGTTATCAAATCTCATTAAAGTGCATCAACGGTACGGTTAAAATGTCACACAGATTAATAACGAGGACACCAGCAATAGAGATAGGCAGGAACATAAAATGGTGGAAGCAATAGTCTTATTTCCTCCTATTACGGTTTTACCCCCCAATGTATCTGGTGGAGTAGAGTTCTCCGAAGATGCGTCGACGATCCTTCTTGAGTGACTCCCTTTAAAGCAGGAGCCACGGATCGTCGAGAGGCGTCGAGGAACTCAGCGTTCGGTGTCGGGGAATCGACGGTCCTTCTTGAGTGCCCTCCCTTTAAGGCAGGAGTCACGGGTCGTCGAACGTCCGACGGCGAACAGTTTGAACTACGGCCGTGAAGTGGCAGCTTCACTCCTAGCGGTGCTCGTCGACGACAGTGCGTTGGCGTCCTGCAAGGAAGAGGCGTTCGGGGCACCTCGGTGACGATAGTTCTGGACCGCAAAGAGATGATGAAGAACTGTGGCCCAGCAAGGGCGTCGAGTCGTTGGCGTCTCTGTGGTCCTTAGCTGGCGGGAAACCCACTGGCAGATGCTCCTCGGCGTGTCGACGGTCGGGCCTTCTCCAGCGGGATAAAGCATGCGACGATGCAGACGAGAGGGTCCGATGATCAAAATGAACTTCTTAGGCAAACGGGAGCACGGCGGCTCCGGTCGGCGATGGCGGTCGTCGACAGTGGCGGACAACAGTCCGGGTGCTTCTCATTGAGATTCCGCAGCAGTCCCCATCACGGGTCGGCAGCCTGTTGAAGGTCTGTCTACCAGGGAGCCTTGGCAAAGATCAGCTGTGCACGATGGTCCCTCGTAGCCGAGCCTTAGCAGGTCCTCTCTGGGTCAGTCCTTGGAGACACAGCAGCTTTCAGATTGTGAAGGAGAGCAACAGCACTTCTTCTAGTCCAGCGGGGCTTCAAGGTCAAGCTTCAGTTACTCCAGTTACTCCAGTTACTCGTTGTAGTGGACTTCAGCTTCTGAACACGATTCCTAGCAGTGAGAGGTCCCCATATATACTGTTGATCTCCCATTCATTCCGCTGGGTCACACTCAAGCATCCAATCACGACTAAGGGCATTCCTGCAGGCAGGCAGCCAATCAGGCACACAAGGTATTCAGGCCATTCACTTCTCTCCAGACACTCACAACAAGTTATGTGTATTAGGACAAGTACCGAGCCATTCAACACTCCGAACTGCATTCATACCGGTTTCGGGCAGGGCTGTCTCAGTCATTGTGTCAACCACCAGATACTAGACATCCACAACACTCTATTCACCCGGGTCCCACCCACAGGAGGTACCCACAACATACATCACCGGGAAGGCTCCAGCTAGTCTGGCCGTGCCTTCACAACAACACCATATATGGCACTTCCACCCAACAGCCAGTCAGGGGGAAGGGACAGAGTTAGGGCTTCCCAGAACTTTGGGAAAACAAGGTAATGGGTAATAGAAAGCAAGAGGCCACAGGGGCCATTTTGTTTTCCATCCGGAATCAACTGATCCCAATGGCAGGGCCAGGGTATCCCAAAATGGAGGATACTCTGCGCACCTGTCAAATTCAGCATGGAGCTGCCACCAGCCAATACCCTGCTCTGCCGGCCACCCACAGGTGCCCAAAACAAACACTAGGGGCACAGGGTTGTACCCCCACCCATGGGTGCCATAAGGGTATCCCACGGGTCCGTTCACCAAACCAAAAGAGAGAGAGCTGCATCGCCAGGAGTCCCCCATGAACTCCTGCGTGGAAAACACGACATAACACACGATAAAAAGCAGTAAAGGACAAGGATACGGAGGCCCTGTCCCTCCGATGCATTTCCAGCATCACAGTCGCCCTCCCCAGACTGAGGTGGAGGGTGCCTAATCTCCCACGGGATAGACACCCTCATCCAGACGGTCAACATACCTTCTGGAAAGGCCATCTGCATTATCGTGACACTTCCCTGGTCTGTGCTCTATGGTGAAGTCTAGCCCTTGCAGGCTAATGGACCACCTGAGGAGTTTTGGGTTCTCACCCTTCATCTGCATAAGCCACTTCAGGGGCTTATGATCTGTTTGGACCTTGAAGGTAGACCCCGTAAGGTAGGGCCTAAAACGCCTAAGGCTCCAAACTATACTAAAACATTCCTTTTCAACAGTAGCCCACCTAAATTCTGTACCCTTGAGTTGTCTACTGATGAATATGATAGGATGTTCTCTCCCTTTGTCATCTAACTGGGACAAGACAGCTCCAATTCCGGTGTCGCAGCCATCCGTCTGGACGATAAAGGGTCGGCTGTAGTCAGGCGCACACAACACAGGTGCCCTACACAGACTTTCTTTCAAGCCATCAAAGGCCCTCTGACAGTCTTCAGTCCAATTAACCTTCCTAGGCTGTTTGGGTGAAGTCAGAGCTGTCAGGGGCGCAGCTATGGTTCCATAGTCTGCCATGAAATTGCGATAGTACCCAGTGAGGCCCAAAAAGGCTCTCACCTGAGTTTGAGTAGTGGGTGTCTCCCAGTCATGTATATCCTGTACCTTACTGGGGAGAGGTTGGATTTGACCCCCTTCTACATCATGACCAAGATACGTGACTTTCCCCTGAGCTATCTGGCACTTGGTGGCCTTGATAGTGAGGTTAGCCCTTTTCAAGGCCTGCAACACCCTACCCAGATGTGTCAAGTGCTCTTCCCAAGTGGAACTGTAGACGGCAATGTCATCTAAATAAGCCACACTAAAGGCTTCCAGCCCACTGAGAGCATGATTGACCAATCTCTGGAAGGTGGCAGGGGCGTTCTTCAACCCAAAAGGCATGACCCTAAACTGGTAGAGTCCCTCTGGTGTTGAGAACGCTGTCTTTTCCTTGGCATGGTCCGTCAGAGCTATTTGCCAATAGCCTGAGGTGAGGTCAAAGGTGCTCACAAATTTGGCAGCACCTATGGTGTCCACGAGCTCATCAGCCCTGGGCAATGGGTGCGCGCCAGTTTTGGTGACGGCATTGACTCCTCGGTAGTCCACACAGAACCTCCAATCCTTGGTACCTGCCTGGGAACTTGCCTTGGGGACAAGGACCACGGGACTGGACCACGGACTGGTTGAGGGTTCAATAACACCCAGATCCAACATCTTGGCGACCTCAGCCTGGATGTGGTTCTTAACCGTATCTGACATTCGGTAGCTCTTGCTCTTGACAGGCATGCTGTCACCAGTGTCAATCTCATGCTTACACGACGGTGTAAGGCCTGGCGTCAGCGAAAACAGAGAGGCATACTGCTGGAGCAAAGTCCTGCAGGACCTCTGCTGCTCTGTAGTGAAATCTGGAGAGAGATGCACTCCCTCCACTGAGCCATCCTGAGGGTTGCTATGCAGCAAATCAGGAAGGGGCTCACTCTCATCCTCCTCTTGCTCGGAAGCCAGCAAGAGACATGAGACTTCGGCTCGCCTGTGGAAAGGCTTGAGCCTATTAACATGGAATACCCGAGGGGCTACCCCTGGGATTCCCATGTCAACCAGATAATTGACCTCGCCCATCTTGGAGATTATCCTGAAGGGTCCAGTCCATTTATCTGCCAATGCCTGAGGCTTGGTAGACTCCATCGCAAGGACCTCCTGTCCCGGAGTCCAATCCACTTGCGATGCTTTAAGGTCATGCCAGTATTTGTTCAATTCCTGGCTGGCCTTAAGATTCGCTGTTGCTTGACCCATCATCTGTGCCATCCTCCGCTTGAGGCCTAACACATAGTCCCCCACTTGCTTGGCGGGACCGGGAGGGGTGGCTTCCAAACCTTCTCTGATCAAGGTGAGGGGCCCCCTCACGGGATGTCCAAAGAGTAACTCAAAGGGGCTGAAACCAACACCCTCTTGAGGTACCTCTTTGTAAGCAAACAGCAGGCATTACAGGAGGAGATCCCATTTCCTCCTTAGGGGCTCTTCCAAAGCACCTATCATGCCCTTGAGAGTTTAATTAAATCTCTCGACCAGACCATTGGTCTGGGGGTGGTAAGAAGTGGATAACTTGTGGGTTACCCCACACTCTTTCCACATGGTTTTCATGTAACTAAACATGAAGTTGGATCCTCCTTGGGGAATCCAACACGGGTGAAAATGCCCAGGAGAGCCCGGGCAACCACCTTGGCAGTAACAGTCCGAAGGGGTATAGCCTCAGGGTACCTGGTGGCATGTTCTACCAAAACCAGGATGAACCGATGTCCACCTGACGTGGGAGGGTCAAGGGGACCGACAATGTCGATGCCCACACTCTCAAATGGTGTGCCAACCACTGGCAATGGCTGCATTGGGGCGATGACACTGCCTCCAGTCTTGCCAGACAACTGACAAGTTGGGCAGGTCCTGCAGTGGGACTCCACTTCTACTCCCATACGAGGCCAGTAGAAATGGGCAGAGAGCCTCTGCTTAGTCTTCTTGGTACCAAGATGACCAGCCAAGGGCACCTCATACGCCAACTGCAGTAGGAAGGGCCTGTAAACCTGGGGTACCACCAACCTCTTGAGGGCACCAGGTTCAGGCTTAGTGGGCTCGTAAACAAGGAGCTCACCCTCCCAATAAATCCGGTATGTCCTACGCACTTCTCCTTGTGCTTGGGACAGGGCCTGTTTCCGCAGACCCTCGAGAGAGTGACACTCTCTCTGTCCTTTACAGAAGTCTGCCCGGGAGGGTCCCCCTTCAGCTAACAAGCATTGAAGATCGGGATGATACTCCGAGTTGAGAACCTCTCGCACAGGAGAGTCTTCTCGCTCTTCTCCCACAGGAGTTGAGATGGGGTTTACCACTGGACCCAGCCCGTCCGGAGCATGGATCCCAATGGGTTCTGTAGGAACAGCAGGAAGAGAAGGAGCTCCCTCCACAGAGGTTGCATTCTTGCTCTTCCTTCGTCTTGCCTTAGGCCGTGCCTTTGGCTCGGGTACCTGACTCACACTCAGACCCGCTGTCACCTGTGATCTAGTGACCGCAGCAGCAGTCATGGGAAGACCATCCGCGATCAATCCCAACTCTACTAGATCATTTCCTAACAGAATGTTAGCAGGGCCATTGTCCTGAACCAGGACAGGAAGCTTTGCTGTCTTGTCTCCAATTACGAGTGTGACTCGGGCTACAGGTGATAATTTGGGAGGCCCACCAGCTAACCTGGTGGTTCTCAGAGGAGCACCTACATAGTCCTCTGGCTTGAGCAGGGTCCTGTCCACCACTGTCATGCTTGCCCCAGTGTCTCTCAAACCAGTAGAAGGCTGGCCATTCAGGAGGACACTTCTCAAAAATCTGCGGGTGTTCTGTGGGATAGTCGCCAGTACTTCCGCATACTGGTCCCAGGCCCCAAGGGACACTAAGGAAATCTCTACAGGAGCACCAAATGTGATTCCTGTAGAGGAGGGGAGGACAGTGGCCTCCACCTCAGACATGGGGTAAGGGTAGGTCAGGCTGACCACCTGTGCTCCAAGTGCCTTACCTTTGCACTTGGAGTAACCCCTTCTGTGATCCAGAGCCCAACAATCCCAACAAGTGCCGGGAGTGCGGGGTACGGTACTGGAACCACTGGGAGCCTGCTTTGCAGCAGGTGGACCACTACTCTTATTCCCACCCACAGATGACCTTTCCACACTAGATTTTTGGGTCTTCGGAGAGGAGGGTTTAGGTTTATTTGACTGTGACTGCTTTGGGGACTCCTCAGCTTTCTGAGAGGCCCCCTTTTCTTTGTCCTTGTCCTTCCCACTGGAGTCCTTAGGGGACACCTGGCGGGAGAGCCACTTGTCAGCTAACCTAGCCAGCTTAAAGGGATCAAAATGTTTTGGTCAGCAACATACTGACGCAGCTCTGGTGAACAGGCTTCAGAAAAATGCTCAAAAAACAACAGGTGGGACAATTCAACATACGTTTTCACCTTGTAACCATCAATCCACCCCATCATGTTCATGTGTGCAGCACTCACCCAGTCAACCCAAGAAATATTCTCTCTTTTCTTAAAATCCCTGAACCTTTTAAGGTATTGGGTAGGTGTCTTGCCAAACTTGGCAATCAAAGCAGATTTCATACACTCATACTGACCCCTTTCTTCCACACTCAGCTTCAGAATACAGGCATACCCAGTCTGAGGCACTCTGCTTAGCAAACACTTAGCCCAATCTCTTTTGTCACCATCATGAATTGCACAAGCCATTTCAAACGCTTCAATCCATTGGAGGATATCTCAACCCTCCACAAACACACCAACCAAATCTTTCATGAATTTAGTTGCTGGGGACCTGAAACTCTCACTGGGCTTCGCTGAAGTCTCCACCCTAGCTTTCTTTAGCTGGATTCTCTGACATTCAGTGTCCTGGCTCTTGAGTTCAAGGTCCTTATTTTTGAGTTCAAGATCCCTATTCTATTTCCAACTTGCCATATTCAAATTACAATTTCATCCTTAATAACTCAAGCTCCAAGGAATTGCTGGGGTTTGGAATAGAGGCAGCAGGAATAGTGGCATTCCCAGAAACATATTCAGTAGAAACCCCAGGGGCAGAGTCCTCATTGGTTGCATTTCTCCCCTCATCAAGAGTTTCACCATCGGTCTGGTAGTCCACCAGGGCAGCTATCAGCTCAGCCCTAGACTTATCCACAAAGTCTAACTCCATGGCATCACAAGCACTCTGGAGAGCCTCTAAGCTCATCCGAATCAATTTACCATTTGTAATAGACTCCATTGCTTGTAATGCAGTTATTTTGTACACAACCAAACCTTAATTTAATAAAGTGCAGATATTTTGTAAGTGGCACGGTTGTACACTGATTCTTAAAACCATGAGCATCCCACCGCTGCCACCAGTGTAAAGACTGGTAGGGGGTGTCTGTACTTCTGCTCTCTATATGGTAGAGGAGAGTCACAGAGGACCCCAGCCAAGATTCTCTATTATGGTAGCAATGGATGAGCCTTCAAGGCCTTGCTTCTCAGGGGGTGATGCGGGCTGGTTCTTAAGTACAGTATAGTCCCCGAACCCCCAGAAAGGAATGTCCACACACTGTATTACTGAAAACACAGTCTTTATATAATTAATATTCAAAGGTATGTACACAATCACAATAACACACTTTGTACTCGGAAGTCAACAATGATAAATATATACAATTCTAAAGTGGTACCACCAATGTTATCAAATCTCATTAAAGTGCATCAACGGTACGGTTAAAATGTCACACAGATTAATAACGAGGACACCAGCAATAGAGATAGGCAGGAACGTAAGATGGTGGAAGCAATAGTCTTATTTCTTCCTATTAAGGTTTTACCCCCCCCCAATATACCTGGTGGAGTAGAGTTCTCTGAAGATGTGTCGACGATCCTTCTTGAGTGACTCCCTTTAAAGCAGGAGCCACGGATCGTCGTGAGGCGTCGAGGAACTCAGCGTTAGGTGTCGGCGAATCGACGGCCCTTCTTGAGTGCCCTCCCTTTAAGGCAGGAGTCACGGGTCATCGAACGTCCGACGGCGAACAGGTTGAATTTACGGCCGTGAAGTGGCAGCTTCGTTCCTAGCGGTGCTCGTCGACGACAGTGCATTGGCGTCCTGCAAGGACAAGGCGTGCGGGGCACCTCGGTGACGATAGTTCTGGACGGCAAAGAGATGATGAAGAACTGTAGCCCAGCAAGGACGTCGAGTCGTCGGCGTCTCTGTGGTCCTTAGGTGGCGGGAAACCCACTGGCATTTGCTCCTCGGCGCATCGACGGTCGGGCCTTCCCCAGCGGGATAAAGCGGGCGACGATGCAGACAAGAGCGTCCGATGATCAAAATGAAGTTCTTAGGCAAATGCGAGCACGGCGGCTCCGGTCGGCGACGGCAGTCGTCGACAGTGGTGGACAACAGTCCGGGTGCTTCTCTTTGAGATTCCACGGCAGTCCCCGTCTCGGGTCGGCAGCCTGTCGAAGGCCTGTCTACCAGGGGGCCTTGGCAAAGATCAGCTATGCACGATGGTCCCTCGTAGCTCGGGAAGAGGGCGCCTTACCAGGTCCTCTCTGGGTCAGTCCTTGGAGACACAGCAGCTTTCAGATTGTGAAGGAGAGCAACAGCACTTCTTCTCATCCAGCGGGGCTTCAAGGTCAAGCTTCAGTTACTCCAGTTACTCGTCGTAGTGGACTTCAGCTTCTGAACACGATTCCTAGCAGTGAGAGGTCCCCAGATATACTGTTGATCTCCCATTCATTCCGCTGGGTCACACTCAAGCATCCAATCACGACTAAGGGCATTCTTCATGCAGGCAGGCAGCCAATCAGGCACACAAGGTATTCAGGCCATTCACTTCTCTCCAGACACTCACAACAAGTTATGTGTATTGGGACAAGTACCGAGCCATTCAACACTCCCAACTGCATTCATACCGGTTTCGGGCAGGGCTGTCTCAGTCATTGTGTCAACCACCAGATACTAGACATCCACAACACAGAATGCATATTCGTCACACACTCTATTCACCCGGGTCCCACCCACAGGAGGTACCCACAACATACATCACCGGGAAGGCTCCAGCTAGTCTGGCCGGGCCTTCACAACAACACCATATATGGCACTTCCACCCAACAGCCAGTCAGGGGGAAGGGACAGAGTTAGGGCTTACCAGGACTTTGGGAAAACAAGGTAATGGGTAATAGAAAGCAAGAGGCCACAGGGGCCATTTTGTTTTCCATCCGGAATCAACTGATCCCAATGGCAGGGCCGGGGTATCCCAAAATGGAGGATACTCGGTGCACCTGTCAAATTCAGCATGGAGCTGCCACCAGCCCATACCCTGCTCTGCCGGCCACCCACAGGTGCCCAAAACATACACTAGGGGCACAGGGTTGTACCCCCACCCATGGGTGCCATAAGGGTATCCCACGGGTCCATTCACCAAACCAAAAGAGAGAGAGCTGCACCGCCAGGAGTCTCCCATGAACTCCTGCATGGAAAACACGACAGAACACACGATAAAAAGCAGTAAATGACACGGATGCAGAGGCCCTGTCCCTCCGATGCATTTTCAGCATTCCAACATCAAAAGGCCAACTTGGTGCAGGAAAGAGATAACCACCATAACTGAATTATATTTGTGAACAAGGAGGTGACTGAAGCATTAAAAATGTTCTACAAATACTCAAGACCTAGGTAAGTGAAGAATACATGATTTGGCCCAACACATTAATAGACAATGGTCCTCATCACGGGTCCAGTGGTAACCCTGCCGGTGCTACTGGCGGGTTGCCGTTGGAACGGTAATAATTTACTGGTGCCTGACTTCCCTATGCCACTGGCTCATTACGAGTATGGTGGCCCAGTAAAATGGTGCCGGCAAATAGTTAGTCCCCATTCCCACATAGTCCTATGGGAGTGGGGACACAGGAGCACCAGCACTGTTAGCAATGGTGCTGGTGGTCCTGTGTAGAGTCTGCCTACCATGGCCGCTGCGCCTCTCAGGGTCAGACCTGTCGGGCACAGGGCCACGGGCAGGCCGACACAGAGTTTGCCGATCTGGAAACATGGGCGCCAGTGAGCTTACCGGCACCCTTGTTTCCAGACCGGCAAACTCCTAATGGCCTATTATCTCATTCTTCTACTCCAACAAAATTGAGACTATCCATCTCAACATTAGCTAATAAAATCCATCTATCTTCCCCTACCTTCCAAAATCCAGTGATCTATCTCTTATCATTGTGCCATAATTAACTAAGATAATGAGGAACCTGAAAGCATGCTTACCACAAGTAGATAGTGGCCTGCAAGCCTGCTTGGCTACCAGGAATGCTAGTGTACTACTTCTGACTGATTTGTAGATGATATGTACTGTCTTGAACAGTATCCTTGTTAGGAATCCGGCTGGCCTTGCTTGCGTTGTGTAGCCGTAGAGTTCTCCAAGGCAATAGGTCTCCTAGATTAACAAAAGTGTTGTACACACTGGGAGATGTATTGTCCAGGAGATGGGAGCCAGTGGACGTGATGGAAACAGGAATCCCGGGAAGACCAAACTCAGTACCCGCAAGCACAACACAGTACCTGTAGGACAAGAATTAGAGTTACCGGCCAAAGCCAAACCGAACACAATTCCCTCAATAATATATCAGGGAGTGGAGAACTAACCTGTGCTTGAACGCATACAAAGAAACAATCAAGAAAAAGAACACAGGACCCCAAATTGTCTGCTATAATACAAAATTCGGAGAGTCAACAGAAAAAACCAATAGGGAGAATACACCAACCAGAAACCTAACAGAGGAAGTGGAGGAGAACTTACCACTGTCCAGGTGATGTAAGCCAAGGCACTTCTAGTCAACCAGGTCACCAGTATCGTGAAAGAATCCAAGTGTATACTAATCGTGGCCAGTCTCACAGAAAGCGACGGCACGAGGACACCTACCCCTAAGGTGGTCAGTCTCTAGTCCTCACAAGACCACTGGATGCGACGACATGAGGACGCCTAAAAGAAAGTGAGGATTTGAGGATTCCAATGGTAGACCAGAAGCATAGAATGGTGTCAGCCTTTTGATAGCGGTGTAGGAGAACTCCCAGAAAGTTACCAGATAATTGTTTGCTTGCAGGCAGCAGTACTCCAGATGATGTAGGGTAGTTGTTCCTGGTAATGTCCACTTTATCCAGAGTGCCAGTATGGATGATGGTGTAGCAATACCTGCAATGCTCATAGCGTCAAAAAAGGCGAGGACATGAAAACCGTAGTACAGGAGGAGGAGTTAGATTAGCAACGTGTGGGCAGATCCAGAAAAACAAACGGCAGACAAAGAACAATCCAAAAACAGGGCACAAGTCGAAAACCAAGCATGCAATAAGTAGAGGGCCGGGCAGAGCAGAATCAGTAATAGCAAATCCGAAGTCAAGATACCAAAAAATGCTAAGTCGAGACAGAAACATAACACTCATTTAGGAGCGCCGCGGCACAGTTGCGGGATCCCTTAAGTGTTGATGATCACATGACAGACAACAACGCCGTATGTGAGGGAAACGTTGTTGACGACGACTCAGTCACCATGGCAACCTACAATGTTCCAGGATAAATGTTCTGGCAGTCAAGAAGAAACGCCGAGCCAGCAACCGTGATCCAAAGGAAGAAGGTGATTTAACACGCAATGTACGTGCCGTTCCGATATTTGCACTGACCTTCTTAGAGGTGCCAGAGATCAAGCACTCAGTACCACGTTTCCTAACAATCCTGGCCTGGAGAGGAAGCCAGTGTTGCTCATGTAAAGTACACTTTTGAGACCCTACAGTATAGTCTACAATTGAAAATCATAAATACTCTCAATATACCATCACATCTAGTGAACAAAAGATTCAAGTTTATACGTCCAGTCTTGAACTATATCCTGGCTGGAGCAAGTGCAGCTCATGTAGTATTAGGGTGATTCAGCCAAATTTCCATACACCCTTAATGAGTAGTGGTGTGGCGTTATGGACACCATTTTAAAGGGGAAACAGGCGATGACTGGGAGACCTGTCAGGAGAGCATTTCCACAGACCACAGATGAGACCACAAGGTCCTGTGGTAGGAGGAAAGGTTTGATTTTGCAAAGGGTGGAGATTTGGAGCCAAGCTCTTTTGGCCTTCTTGGCTATGTGTTTCTGGAAGGACAGGCTACTGTTGATGGCGAAGACTAAGGAATTTGCTGAATCTGATTGTCGTAAATGAAATCCTTCTAGGTGCATTTCATTGAGCCATTCTTAAATGAGTTGTTGTTTAGTGGGTGAACCAAAGAGGACACACTGAAAGGAGTTAGGTTTGAGGTTGGCAGTCAACACTCAGGACTGAATGATGGATAGGCAATCATGGAGATGATGATGTCCTTTGGACTCTTCACTCTCAGGTATAAATGAGTATCCTCTGAGTATTGGTGGATCTCTATACTGGGATTCATGAGGAGGGCGCCCAGAGGATCAGTGTAAAGGTGAAAGATGATTGGTGAGAGAATGGAACTTTGGGGACTGCATGCAATGTGATCATCTGAGCAGCACGGTGTCTGGCCGAGCAGTTGGAAATAAAGCAGTTCAGGACAGTGGCAGAGACTCTGACTTCAAAAAGAATGTATTTCCGTTTTGGTTTTGCATAACAGAAATACATTGTTTTTTAAGTCAGTAAGAGTGACTTCAAAAAGAAAAGATTTCTTTTTTTAAATCAGAGCCCATCCCGCCAGCCACCAAGACATGGATGGCTCTGAATCCTGTGCTCTGCTGCACATGACAGGAACCTGAGCTGGTTCCTTGTGTGCATGCTGGAGCATGGGATTCTGTAAGGTAAGGATGTGTGTGTGTGTGTGTGTGTGTGTGTGTGTGTGTGTGTGTGTGTGTGTGTGTGTGTGTGTGTGTGTGTGTGTGTGTGTGTGTGTGTGTGTGTGTGTGTGTGTGTGTGTGTGTGTGTGTGTGTGTGTGTGTGTGTGTGTGTGTGTGTGTGTGTGTGTGTGTGTGTGTGTGTGTGTGTGTGTGTGTGTGTATATATTAGCTAATGTACGTGTGTATATATCATGTAATGTGTGTCATGCACGGAAGAAAGGTTACCCTCAGGCACACCGCTTTACATAACACTCATACCCCCGGGGACTCCCCGACACATAATACAGCTAGACTCCTCAAGTCACAGTCAGCCCTGCATAAGGTCATGCTACCTGTGGTGCGGAGGAAGTGTCATCAGCTCCAAGACTCTGTCATAGGGCTACTTTGTTTGTTCCCTCGTTTCCAGTGGCAACTGCCATGGAGATTGCGAGCGGGCTGGAGCAGCCGACTGCAACCACTTCCTGGTTCCGGGCCGACTTCCCGGTCACATGCCCTGAGCTCCGCTCATGTGATTGGGAGTCGGCAGACATAAAAGCCGCACAATTTGAATCATTTTCCGCTTCACAGCTGTTTCACGACACTAGCGTTTCGATTCACGTTTTGGATTCATTGGAATAAGACCTCAAGTTTACGGATTACGGACTGGTTATTCTTGCTCCTTGTATTTGTGGTTTTGGTTTCTGCTCGGATTTACAGACTTTTGGATATTTGGCTAACGCTTAACGGATTGTTTGGATTACCCTTCTCTTCTTTGTCATTTACTCTTCTGTCTTCGAGGTTCCTTGAACTGTTACAGTGCCTCCAAGTAGTCCACGAGTTCCACAGTGTCACAAATACATCCAGGAATCATCAGGTGTGTAGCCAGCGCTGAGTTTCTGGCGCCTGGCTTTATGGATTGCCGACGCTTCCTTGCACCACAGCCTCAGAGTTCCTAGCACCTTTCCATTAAACTTAGGTAAGCCTCTTTTCAATAACAGTTACATTGTTTACAGTACTGTGCTTGTTTGTGCTAATAACTGAATTCATTCCAACAGCTCTGGGGTCCTTGGCGGCATCTGATCGTGCGAAACAACAACCACCTGTGGCCTCAAGGCTCGCACAGGGAATATTTTTCTCTATCCCTGTGTGGAACTTGGGGACAGAGGCCCATATATTCTTCACGACGTGTCAAGTCAAGACAATGTGTTTGAATGTATGTCTGTGTGGCTGGGCGTGCTTCTGTGAGTGAATGGTAAATGACTGCATGTGTAAATGCGCAAGTTGTGTATGAATGTGTGTGCTTGTTTTAAATACCTGGATTACATACACATAATCTTTATTACTCCTAGCCCCACTCTTCCTCATCCCAGTACTTGTCTATGAAGCACCTTGTCTGAAACATATGTACTTAACAAGGAAGAGGGATGTTGAGGTTAAACTGAAATGAGGGGTTGATTTTGGGGTTTGGAAGAAGAGAGTGGGTTGCGAGAGGGGACATGTGGAAAGGGTGGGTCAGGAGAGGGGTGCTCTAATACATAAAGGTCAGCAATGATAAATGAGGTATTATATGTATTAGTGGCTGGGTGAACATGATGTTAAAGCATGGTCTCTCCATGCTGAATGGGTTTACCATGAGTGATGCCAATTTAGATTTAATTGAGTGGATGTACGTTCTGCCTCCAATAGCTAATGCTAGTGGTCATGCTTACATCCTGGACAAGGTGGTTGTATGTTGTGATGACCTTCCTTTTCTCTTTTTTTTTTTAATTAAAATGGTTTGTTTGATTTAACATACTTTTCATTTATATTTACATCAATTTAGAAAAATATATTCGTTTTGTTCATCTAAGCTTCTTTCATAATCTCATTCCAAAATCTCATCACCCAGAATATAAGACGTTGATTTTTTCCTTCAAGAAGTTCTGTCCATCTTTCCTCAGTTGTTACCTGTTTGTCAGAAATTTTGAAAAAGTCTCTAAACAGTTCTCTCTTTGGTTTCAGGGCTGAGCCAACCATAATCAAATGAAATAGAGTTTCCACACTATCTTGATCTTTGCAGAATCGACAGACCGAGGATCTGATGTTTGTTTTGTCAATCAAAGCTAGATAATCTCGAGAGGGCAGTATATTTAATCGGAAACATAGAAATAGATCACGAATATGGCAACACAGAAACTGTGACAAGTATGATGGTAATTAATTCAGTGCTCTTACTTCAGTTTCAGCATGCAGATGTCGTTTATACTTTTTCTGTTCTTCTACAGTTCTTATCCAGTCATTCATTTGAATTTTCCATTTTGCATATTGTGGTCTATGGACCAACATCTCTTCCGTGATTTCTTCTCTTTTCATTTTCAATTTGATCTCAGTGGACCATTTCAAGAGAGCTGATGCCTGAAATGTTTCTTTCTTTTGCTTTAAAATTTCTAGCGCTGGTATTTTTTCCTCTGAAATTATTTTTCTTAGCAGATCCATTTGTTTCCACAGTACTATGGATTGTACTGATTGTAACGCTAATTCAAACCGTATTCTCTGGACAGGAAATGCTTTGGGCAATGCAAGGGTTTTCCTCCAAAATATTGCTTCGTAGTAGGGCCATCTCATTAGTTGGTGGTTAATGAGCGACTCAAGTCAAGATTGGAATTACTTTTTGTTTGTAGAGCAATATTGTGGCTTTTGCTTAGTATGTCCCATATTTTAGGTGACATAAGCGTCCTTGTTTTGCTAGAGATCTCGCTTTCTCCTCAATATGTTGTTTCCATTCAATTTCATTCACTGATGGATTGATTAGAGCACCTAGATATTTTATTGTCCTGGTTGACATAACCACTTTATTTTCTAGTTGAATCTTCATATCTTCTTGAGACTTATTTTTTTCGTAATAAGTTTCATTGTTCTCGTTTTGTCGATGTTTATTTGTAGATTATTCTCTGTCATATAGACATAGGGCCTCATTACACGGTAGGCGGTAAGGGTTTACCGGTACCGGTATTTTACCGGTACCGGTAAATCCTTACCGCCTTACTACGAGGTCCCTTTGCGGGTTGGGGAAGTTAACGCCTGCTTTTTGCAGGCGTTAAAAACCAACCCGCAAAGGGACCCAGGGAGCTAATTACGGTACCGCAATTTGCGGTACCGTAATTAGCACCTTCCCCATTCCCATTATGCCCTATGGGGCAAAAATGGGAATGAGGAAGGGCAATGGGGGAAGGGGGAATTACCGCCCCGCCAACCTTGGAATGGGGTGGTAATTCCCCTTTCCACCAAGGCGGTGCCGGTATTTTACCGGCATGAACCATGGCGCTAATAGCGCTATGGTTCTCTGCCTACCGTGTAATGAGGCCCATAGGCTTTGTTCACTGTTTGTTGAAGGCCTTTCACAGTTCTGTCTAGGATTATAATGTGGATTGTCTAGGATTATAATGTTGTCAGCATAAATCAATGTTTGAATGGCTTCACTGTTGAGTTTTGGCGGATTGGCGATGTTATTTTGAATTTTGTCACCAAAGTCATAGGTAAAGATATTGTAGAGGCACGCGGCCATGGGACACCCTTGTTTTAGCCCGTTACAAGTAGGAATGGAATCAGTCACTCTTCCGTCCTTCGTAAGTCGGACTCGTATTGAGGTGTTTGAGTATATCTGTTTTATTGGATTTAGAATGCTTAAAGGATCTTATCTTAATCCAAAGTAATTGTCTGTTGACTGAGTTGAACGAAGCCCTTAGATCTATAAAGATTGCATATACTTGGTATGATTTGGCTATTGCTTCATGTTTTATCATAGTCAGCAACAAAAGGTTGACATTTGTCCCAATTCTATTTACAAAGCCCTTTTGTCTTTTAGCTTTTTTATCGTGATCCGTTGCCCATGCATTAAATTTCGTCTGTAGGTAGCCAGCAAATAATTTGCCCAAGGGATCTAATAAGGCAATCGGCCTGTAATTTGCTGGGTTTTTTCGGTCTCCTGCCTTATAGATCGGAATCAGAACAGCTGTTGTCCACGTCTGAGGAATCTCTTTCAGCCTTTGTATTAAACTCAAGAGGAAAACAAAGAATTTAGCCCACTCTTCTGGCGCCGCTTTTAGATTACTATTTGCTAAGCCATCGGGGCCTGGAGCTTGCGAAGAGTTAAGAGACTTGATAGTACTAATAATCGCTTCTGTGTCCCAATTTAGATCCCATGGTTCATCATCTTTTTCTCTCTCCTTTGTATCTGGTTGTACAGTCTTTTGGTATAAAGTTAAAAAGTGATTCACCCAACAATCTGCTTCTACTTCTTGAATCATATACTGTGATGAGGCAGATCCATTCAGTAAGGACCATAGCTGCCGCGTGTTTTTTTGATTCAGCGCTTTTAAAATTGCTTCTGCGTCATTCTGCTTTATCAAGGCTTTAATTGATTTTATGGCATTGGAATACTTGTGTTTTTCTTTTTTTAATTCAGATTCAAAATTTATTTCCCTCTTTTTTCTCAATTTTCTCAAACATTTATGATGTTGTTTTTTTAACGCTTGAATTTCCATGTTGAAATAATGGGAATGGATTTGTTTCTGTCTCTGGTTTGCTCCCACTTGTAGATATTTTTCTAAGATCTATCCATAATTCAATTTCTGTTTGTCTTGGATTGGCGCATCTTCAAAAGTTGCGACTATTTCCGATATTTGGTGTTGTTTTATTTGGAGTCTATTCAGCCCGTTAGTCAGTTCCAGTTCAGGTAAATTTATGCGTTGGTCATTTGTTGGATGGATTGTCCATTCGAACTGTATCAAATGGTGATCGCTGTCCGGCTGAATCGAGTTGGCAGTCAACGTTATTACTTTTCGAATCCCTTCGGATATATAAATATAGTCGATGGTTGAATTGGACTTTTCTCTTGACCACGTCAGTAGAGGTTTACCTTTAATATTTGCTGGTTGTTCACTCAGAGAGATGTTTCGCAAATGTACTTCTTTAGTCCATTTTTTAGCTCTAGGTGACATCTCGATGAGGGCTAAATTGTCACCTTCTTTATTGAAGAGATGGAAATTGAAGTCTCCTGCTATAATAAATTCAATTCCATTGTTGGAGAGGGCCAGGTTGTCAATTTCTTCACAAATTGAATCTATGAACCTTGTCTCTGACATTGCGTTTGGATTGCAATATATATTAAAGATGGCTATCAGCTCACCAGCCTTTGTTGCATTCGCTTCGGTTTTGTCTTCTGTTGACATTCTAATAATTAAATATTGTGCCCACGGGTGTAAGTTTATGCTTGCAATTATTCTCCATGCTGTCAGTAGCTTTATTAATATCAGCATTCCAGATGCTGGTCATCCCTGCTGTGAGGGTATTGCTGGGTTCATTAAGATACTATACCCATCACATACTACCTCTTCTCTCAGCCAAGTTTCTTGGAGACAAATGATATCCAGCTCATCCAATATTAAAGAGTGTTTTTCCAGTAGATGTTTATATCCTCTCGTATTCCACGAGCCTAAAGTTGTTTTACTTTTTTGAAAATCAGTTGCATTTCGTAGTTATAGGTAGGTTTTCCTTCCACTTTGGTCCACCATCCAGTTTATTTTCTGCTGTGGGGACTTACGATCATCACGCCATAGAATTTGGGTATTTCTTTGGACTTGTACTTGTGACTTTGTTCGTGAATCATTTGCATTTAATGCAGATCTTCTTTTCTTGCTGTGTTTCATTTCCTTGTTAAATGCCTGCTGCTTAAAGAGTGACAGATTCTTTGCTTTTTTATCAGCCATCATTCTTGAAACAAAGATTTCTTCTATTTCAAAACCCAATGTTGAGAGCTGATGTTTAGTTGCTAGGACATGTTGCATTGTTTCTTGTTCGTAAAAGTCAATATGTGCTTCTTCCATATAGCGTTTATTGGGAAATAGTACTACTTCCAGGTCATCAGAATTAATTTTAGCCAGTTGAGGAATCGCTTTGAATAAGCGTAAAATGTTAAATCTGTTCATTATTAGCGACTCTTCTGTATTTGATGTAGTCAGAAACACTGCTATTATATGGGCACAGGAAGCTTTCAGCAGGTTTTTAAAAATTGGTCTGTCTAGCAAGGGACTAGGTTGGACCGTAGAATTTTTGTTGTTAGTTTCATCAGTTTGCATATCTGCTGCTAACCACGATTCATCGTTGGATACTGATTAATATTCAAACGAGAAATTGATTGAGTCAACTTCTTTATCGGGTTCGCTTTGTGATTGGTCAGACACCGAATCTTGGCATTCGTCAACGATGATCAAGGTGGCATCTTGTGAGTTTGATGTGATTGAATTACACTTACTTACCTCATCGGGCGTTGATAAATCTATCATTGGTAAAGAGTTTCCCGGATCGGAGGGCGTTTCTTGGTTCATTACCTCTAACAGTGAATCCAAAGGTTCCTTCACTGATTGTTTGTCCACAATAGCAACAGTTTTTTGTATATTTGGCATTTTTATTTTTTGAGTTCTCTGTTGCGTATTTATTTTTTTTGATTCCTTAGTTGGTCATTGTTGTTCTTTGCCCCTTCCGATAACGATTTCTAACTGACTGCATTTTCCTGAGAAATGCACGAGAACCGTTTTGTGGATTTTTTGTGAGTTTCCTGTTTTTCGGTTTGCTTGTTGATTCTTGACCCACTATCCCACATTTTGAAAAATCAAAGATATCAAACGGCATGCAAGAAGGTGGTTCATCATTAACCTGTGATATATATATTGTCAAAATGCTTGGTACAGCCACAAATGACTGAATTTCATATTGTGTGCTTTGATCTGATTTTATAGCGTCTGTCTTATTTAAGATCTCCGTTTGTGTTTGCTTTGTTATGTATTGTTTTTGATCTGTCGTTTGTAGTTTTTTTTTTTGCTTTTTCATCAATCAGTTTGTTGGTAATTGATGAGACGGTTTCCAAGAGATTCTGTTTATCTACCCGATCCACTCTTGCTAGTTCCGCTAATCGCATTTGCCACATCCTAGATGTTTCAGCTTCATGTTTTAGACATTCTTGTATGGTGTTTATAAAGGTTTGCAGGTAGGTTTGTTTAGTCATTATCATTGCTAGCAAAGTTGCTTGATCTTTAGTGGAATCAACCATGTATTCTTGAATCTTTAGAAAAGGGATCATTGCA